>NC_071538.1:5939439-6251105 GCF_026979565.1 Vidua chalybeata
TTTTCCTGGAGCCAGAGGCGACCGAGCTGTGCCCCAGGGAGAGGGTCCCGTCCCCACAAATCCCACTGCACCGCGCCCAGGAACACCCATCCCCCAAAATCCCAAAGGAACACCCCGGAAAGGACCCCACCTCGCTCCGCTCCTGCTCTTCCTCCAGGATCGCCCCTGGCCCCACCCTCGCCCCTGATAACCAGCGACTAATCAGGGCAATCAGCACCACCCCCATGGGACCAGGCGCAGCTGCCCCGGGATGCCCCAGAATGTTGATAATTGATTCATCTTTATTTTTCGGGGCAAAAAAAAAAAAAAAAAAAAAAAAAAAAAAAAGGCATTCAGGAGCGCTGGCAAAGCCCTCATGCAGGCCTGGGGGGGCTGCAGCCAGCGCCCCCGTTTCACACCACGTGCCTCACCCGAAATATTGAGCCCATTTTGGGGTTGATCCCTGGCAGCATCAGCCGGGGATGTGCTTTAGGATGGGGATGGATCCATGCCCTGCACCCCCGGGACCAGGGCTGCAGGAGTTCATCCCCCTGCCCACACCATTCCAGGGCTTTGGCTCCTGGGACTGGAACGGAGCTTTTGCCTCCTTTAGGTAAAATTTCGCAGCTGTGTAAAGAAACGCAGAGAAACAAATTCTGCCCTGGCACAATCCAGAGCTTCAGAAACGCCAGTGGAGTCTTTCATTTAAAATTTAAGGTGTCTTTGGGTCGGTCTGCTTGGACCATGGCTAATAAAGAACATTGAATTCTTCTTAAAATTAACTTACTCACGGAAAAGAAACAGGATGGGGAGGGGGCAGAGGTGGGGGCGGTGCTGGGAAACATCTGGGGGAGCAAAGGCAGAGGCAGCCCTGGAGCGTCTGCCTCCAGCTGTGCGGGGATCCAGCTGTGCGGGGACCCAGCTGTGCGGGGATTCCAGCTGTGAAGAGATCCAGCTGTGCGGGGATTCCAGCTGTGCCCGGCTCCAGCTGTGCAGAGACCCAGCTGTGTGGGGATTCCAGCTGTGCCCGGCTCCAGCTGTGCGGGATTCCAGCTGTGCGGGGATTCCAGCTGTGCCCGGCTCCAGCTGTGCGGGATTCCAGCTGTGAAGAGATCCAGCTGTGCGGGGATCCAGCTGTGCGGGGACCCAGCTGTGCGGGATTCCAGCTGTGAAGAGATCCAGCTATGCGGGGATCCAGCTGTGTGGGATTCCAGCTGTGCGGGATTCCAGCTGTGCGGGATTCCAGCTGTGAAGAGATCCAGCTGTGCGGGATTCCAGCTGTGCCCGGCTCCAGCTGTGCGGGATTCCAGCTGTGAAGAGATCCAGCTGTGCGGGATTCCAGCTGTGCCCGGCTCCAGCTGTGCGGGGATTCCAGCTGTGCCCGGCTCCAGCTGTGCGGGGACCCAGCTGTGCGGGATTCCAGCTGTGAAGAGATCCAGCTATGCGGGGATCCAGCTGTGTGGGATTCCAGCTGTGCCCGGCTCCAGCTGTGCGGGATTCCAGCTGTGCCCGGCTCCAGCTGTGCGGGATTCCAGCTGTGAAGAGATCCAGCTGTGCGGGGATCCAGCTGTGCGGGATTCCAGCTGTGCCCGGCTCCAGCTGTGCGGGATTCCAGCTGTGAAGAGATCCAGCTGTGCGGGATTCCAGCCGTGCCCGGCTCCAGCCGTGCCGCCCGCGCTGTGCGAGCCCCGCAGGGCCCGTCCCGGCTCCGCGTGTCCCCGCCGTGTCCCCAGAGCCGACATTCCCCATTCCCGGGGCACTTCCCCGGCTCTGGAGCGCCCCGCGGCCGGTGCGGCGCCGGGAGCTCGGCAGATGGAGCTGTGCAGCTGCGCAGGGACGGGACGGGGCCGGACAGATGTGCAGGGCCCGGACAGATGTGCCGGCACCGCGTGCTCCCCTGGTCCCGCCGTCCCCCCCCCCCCCCCCCGGGCCCACCCTGCCCCCGCGCGGGCAGAGCTCTGCTGTCCCCTGTGTCCCCAGCAGTGCAGGGACAGAGGTGGGGACGGTGCCACTCCAGGGTGGCAGAAACACCCTCAGCAGAGCGGGAAATTGGGCAGCGGGGCCTGGGGACAGGGACACACCTTGGGAATGGGAATTCTTGGGTTTGGGCTCCTTGTGTCACCCCAAAAGGGACATTTGGGCGAGCTAAAGCGCCCAAACCCATCTTAAACCCCATCAGCTGGGCCACAGCCTGCCTGTCCTTCCTGGCCGCCCCCGTGTCCCCACAGTGTCCCCACTGCCAGACTGGCAGTCCCCTCTCCCCTTCCCATGGAAGCTGCTGCTGCCAGGAGCCCTCGGCCCCGTTCCAGCTCCGATAAAATCTGGGCTTTGTGCGCCTGCCCCCGGCTCCTTCCTGTTTTTGACTGCAGGACTGTCAGAGCTTCACATTTTCACTTCTCTTTTCTCATCCGCAGCAGCTCCAGGTGAACTCTGCTCCAGTGGCCCCCAGATCCCCTCGGCTGGCAAAGAGCTCCTGGCGCTCTGCAGATCCTCACGGCTGGATCAGGACCTGGGAATGCTCTGTCCCAAGCAGAGGGACACGGGGCTGTGCACCAGGGACAGGAAGATATGGAATCACTGGGGCTGGAAAAGCCCTCTGAGGCCACCGCTGACCATGTCCCCAAGTGCCACATCCTCATGGATTTTAAATCTCTCCAGGAATGGGGTCTCACCACTGCCCTGGGCAGCTGTTCCCATGGCCACCCTTCCCATGAAGAAATTTTCCCAAATATCCAACCTAAACCTCCCCGGGTGCCCCCGAGGCCATTTTGTCCTGTCCCTTGTTCTGGCTCTGTCACACATCACTGGTGAGCCGCGCTCATCCCGAACTCGCAGGGAACGGGGGAAAAAGGACGTGGAAATCCAGCTGCACCCCCAGGAGAGCAGGCTGAGCTGGGAACAAGCAGCAGGGCTGGTTTATTATTTTATTTCTCTGCATCACAGTCTCTATGAACAACGGTGACCTCGGGTCAGAAGTTTCCTGGCAGTGGCAGGGGCTTTGTGGGACCCTTGTCCCCCCACCCCGGGGAGGGCTGGATCTGCTCCCGCTGCTCATCCCTGGGATTGCTGCCCCGGGTGGGTTTAGGGCTGGTGGAAATCCCCCTGAAATCCCAGCTCCATGGCCTCAGTGGGAAACTATGTCCTTGGGGACAAGGCCAGCTGTCACCCAGGGGCTCTGGGTGACATCCGTGGCTAATGGTGGCAGCACGGAGGCGACAGATCCGTGTGCATCCCTGCGCATCCCTGTCCCAGGAAGGTGCAGACCCCGGGCCGGTGTCCCTCACCTTCCACCCCACACGCACCAGGAGCTGCTGGGAGCCCCTGGAAGTGACCTGGGGGAGGGGGAGCGGCCCCAGCAGCGAGCAGGAAGCGCCGCTTCCCTCTCCACCTTCCCACGCCGAAGGAATCCGCGCGAGTCCCACGGCGGCTCTGGATGTCAGGGTGGCGAGGCAGGGCCACGGGGAATCCGCATCCCCTGAGGAACGGAGGATTCTGAGCCAGCGAATTTCTCACCACCTGAACTGGGATTTCCACCCTGAAAACAGAGGGAAAGCAGAAGGGTCCGGGTCGGTTTTGCGGGGCAGCGGCCGCTGGAACATTTTCCCGGCTGCTGCTGCGGGGAAGGAGCAGGGAGAGGCGGCTCTCAGAGCTGCCGCGATCCCGAGGAAGCTGCCTGGCAGAACTGGGTCATGGAAGGGACAGGAATGAAGAGAGCAAGGGCTGGGGGAGAGGGGGCACGGGCAGAGAGAGGGGAGGGGGCACGGGCAGAGCACCCCCGGCCCGGGCACCACCCTGAGCCAGCGTGGGTGTTTCATCTGCAGCCGCAGCGCTGCTGCTCCCTCCCGGCTCGGGGCTTTTCCCCCAGAAGTGCCGATGCTTTTCCAGCCCGATCATCCCCTGCACATCCCCGGGAGCCGCGGGCAGGACGCGGCTGCCACAGCCCAGGGACGTGGGAAGGATGAGCTGGGGTGAAAGGGGGATGGTTTAAATTAAAACGGGAGGGATTTAATTGGGATATTGATAAGGAATTGTTCCCTGGCAGGGTGGGCAGGCCCTGACACAGGTGCCCAGAGCAGCTGGGGCTGCCCCTGGATCCCTGGAAGTGTCCAAGGCCAGGCTGGATGGGGCTGGAGCAGCCTGGGACAGTGGGAGGTGTCCCTGCCCACTGGGTGGGCTTTAAGGTCCTTCCAACCCAAACCAGTCTGGGATTCTGTTAATCCACTGGGCAAGAGAAATCATTACTGGCCCTTCAAGGATTTTCTACCGAGGAATTTTCACCACGGAGTTTCAGAGGTTCAAACGCTGGGAAAATCCCCCAGGACCCACGGGCTGAAGCCCCTTCTGCTGGGACAGCAGGGATGTGACAGGAGGTGGCCTGGCAGCGGCTGCTGCACGGAGTGCTGGGTGGGAATGCAGCATGAGATCCACGCTTGTTTTCCCGTGACTTCCCCTCGGAGCCAGCGGATCCAGGGAAAGCCGGTGGAGCCGCACAGGGGACACGGCCGTGTCACCCGCGGCCCCGCTCTCCTGCCCTGGCACAGGATGTTTTTTACTGGAAAGTCGCTTGTTTTGGGTCAGGCCGGGACATGAAAGCTCCCCCGGGCCGGGCCGTGCGCGGCCACCGCTTCCTGTCTGCGCTCGCCTTCCTGTCGCCTCCGCTGCCACCGGCCCCGCAGGAAGGACGAGGTCCCCAGGCGTGCCAGGGATGGTGGCCGTGCCACCGGGAACGCTCCGCTGCCCGTGCCTGAGGAACGGCTCCCGCCGGGGCCACTGGGAGTGGAGGCTCTGGGGCTGGCCACGGGAGGTTCTGGGGTTGCCATGGAAATTCTGGGTTTGGGACACGGGAGATTCTGAGTTTAGGACATTGGAGATTCTGGGTTTATGACGCTGGAGATTCTGGGTTTAGGACATTGGAGGTTCTGGACTTCAGCCACAGGAGGTTCTGGGTTTAGGACATTGAAGGTTCTGGGTTTAGGACATGGGAGATTCTGGGTTTAGGACGTTGGAGGTTCTGGGTTTCAGCCACAGGAGGATTTTGCATTTTGGCCACAGAAGGGTTTGGAGTTTTGGCTTTAGGAGGATTTTTTTCTGGGATTGAGCCATGGGAGGTTCTGTTTTTAAGGACATAGGAGGTTTTGGGTTTCAGCCATTGGAGGGTTTGGGGTTTTGGCTCCAGGAGGGTTCTGGGTCTCAGCTGTGAGAGGTCTTGGATTTTGGGTGTGGGAGGTTTTGGATTTTGGCCGAAGAAAAGTTCTGGATTTCAGCCATCAGAGGGGTTTGTGTTTTGGCCACATCAGGGTTCTGGGTTTGGGCCACAGGAGAATTCTGGGTTTTGGCCCTAGGAGGGTTCTGGGATGGAGACAGAGGAGGGTTCTGGGTTTGGGGGTCCCACTTTCTGTCCCCCGAGCAGTGGTGACACAGCCCACGCTGTCTTGTAGACAAAAGCCCCCTGAAGAGCTGCAGGCTGGGTCATGCTTTCATTTATTCACTTCATATAAAAATCTCTTAAGAATGCGTCTGAACACAATATAGAATACTATAACATACATAGTGTGAAACTTTGGGGAACAATAAAATAACCACCTGGAACAATGCAGTGTTCAACAGACAAACAAACCCATTGATCATGCACAACTGTGCTATTGTCATGAACTAATCAGTCACGAGTTGGACCAAAAAGCTTGAAACATATTTTACAAACTGAGATTGACACCGCTCACGATGCCGGACAAGCTTTGTCAGAGGAAGTTTCACAGCACAATTATTACATCAGTTCACTTTTTTCTTTTTTTTTTTTTTTTTTTTTTTTTTTTTTTTTTTGTCATAGAGATTCACATTGGGTCGTTCAGAAATTGGAACACTGTGACATTGAAAAGCCGGCCCGGGCGTGGGGAGTTCTTTGTTCGGTTCCCTCTCTCTGCGTTCCTGGCAAATTCCCAAATTCGCTGCCCTGGGATGCGGTGTCCCCTCCCCACGGGCGGCTGCCACCCGAATGCCCTTCCTGGGTTGTGTCTGTCTCTTCAGCTATGTTCAGGTTCTTGGACTTTATGCAATACAAAAGGTTACAAGAAAAAAAGGCAACTCTTATTCCGAGTTTTCTACCCCATTAACATCGCCGCCGACAGGCGATGCTAATTCATATAAATTAATAACTTACAAAACATTACAGTATGTACAGTAGGTAATAAATACACTGTTATAAACAGTAATGGAGGTGGTAGAGCTCGAGGCAGTGCAGGAGGAGGAGGAGGATGGTGGACCTAAACCTAGGGAACGTGGACGAGAGGCCAGAGAAACACAAATATCCGAGCGTGCAAATTCCAGGGAGCTGCCGAGGGGGAAGGCGTGTCACACACTGCCTTGCCACGCTTACTCAGGGATGGACTGAGCTGTGCCAGGGAAAAGAAAAACTGCCCTCTGTCCTGCTCACCACAAACCCAAACCCCGGGGAGGAGAAAATGCCCGCTGTTGCCAGCGAGGGAACGGTGCACGATGGCACCGAGTGACTCCCAACGGGTCACCGGGGGGGGATTTAGAACACACTGAAGGTGCAGCAATGCAAAGCAGAGGGTTTCCCCTTCTGTTTAGTCTGTCAAAGTGATTAACTGCAATAAAGTGACAGGTATTGCCCACGAAAAAAAAAGGAAGACTGCTTCTGGTAACAGGAAGAATCCAAAAAGTAGCCGTCAATTCCGAAACACCTTGTGTCGCTTTTGAACTACCAAGCTCCGTGTGTTGAATTAAGAGACTCTTGAAAAGACATGAAAGTGTTTACAAAGAAGGCACACAGGTCTGCAGACAGGTGGACAGGTTGGATATGAGTTATTGATCAGTAGTTTCTATCAGTCTAACTGGTATAAACTCCAAAACTAACAGTATAAAATCTCTCAGTTGTGTGTCAGCGCCGCCTCGGCCCGACCCAAGCCAGCTCCAGGACAACGCGGTGCTCTCGGCTGACGAGGCTCAAACCACAAGGCAAATCACCCGTGCATTTCCTGAGCAATCATTCCCTACCCCATCTGTAACCCTGACTCCAATCTCAAGTAGCTGGAGGATCTGCCAGCCCCGTGGCAGAGGCTCAGCCCCGGCTGCAGAGGCCGTCGGAGACCGCTCGCAAGCTCCGCAAGTGTTTAAAAGCCACTCCCGCGGGGCCAGGCCATTATGTGTCCACAGGAGATGTGTCTTCTGTCACAATCTCGATGGTGGCCTCCCTCTGGGGCTCCTCCTCCCCGGGCTGGGCCACGCAGAGCGTCTCTGTATTGCTGAAGTAGCCGAGGCTCTCGCCGTCCTTCTCGGGCCCATCCGAATCCTCCTCCTCCAGCGTCAGTTCAAACTGGAACTTCTCCATCAGGCCCTGGCAGTCCTGGCCCCGCTCCTCCAGGGGAGGGGATGGGCTCTGAGGTATCATGCTCTGGTACCAGTTCCTGTTGTCCTCCAGAGTGTCCAGGATGTCCTGGGCGTCGGGCTGCACCAGGTCAGCCCACGTCTCCCAGAGCGGATGGACGATGTAGTCGATGAATCCCACCTGGGAAACAAAGGGACACACACACTTAGGGCAAGGGAATAACCTGCAAAAGGTGGATGTCTGAAAAGTTCGTATTATATTCGTTTTACAAGCAAAATACCAGGAGCAAGTCCCCAAACCAGCACAGCCTAATGCAGACACAATTATCTGACACCCAGAGCTGCACCCACGCACGGTGTTGGGTGGGCTGATGTCTTGTCCAAAATCAAACCTCAGATGAAGTTCCACTAAAAGCAGGAGCCAGCAGGAAATTCAGGGGACAGAGCCCTGGGCTGATCCCCCAGTGTGGGCAGCAGGAAAGGAGAGGGGGAATCCTGCTCAGGTGAGGCCCCACCTGCAGGGTGGATCAGGGGGATGTGGAGCCCTGCTCGAGCCCCAAGAGCTGCTGCAGGGCTGGAGCCCCTCTGGAGCCAGGCTGGGAGAGCTGGGGGTGCTCCCCTGGAGAGGAGAAGGATCCAGGGAGAGCTGGGGGTGCTCCCCTGGAGAGGAGAAGGATCCAGGGAGAGCTGGGGGTGCTCCCCTGGAGAGGAGAAGGATCCAGGGAGAGCTGGGGGTGCTCACCTGGAGAGGAGAAGGATCCAGGGAGAGCTGGGGGTGCTCACCTGGAGAGGAGAAGGATCCAGGGAGAGCTGGGGGTGCTCACCTGGAGAGGAGAAGGATCCAGGGAGAGCTGGGGGTGCTCACCTGGAGAGGAGAAGGATCCAGGGAGAGCTCAGAGCCCCTGGCAGGGCCTGAAGGGGCTCCAGGAGAGCTGCAGAGGGACTGGGGACAAGGCAGGGAAGGACAGGACACAGGGAATGGCTCCCAGTGCCAGAGGGCAGGGATGGATGGGACATTGGGAATTGGGAATTGTTCCCTGGCAGGGTGGGGAGGGGCTGGGCTGGAATTCCCAGAGCAGCTGTGGCTGTCCCTGGATCCCTGGCAGTGCCCAAGGCTAGGCTGGAGGGGTTTGGAGCAGCCTGGGACAGTGGGAGGTGTCCCTGGGATGGAGCTGGCACTGGATGGGGCTCTCAGCACTGAGACTCTGCTCCTCTCAGACAGAATTCCCAGGTGACTGGGGACAGGGCTGGTGCATTTATGGCCAGGATTCCCACACGACCGACAGCTGGGAATACCCCAGTGCTCCCAAGGGGGAGCAGCCTTTATGGGCTCGAGCTCCAACTTTGGGTGTATTTTCCCAAAGTGGGGTGCAGTTCGTGCCTCTCCCAAACCGTTCCACGATCCTGCACTTCCCACATTCCCGTTTTCCTCCTGCCCCCTGCCCAAGCAGCCCC
This sequence comes from Vidua chalybeata, assembly GCF_026979565.1. Lineage (NCBI taxonomy): Eukaryota > Metazoa > Chordata > Aves > Passeriformes > Viduidae > Vidua > Vidua chalybeata. The sequence continues at coordinate 5,948,218 of NC_071538.1, forward strand.
GCGAGAGATTCCCTCGGGAAGAGCGCAGCCGCTCATCCCGGGAATGCCGCCCGGCCCCCGTGGGGCGACGTTCCAGGGCTGGAAAGAGTGAGGGACGCTCAGCCCTTCCGCTGAGCTCAGCCCTGCCGCGGTGCTCTGACTCAGGGAGGAACCACGTCCAGGATGGAGCCGGCGGAACGGCCATAAAGGGGATTGGAATTCTTCCGTCTTGGCAGAGCCCGTCCCGCTCCACGGCTTTGTGTGGAGCAGGGAAAAGGCTCTCCCAAGGCGCAGATGTTTGCTTTGGAAATCGCTGCCGGCTCCCCCAGACACAACAGGATGTCAATAGCACCGTGAGCATCCAATTGGAACGGGCTGGGGAGGCAGCTCCGGCAGAAAGGTGATGAAAAGTTCCTGCTGCGCTGGGAAAAAGAGAGTTTGGGGTGGTTGGAGCCCAAAATGTTCCAGGGCTCCGCGGCGCCGATGGGTTAAAATCAGCACTCGTTAATCATTGTTTCTTTAAAATCATTGTTTTAAGTCACTGCTCCTTTAAAATCACCCCAGCTCATGGAATAATTGGCCACGCGGCTCAGTGCTGATCCTAAAAAATTGACAGGGCATCTCAAGCTGTGAAATATTTGCATATTATTTTCTAATCCACTCCTCGTTTCCCTCCAGCACGGACACACCACTACCCTTTCTCCTTTGCCATTCCACGATGGCCATTTTGTGCAATTCCTGTCTCTTCTGCACAGCAAAAATGTCATTTGGAAACCTCCAGCACGGGCACGCCGCCTCCCTTTCTCCTTTGCCATTTCGTGATGGACATTTTGTGCAATTCCTGTCTTTTCTGCACGGCAAAAATGGCATTTTGAAGCCTCTGGGAAGTGCAGATGTGAAGCAAAGAATGAGTTGGAGCTCACATGTGGAGCACATGGGCAAGCCTGGCTGAAGGATTCATTTCTTGTTAGGTTAAGGAATCCGACAGATTTTTCCAACAAAATCACCACGCGGTTGAGTGAATAATTTTGAAAGCACTTGGCCGAGCCCAAGAGGACATTTGGAAATAATTATCATCAATTTTGTTACTTATTCAAGCTGAAAAACCTCAATGATGACTTGCTGGAGTCATTCAAAAACAACAACCAAGACAGCATTATATAAAGGCTGGAATCTGTTTGGACAAACATAAATTCCTGGTTTCATTCCAGATTATTCAGGCGAAATTTTATGGCCTGTGCTACACAGGTCAGAACAAAATCTGACCTTGAAACCATTTTATGAATCAGAAATAGGGATGAGCCAGTTCATCCCAAAAAAAAAAAAAAAAAAAAAAAAAAAGGCAAATCCAGTTTCTTTTAAGTTTTGCAGGGACATAAATGAATATTTCTGGGATTCACCCTGCACAGGGCAGCTCCAAAAGCCTCTGATTCAACTGGACACGTGCACTGCAGGGCTGTCCTGGATAACCAGTGACAGCCAGAGTTTTGCAGGGTCCTGAGGGGGATCTCAGGAGGGAGAAGCTCCCAGTCCTGCAGATCAGTGGGTACAACACCAGTGGGGTGAGGAGGGTGTGAGGGCAGGACGGGCTGGGGAGGGTGGGCAGAGCAGAACTGCCCTTTCCAGCCTGGGGAACAAAAGGAACCAACTCCCTCTGGAAAGTGGGGCACGAGCAGGGAACGAGGAGGTGCCCAGGGGGATGGAGAGGAGCTGGAAGAGCCTCCCCAGCCTGTGAGAGCCCCAGGCAGAGCTGGATGTCAGGGTGGATCAGAAGCCACGCTCTGAACCGCTGGCTCCTCTCCGAATCGCGCTGCACAAGCAGCTGAGCTCTGTCCCTGCTCTGAAATGCCAAGCTCAGGCAGGGAAAGCTGCAGCTCAGGGCCAGTTACCTGGGATTTTTCCACGGAGGCCGTGTGCTTGTCACACATGGGGCTGATTTCCATGCCTCTCTCCCTCTCCTTGTCTCCCTGCTGGAAGAACTCCTCCATGATCCTGTCCGTCCACTGCCGGTAGAGCTCCAGAGACTTTGTGGGATTGCTCAGGTCGGCACAATGCACCATGTTCCGGAGAACCTGCAATTACATCCGGCAGGAAACTCATGAAATCAGCCGGGAAAAGAGCAGATGGATCCGAGATGGATCTGCAGAACATTGCACCAGAAGATTCTCTGATTATGAAACAGATCATAAAGACATCAGAAACATCGCATGGTAGCACGTTCAACCGTGGAGAGAGCCCAGAGGAGGCCCTGGGGCTGCCCCAGGGCTGGAGCCCCTCTGGAGCCAGGCTGGGAGAGCTGGGGATGCTCACCTGGAGAGGAGAAGGATCCAGGGAGAGCTGGGGGTGCTCACCTGGAGAGGAGAAGGATCCAGGGAGAGCTGGGGGTGCTCACCTGGAGAGGAGAAGGATCCAGGGAGAGCTGGGGGTGCTCACCTGGAGAGGAGAAGGATCCAGGGAGAGCTGGGGGTGCTCACCTGGAGAGGAGAAGGATCCAGGGAGAGCTGGGGGTGCTCACCTGGAGAGGAGAAGGATCCAGGGAGAGCTCAGAGCCCCTGGCAGGGCCTGAAGGGGCTCCAGGAGAGCTGCAGAGGGACTGGGGACAAGGCAGGGAGGGACAGGACACAGGGAATGGCTCCCAGTGCCAGAGGGCAGGGATGGATGGGACATTGGGAATTGGGAATTGTTCCCTGGGAGGGTGGGGAGGGGCTGGGATGGAATTCCCAGAGCAGCTGGGGCTGCCCCTGGATCCCTGGAATGTCCAAAGCCAGGCTGGACAGGGCTTGGAGCAGCCTGGGACAGTGGAAGGTGTTGGCAAGGGATGGAATGAATTTAAAGTCACTCCCAACCCAAACCAGTCTGGAATTCTGTGATTCCATCTCCATGGCTGAGCTCAGCTGCCCCGAAGCCAGATGTGCTCTCTGGTGCTCACACAGCCCAAGCCTCACACCTGGAGCAGTTGTGGAAGTGTCAATGACTTCACACAGGTTTGTCTGGGGATCCAGCTGCTTCCCACCATTCAAAATCCACTTCCATGCTCTCAGGGAAAGAGGTGAAATGCTCCCATTTTATGGAATGAGTAATATCCCTTCCACACAGGCACAGAAGGGGCCTGACTAAGTGGCCACAAGGATTTAGGCAGCACCAGAGTGTCTGATATAAAAAATTTATGGAGTTTTCCCAGGAGCCTGCTCTTAAGGAGTTGCTCATCAAAGTGGAGAGCAGAGCAGGATGTGTCTTGTCCTGCTCACTGCACAACCCTGTTCCAGCACTTCCTGGTCACTTCTGTAAACCAAGGATTAAATTACTGAGGGAACAGACTGTCCAGCAGCAATTCCAGCTCACTCTGACGTGCTTCAGATGTGAAGTTCCGAATGAAATTCTTGCAGTGTTGTAACAGGAGAAACAAATGGGAGAAAGCAGCAAGGAAATTTAGGAGCCCTCAAAAATTGACCTCAGAATGTGCCATATTTGCAGCTCCAAGTGTTAAAAACCCCCTAATTCTGGGTTAACAGCTAAAAAAATAACACCTAAAAAATATGGGACCACCTCGTGCTTCTTTTTAGTGCAGAAGGAAATGACTGCTGAGAATTCAGCTTCTCTATATGATTAATTTCAAAGCCACGGCAAAACCAGGAGTGTGGCTTCTTCATCCTGGCCAAAACACCCCAAATCCAGGGAACCTGGCTGCCTCACCTGTATTCTGTCTGTGTAGTTGTCCAGAAGGAGAACTCCTGAACTGGTCACCTTCTTAGTTTCCACCATAGTCTTCAGATCAGCCAACAGACTCATGTGCTTGGACATATCAGTGGCCAACACCTTTCCAGAGTGGGGAAAAAAAAAAAAACAACAGGATTTCAGGAGGGGAAGCCACAAAAAAAAAAAAAGATCATTTTTGGTTCAGAAGAGGAGGAGGGAGTGGCCATACCATGTCAATCACCATCTTCCTGAGGGTCTGGCGCTGCTTCTTGGTCAGGTTCTGGAAGATGTCACAGTGCTCCTCCTGGAGCAGTTTGAAGCCCACGGCCAGGTGGTGGTTCTCCAGCACGGATTCGTCGTTGTACATCAGGGCCAGCTCGGAATCTGGGCAAGGAACACCAAAAGTGGGACTCCAGGCTGGGAAATCTGGGGTTTCCAACAGCCAACAGGAGCTTGTTCTGGGCACTGAAAGGTTCCAGTGGGGGAAAGTTTCTTTTCCCATCCCTGGAAGTGTTCAGGGCCGGGCTGGATGGGGTTTGGAGCACTCTGGTCTGGGGGAAGGTGTCGCTGCCCATGGGATACTGGATGATTTTAGGATTCTGGGATTCTTTTTAGCTCCGTGAGTGCCAGCCCCAGCACTCCACAGCCTTTGCTGAGTCCCAGTGACAAAATAATGCTCAGTTGACTCAGTTACAAGTCACTGGCAACAGAATCCTGCAAAAATCCTTCCCGAAACACAACAATCCCCACAATTTGGAATCCAGATCTGTGCTCAGCCCGTGGCAGAACACAACACGAAGGCCAATATTTGGCTTTCTGGTTGTCAATAGCAATAGGATTATTTCTCTTATCTTAATGGTAAAGTTTGCACTCAGGGCTGGCAGAGTTATTATGTGTTAGCAAGTAGTAAATATTGACTTTACAAATTGTGCTACAATGGTTCCCTTTCTCAGGGACTGCATTTCAATTCCTGCTTGAGTCCAAAATGTCTCACTCCTCTACCGCACTGTATTTTGAGAGGGCAGCACAAGCTGTCATTGGTGGCATGTAAAAAGCATTCCCATTGCTTTCGGGGTGAAATTCTGAGAGATTCAGAACAAAACTCACTTGTGTTAATCAGGAATTGATTGGAGACCCCGGGGTGATCCACATCATGGATTGCAGCTGCAAAAATGGCAGCGAGGATTTCCAGATCCGTGAAGACAGCCTAGGATGGAGCAAGAGGAGCCTGTCAGAGGGGTTCTACCTCTCAGCAGCTGGGGAAGCTGATCGAGGGGAGCAAATTGTGCTGCTTCAATTGGTTTGCTGGGACAAGGCAGTGCAGGAGGGTGAAGGAGCTACAGAGATGCTGAGATTCCCTAACGATGGAGGCGAAGGGAGCGCTCGGAAGAGCCACCAGTGCCCACCCCGCGTTGAAAGCCAAGGCAAGCAGGGCACTCACATCCAGGGCAGGGGTGGAGAGCAGCACATGGGTGGACTGGGCCACGTCAGCAGCGTGCAGGCTGTTGTGGTAGGCCACATCTGAGTGGTAGTGGTCCTCCAGGGTCATCATGTACGTCACGAACGTGTCCGACGAGATCTTGAAGGTTTTCAGCAGATCCCGCTCCTGAGGGAGCAGAGCACAAACACCCAGCTGAGGGTCAGCTCAGGCTGCACCAGGCAGGGAGGCAGAGGGGGGAATGAGGCACGAGAATAATGCTGGAAGCAGCAGGGAGCCCCGCATTGCAGGAATACACACCTGGAATATGGCGTACATGATGCAGGTGAGCGGCCGGTTGTGGGAATACCTGGCCACGTTGAAGATGTTGAGGCCCCACTTATTCAGGTCTTCCAGCTCCTTTGGAGAGCACCAAAAAACAATGGTTTCAATGGTTTTCCAGGCAATTCTGCATTTCCCCAAAAGTTCACAAATATGCAAATGCCATGGTTATTGCAATTATGTACGTGCTGAACGTGTGAGCTTAATGAACGCAGCGTAACTGCGAAGGGCTGATTTTGTGTTTCATAATTGCTCTCCTCAGCCTTCATCGCCTTTTTTCCTTTTATTTTAGGGCTATTTTCATGTATTTTTAAATGTAAAATATCCTCTTAAGGCTACCATTAATTACAGCATTTCTGGGAAACTAATTCCAAGGGGGAACAATCCATTCCCAGCTTCCAGATTCTCCCAGAAGAGCAGGGATCTCTCCTACCTTGGCCAGGTGATCTTCCTTTTCTGTCTTCACCCCAAACCGTGAGATGCTGGTGTTGTTTAAGCTCGAGCTGTGCATTAGTTTCTTCACCCCACTGATCTGTGTCATGAGCTGCTGTTTTTTCTTCTTCTCCCTGTCCTTCTGGGTGGGAGAAGGAATCTCCACATCGTTCTGCTTGTCTGGAACAGAGCAGAGGGAAATGAGTCAGCACAGCCTGAGCTCCAACACATCCCCCAAAATCAGCCCTCCAGCTGCTGCCTCTGCTCCCCACTTCAAGCCCAGGGGGTTCTGCTGATTTTGGGATCCAAAAATAAAATAAAAAAAACACCCGGCTACAAAAGCTCTGGTTGCTCCCTTGCAGCCTCTGTGTGATTTGGGGACACTGGGCATGTCCAGGAATGTCTCTCTGGGCATGGATGTGGCACCTGGGGACATGGATTAGTGCTGGGAATGGTTGGACCCCATGATCTCCAACCGAAATGATTCTGTGATTTTCCATGTCTGAAAGGCACCAGGTTCTCCTCAGGGATAAATCCCAATTAATTCTATTCCCTATTTTTAGGAAAATAAAAGTTATGTTCAAACAACACATTTTTTCCTGAATAAGGTAAAACTACATCTATTCTCCATATTTTCACTTTTTAGGGTGAATACCCCCTGCTCTTAAAACCAGTAACAAATGGGTGTCACTGATCCATTACAGATTTTTCCTTTACAAATATGTATGGAATAACAACCAAAGCACAGGCTAAATTCCCGCTGCCATTCTCAGGGATAATCACAGTTTTAGTGCCCATAAAGAGGGCCCAGTGGAGATGTGTTTAGCAAATAAATACATCTTAAAACCCCGTGGTATTCATGCCCTACAGCTGATTTATTAAAGCACAGGCCCAGTGGCTCATGACTTCCATCCCAACCATTGCTCACGGATTTTACCACAACTTCTGAACACCTTGAGGACCTCCAGAGGGACAAGGCTTCCAGGCAGGAGTTGCTTTTGCCTGGGCTTAATTAAACCCCTCTGAAACCCCAAGCAGCAGCAGCAGCAATTAGGAAAGGAGTCATTATTCACAGCACAGCCGGGCTGACATCAGAGGGTGTTCCCTGGATTTTGCTGAACCACGGAAGGACTTTCCTCTCCATAATCTCCTTAGCAGTGACTAAGGCAGCATCAAATGGCCATTCTGGAGCAGAAATCCCTGATTTGTTGCATCAGTGTCCCCACGGGGACACCGCTGAGCCCTTGGGAGCAGCGTGTGACCCAGGGGCAGCGGGATGGTCCCTCCGACGTGGTGTGGAACCTCTGTGCTCCTCTCTGACCTTCCCAGCCCTGTCCTTGCTGGGAATGCAGGGCTGGACCCTCTGCTCCTTCTTGGAGCCTTCCCAGCCCATTAAATCACGGAATTACAGAATAAGTTGGGATGGGAGGCAGCTTAAAGATCATCTGGTTCCACCCCCGGCCACGGCAGGGACACTTCCACTGTCCCAGGGTGCTCCAGCCTGGCCCTGGGCACTGCCAGGGGTGTTGGGCACCCTGTGCCAGGGCCTCATCCCCTCCACAGGGAGGAATTCCTGCCCGAGATCCCATCCATCCCTGCCCTCTGGCAGTGGAAGCCATTCCCTGTGTCCTGTCCCTCCCTGCCCTGATAAAATCAAAAGGCTGAATGAAGTCACAGGATCTGGGTTTAACATCTCTGAATTATCCCCAGCTTTGGAGATAAATGAGTGTCCTCCCCACAGGTCTCTTTCTGTTTGTTTGTTCAACCTTCTCACGTGCAGGCTCCTGTTATTTTGGGCGTTCATTTAAATTAATTAAATTTTAGGAAGGAAAAAACGAATTCATAAAACCCGTTCCAGCACGACTTCCTGAAACAACTGACGATCCTGTTAAAAGCTTCCCTCATTTTTTCTGAGGATGAGCAATCAGGCTGCAGTCTGGCCCAATCTGGAGAGCCCGACCCCCTCAGCAGTGCCAGGCCCTGAGTGGCCTCACACGGGGGTGTCACTGTCACCGGGCACGGGGATGGACAGAGCATTGTCCAGCCCTGCCACATGGAGCTGCCTGAGCATGGGAACAGCAGGAACTCAGACCTGGAGCTGCTGGAGAGAGCCCAGGGACGAGGCAGGGAGGGACAGGACACAGGGAATGGCTGGAAGCTGAAAATGGGTAGATTCAGGTGGATATTGGGAAGGAATTCCTGGCTGGGAGGGTGGGCAGGCCCTGGAATAGAATTTGGCCCTGGATCCCTGGCAGTGCCCAAGGCCAGGCTGGACAGGGCTTGGAGCACCTGGGACAGTGGGAGGTGTCCCTGCCATGGCAGGGGTGGCACTGGATGATCCTTATGGTCCCTCCCAGCCCAAACCAGTCTGGAATTCTGTGAATTCCAACCCCAGCAGCAGCTCTGGCTCATCAGCCCCTGCTGGGATTCAGGCTCCGTTAACCTGAGCGTCTGTGGGGTTTATTTCTGGTGGCCACATGGGCAATTCCTGCTCCACACTCAGGTGGCTGCTGGGCAGAGCTGACCACCAGCCAAATCCCTGGATTAGCCCCTCTGTGCATCCCAGTCCAGCCCTAGTCCCTGTTTGAATTCGTGCTCTGGATTCAGCTGAGCAATAAAATCAATGCATCCCCACAAAGCAGCTCCAAACTTCCATGGATTATTAATGCTGTCGAGTGTCCTAAATGCAGGCAGCAGTTCCAGCTGCAGCTGGATATTGGAATCACTTAAAAACCCTTAATGGGAATAATTGTGTGTCACACAGGGAACCATTCCGGCCCTTCCAGCCTCGGGGCATGAGTCCCCAGCATCCACAGGCACTCAGCCCTTGGAGCTGTTGGGTTCAGGGATGTCCATAAATATGAGGCTCCTCATTTTAGAAGCAAACGGTCACAAATCCTGAAGCTGCTTCCTGAGAAAATCCCATTTGTTCTAACAAACGTTGACACAGAGGATCCATTCATGTCCGTGGAGCTGTGAGCTCCTACAGAATGAATGAAATGCAAAATATTCCGGTTTTTTTTCCTGACTTCTGGTGCAAAATGAGCAGGCTTACACAAAGCAGTGGGTAAAATGTTGGGCATGATTCAATCTGAAGCCCATCTCCGACGGGAAGGTGCAGCTGAAGGAGGCAGTGGCTGCAGCTGGCCCTGGGTGACTTTGTCCTTCCCATAAGGTCACCGCAAAAACCCCAGCATTGCATAAGGCAGCCACCAGCAGCAGCCCCACGGAATCCTCCCAGAAACATCCCAAGGCTCGGGAAGGAATTCCTCTGTGGCCACACTCACCCAAACAGCATTCTCCCCCTCCCCGCAGCCATTTGAAAGTGAAAACCCGAAGAGGGAAGCTGTGAACGGGGGCAATCATTAACCCTTAACCCTTCCCTGAGCCCCAGAGAGCAGCTCGGGATGCATTCCTTACCCAGGAAAGTGTTGGAAATGTACTCGGACACTTGGTTGCCGGAGCGGCTCATCTCGGACAGGTGGGTGAGCTCCCGGTTCAGCATCCTCTTGAACTGCGAGGGAGAAACCACAGGAAAATGGCATTTTTACGGAATCCTCTCCCAAATCCACACCGCGTTAGCACGGGAGACTCCCCCAGCACGCAAAATTCCGGGGATATTCGGGATGGAGCCGGCGACAGATGGGTTCATTTCCACCCCGCTCGGCATCACCGTGACTGGGTATTTCTTTTCAGCCCACGGAATTAATTTCCTCTAGAGATGCTCATTAATTGTTACTGTCACAAACGAGGAGAGAACGATTCAGACAAATCTCTCCGAAAGCTCAGATTTTTATCTCAGGTTGAGATTCCCCATCCCTAAACCTTCTGTTGTTCTGGATTTTCTAAATTTGCTCCATTTTGTATGAAATAGCTGCACATCCAGAGGAGAAATATGCCCTAAATCTGAAGACCGTACAGCAAAATGTGGGATTCAGGCATGATTCCCTTAGATATTCATGCTGTGATCCTGCTGATTTTATAATCCAACATTTTCACTGCTGCATCATTTTAACCTGCAACACCGAATTCCCCCCCCCCCCAAAAAATGACATCCATGGACTCTGCATGCACACTGCACACATAATTAGCCAAAACACACAGAAATCAGCGTTTTTAAAGCATATTTTTCCTCACTGAGGCTTTCTCCGAGCAACGCAGCACCAAAAAAGCAGCCGCTAACAATTCGGTAATTAATAATCCTTCAGGAATTAAACCCACCTTAATGTAACCCCAAGACACAGATAACAAATAATTGGCTTCAGGCATTTTGGAAAGCTCCCGGCAAGCCAGCACAAATCCTCCCGGAGAAATCGCCGCTCCGACGGGAGAGGACCCTTTCCCAATCCCAAAAAATCAGCGTCCATCCGAGGCAGAGATCCCGCTGGAGCCGGCAGCTGCTAATCCCAGCCGAAGCCAAGGCTGGCGGCGCATCCTGCAGGCTGCCCGTGGGTGGATGCGCCCGCCCGGGAGCGAGCGATGAGATCCGGGAATGCACAAAGGAACGGGAATTGATCCGCACGGATCCAGCCGCGTGCCGGGAAGCGCGGGGGAATTTGGGATCAGCTCCTGAAGGGGGTCCCCGCTCCGCAGGAGCCCGGCTCGGCTGAGCGGGGCAGCGATGCTGACTTAGCCCGCTCCGCTAACACAGCCATGTTTTATGGGGAAATTAAAATGGAGGAAGCTCCGGGAATATTTAAATAAGGGAAAAGCAAGCAGCAGTCTCCTCTCCACTCCTGCTTTGCTTTAATCCTGTTCCTTACAGAGACTTTCAAAATATTCCCAGCTGGATTTTTAAAAGCGTTTGTCACATTTTCAGCGCAATCGGGTTTTTCCTCCTCTGTGGTAAAGGGCAAAATGCAGCAATGCAGCAAAATGTCCCTTCACAAACTGAAATACCCTTCAGATAAGAGGCATAAAAAATAACCACCTTAAATCTGTAACTGCAATTCATAAATTCATACATTCATTCTTAAAAGAATGCATCTGTCATGTCCCTGCCCAAGGCAGGGGGTGGAACGAGATGAGCTTTAAGGTCCTTCCCAACCCCAACCATTCTGTGATTCACAATCCAGATTTCAATATTTAATCAGTTCTGCAGTTTTTGTTTCGAACAGACAAGCAATCCCTTTATGAGGAAGCTGGAGCTGTCCTTGACATGGAACCCAAAGAAAATCCCCTTGTGCCGTGCTCCCAGCACGGGATCAGTGGGATGTGCAGCTCTCCTGCTGCTCAGGACGTCCTTGGTGATCGTGCCGGGAACACAGCACCTGCCAGAGGCCAGGATTCCCAAAATAAAAGGGCCATCTTTGCTGTGAAACCCTCTCCTGTCTCCAGCTGCCTGCCCAGCCTCTCCCGGGGTGGTGGCACGAGGCTGCCCCGCGTGCTGAGGGACACGTGCGGCGTGGGCACTGCCCCAAATCCTGGTCCTGCTCCCCCTGACAGCCCAGCCGGGACGAGGCACGGCTCCAGAACGGCCAGATGGGATTCCAGCTCGACCTGTGGCCACGTGGAGCAAAGGAAGTCGTGACCCATCTGCTCCTCTCCTGAAATTCAAGACTGGCAGAGGTGGGAAGCTGATGGCACCTCCCTTTCACCTGTGCAGCACACAGGTGGGGTGTGACCTGCTGGGACAATGCCACCTCTGTCCCTGCTGTCCCCTCCCACAGCAACCTGCCAGTGCCACAGAAACAGGGAATGCTGGAACGGCTTGGGTTGGAAAGAACCTTAAACCCCACCCAGTGCCACCCCTGCCATGACAGGGACACCTCCCACTGTCCCAGGCTGCTCCAAACCCATCCAGCCTGGCCTTGGGCACTGCCAGGGATCCAGGGGCAGCCACAGCTGCTCTGGGCACCTGTGCCAGGGCCTGCCCACCCTGCCAGCCAGGAATTCCTTCCCAATATCCCATCCAACCCCACTCACACCATCACACTGTGAGACCTCACATTCCAGGTAAGTCAAGCAGCTTAAATCCTGTCCCATGGGATACAGCAAGGAGAGGGACGTGGAGGCTGGCATCCCTCGGGATATGGACAGGAGAGGGATGTGGAGGTTGGCATCCCTCGGGATATGGACAGGAGAGGGACGTGGAGGCTGGCATCCCTCGGGATATGGACAGGAGAGGGACGTGGAGGCTGGCATCCCTCGGGATATGGACAGGAGAGGGACGTGGAGGCTGGCATCCCTCGGGATATGGACAGGAGAGGGATGTGGAGGCTGGCATCTCACGGGATACAGGAAAGATTGGGATGTGAAGGGTTCTGGCTGCCCAGGAACACATCCCACAGCACTGGGCCATGGATTTTGTCCCACAGGGTCCCCACTCCACCTCCTGCCAACCACGAGGGACAAAACCCTTTTGGGACTGCCCGGGAAAGGCTCGGAGAAGGAGCAGGAGGGGCAGCAGGGGTGGGAGCCGAGGCAGGGAGGGAGCCCTGACCCCATCTCTCCTCCCAGTGACGTCGGTGCAGCAGCAGCAGCAGCAGCAGCAGCAGCAGCGGGGACACGTGAGCCCTCCCACAGCCCGGCAGCCCTGCATGTGCTGCAACATTTCCCTGCAGCCAGGCCTTCATCCGCACCAGGAAAACGCCGTCAGCAGACGATCACACGAACCACTTCTCATCACCCGGGCTTCCTTACAAAGGCCCCTTTCAGATCAGTGAGCCCGAGCGCCGCGGACAAACGGCTGATAAAAATGTCTTTACCTCACAAGTGGCCTCACAAAGCACAGGGGGCGGCCACTGCCGTCCCACAGAGGCACAGAGCAATTAAGTGGCCACCACAAGGTCACCCGAGGCATCTGCAGCAGGGAAAAATCCTCGGGATTCTCGTAGCCCATCTGGAAGCGGGAGTCTGCCCCCCGCAGCCTTCATCTCCCTCACTTTTCCAGCCCTTTCAGCAGCAGCCTTTTATAAACAAGGGCAGCAGAACCACAGCACTGCTGAAAGGACTGGGAGCGTCAAACCCAGCTGAGCTTCCCGGAGCTGCGGGAATTCCCACAGGATTTGCAAAGTTTATTGGGATTTGTCACCCCAACGATGCTGGCACCTAGGCAGGATTTAGTTTATCACACACCTCCCTTCCGAAAACACCGAGGCGCCCCGGATGTTCCCACTGCTCGTGGCGGGTTTTTGGGATTTTTCCTCGATGCCAGGACGCTCTGGAGCGGCGCTGCTTCCCGGGAATTGCTCTGCAGGGAGCAAGCAGGCTGCTGCCTCTGCAGGGATCAGTGGCTCATGTCATGTGCAACCCTCCTGGAGCAATCCCGACCTTAAATCCATGCGACAGCGATGGCGAAAACAAACAGATTGCAGGGAGCGAGGAGAAAATTCCAACTGGAGCAAACCCAGCGACCGGGGCTTTGGAGAGCGCCGCGTGCAATTACGGTAACGCCCGGCAGCCACGCGGTAATTACGGTAATGCCCATCTGCGGCACCGGGCCGTGCTGTTATTTTCATTAATTTTCGTAATTAATAATCTCCCCCGCGCCTTTTCCAAAGGAAGTTAGCACTGATGAACTCGCCAAGAGACGGGAATTAGAAGTGTAGGGATGAGGAGGGGATGCTCACCCCAAATCCAGGGGGGTTCCCTTAAAAAGGAGAAAATCAGGAAATGCTCAGCAGCACTCCTTTCCCTCCACCCCAAACTCTGGCCACAGGACGATGCAATTAACGCCTTTAACTGATGGGAGGAGTGCAGATAACACCAATAAGATCAAGCCCAGGTGCCATTTTCCATATCCAAAGGCACAGCCAACATTCCCAGCTGGTCTGGAAGCATCTGGAGCCTCGTGTGAGGAACAGCCCTGGCATCGCGTGGAGCTTTCCTGTTTTCCCTGCTCTGAAGCAACTGCAGAACTCATCTGCACCAAATTAAGTCTCCCAGAACTGAATCATTCTCGGGTTACCAGCAGTGACCCTGTTCCATGCATCCCCTGCTCCATGGAATCACAGCTCCTCCCCAGCTCCCTTCCAGCCGCGCGTGCGGGTGGGAATTTCCTTGATTACCAGTGGGAAAGTTCTGTCCCAGCTCCCCTCCTGCTGCCCACACCGAACCCTCGCTGCTCAGGGCTTCTCCCCACCTTTATCCCTTTGCTGAGCTCTGGTTCCAGACACGGGAATCCTGGGAGAGGGGCTCTGGCAGGGTGGTGACGCTGGCACCAAGGGCTTGGCAGCTCCTGGAGCCACTTGGCAGCTGCTCTGTCTCCCCATCCTAACCAAATCTGCTCCGTTTTTATGCAGAGGAAGAAAATTTGGCCTATTTATTGATTTGACAGATTTAGGAGCCCAACCATGCTGGGGGCTCCAGGGTGACCCTACCACGACCTTCCAGGGGCTCCAGGAGAGCTGCAGAGGGACTGGGGACAAGGCAGGGAGGGACAGGACACAGGGAATGGCTCCCACTGCCAGAGGGCAGGGCTGGATGGGACATTGGGAATTGGGAATTGTTCCCTGGGAGGGTGGGGAGGGGCTGGGATGGAATTCCCAGAGCAGCTGTGGCTGCCCCTGGATCCCTGGCAGTGCCCAAGGCCAGGCTGGACACTGGGATTTGGAGCAGCCTGGGATGGAAGGATGAGATGGGCTTCAAGATCCCTCCCAACCCAAACCAGTCTGGGATTCCATGATATGACCCCGAGGGGGATTGGGAAAAACCTCCCTGATGATTTAGTGCGGAAATTCCCACTTCTGTGGCTCTTTATGGAAGGAGCAACTCTGTTCCTCTCCTGGGGAGGGCCGTGAAGAAGCACCCACAGCCCTTCCCAGTCCCACACTGACTCCAGCGATGGATCCTGCTGTTATTCCTGTTCCCGTTCCCTCCGGAGCTTGGAGAGGTGCTCCTGCCATCTCAGGGAGAAGAATAAAGACAGGATCTGCTGCGATGGAAATCCTTTGAAGTCGATTTAGCCCAGCTGAGGCTCCCCGAGGCCAGGAGTCCTTATGCAAAGAGGCTGCTTAAACCCAGCCGGAGTCATCCGCAGGAGCTGAGGGCGATTTGGAGATAAAAGAGCAGCTGGGATGCTGGGGAGGCTCTGCAGAGAGGGATCCTGCCCCACACTTTGACGGAGGAATCTCGCTGCAGATCTCAGTGTTTATAAACTCTGTTCCCGACCCACCCTTCTGACGCAGAGCTCCCACCCCGGCGCTCCGAGAAATCCCCAGAACAAAATGATTTTTGGGCCCAGGGTTACTTTCGCCGAGGCAGCCGGGCTGAATCCTCCCCGCTTAATTACCCGGGTAATTAGCGCAGGTCCAGAGGCGCAATTAGACCGCGGTGGGACCGCGTGGAGCGGCTCTTTTCCTGGGATTGGCGGGACGGGCGGCTCTGGGAGCCGGGAAGAGCCGCCCCTCACCTGTCAGAAGTGACTGACACACGGGAGGGAAATCACTCACCCGAGCGGGCTCAGACGGGGAGTGTGGAATGCTTTTGTCTGGCGTGGGGATGGACGCGACACTCCAGGTTCAAAAAAAAAATGGGATTAATGCCACCCCGCTGAAGGAATATTCGTTATTTGCCCGACCCCCTCTTCCCGACATCTCATTCCTGCGCTGCACCGAGCCTAACTCCTGGATTTCGGGATTGTGGAGCATTTCTTCGGAAGTTTGGAAGTCAGGAGTTAAAATTCCTGGGTTTGGAGCAGCAGTAACCCTGCTTGTCTGTGTTTTCCTGCTGTTACATCACTTACAGAAAGGACCATGGCAAACAGATTTGCAGCTGTCCTTGTTACTTCATAATTCCCATCGATTTTCCTTCCTAGGTACTCCATGGAGAATGATGGGAAGTGCATTTAATGCTTAAACAAGGAAAAAAAAAATCAAAAACAAAAAATACGAGGCTGTTTCACACAGCACTAAAGGAGAAAGTTTTCAGCCACATTTCAGTGCCTGGAGAAAAGTGGAATGGTTGCAGTCAACTATCAGTCATTAAAAAAATCAAATTTCTTTTGCAGCTCTTTCTAGTTCTTATTTCCTAAAACAATATCACGTTTAATGCGCTAGAAACTCTTTTTAATGAGATACAAAGTACTATTTGTTTTTTGGGCTTTTTTTTGTTTTCCCTTCAGCTGATTTTGGAAACCCAAAAGTAAACACAGGCTTATGAAATCTCCAATTTCACATCAAAGCAGCCTTGATTTATATAGATGTTCAAAGGAAGACTTTAAAGGAGCAGCATCATGACCAACTTGTTGGCCTGATGTAATTAGAATAATTTAGGAATCCACAATGTAAATGTTGATAAATAAATAGCAGGTTGCCATAAATCAGCATGTGGCTGCTCATGAAAGCGAGAACATCTATCTGATGTAGACAGAACAATATTCAGATTTTCCCCCCTCCTCCCCGTGAAGTTTAGCATTTCTGAGAGCAGCAGAACCTCCCTTGGGTGGGACAGGATTTACGCAACACGGGGCTTAAAAAAAGTGATGAACTGGGAGCTGGAGCTGAGCGTTTGCAGCACTGGGGCATTTCCAGCTCGTTTCCAGCCAAATGAGACTCGAAATATGCAAATCGCTCCGAATGCCGGAAAGGAAAAACTCCCGGCAGGAGCCTGCCCAAGGAAAGCGCCGGGGGTTCGTGCTGCTCCCCGGCGAGACTGGATTGCTCCATTCCCGAGAATTCCGGGTGTTACTCAGCGCTGAGGGAGGAAATCCCCCTCGGCCGCCGCCGGGAAGGGCTCGGGTCACGGAGAAAGCAGCGCTGCGCTTCCCTGAAAATCCGTGTGTCATGTGCGGGCAAGGTGTGGGATGGGGCTGGCACCTGGAGAAATCCCCGAGTGCCCTGCGGGGCCGGATCTGCTCCTGCCTGCTCCTGGAGCCCCTGGATCCCAGTCCTGGAGCGTCCAACACCACTGCCCTGGATCCCAATCCACGGATCCCAGTCCTGGAGCGTCCAACACCACTGCCCTGGATCCCAGTCCTGAAGTGTCCAACACCACTGCCCTGGATCCCAACCCATGGATCCCAATCCTGGAATATCCAACACCACTGCCCTGGATCCCAATCCTGGAGTGTCCAACACCACTGCCCAGACCCTCGGGCTGGGTTTCCCTTTGTCTGGATGGATGTGAAATAGCAGGACTGGCAGAGTTTAAGATTTCAGAGAAGCCCACACTGGTTTGGGTCGGAAGGGACCTTGAAAACCGTCTCCTTCCACCCCTTCCACCACCCCAGGCTGCTCCCAGCCCTGTCCAGCCTGTTATTTCTCGCTGTGTGATGGGACAAAGGACAGATTGTTGCTCTCCTTGGGTGGAAGAACCCCAGCAGGGAGGTTTGGCCCGGTCTGAAGCTCTGGGATCCTTTGGGGGAAGTTCAGGTTGGTTTCTGCTCCATCCAAAATGCATTTCCAATATCTAGAACAGACCTCTCCTACCCAACTCTTTTGGCAGCTACATCTGGAGTGTACAGCTCATCTGGTTGGGTTTTGTATGGATTTCCTCTCTCTCCCCCACTGAAAGGTGCATTTTATAACACAAATTGCTCTGCTGGGAGGAAGAAGCACACAAAAGGCACATCCCAGGCCAGGGATAACTCCCCAGATCTGTCCCACCTTCCCCAGAGCTGCATGGTCAATGCCCACACCGATTTCTCATCCCAGCACTGCTTTTGTTCTTCCCTCTAGGGAGAGGCGAGTAAACAAAAGCAGAAACAGGCCAAAACACTTGCTCTGCAGTGTCATTTTTAGACTTTTACCAGCTGGGAGCACGTTGGACGTGTTGAGAGCAAAAGGAGAGTGAGGAGGAAGGGGAGCTGCTGAGAGCCAGCAGCACAGAATGCAAACCTCCAGCAGCTCCTTTGTTGACACGAAGGTGACTGAAGGAAGCCCTGACAACATCTGTGGCCCCGAGAGCAGAGAGTGCTGCAGGAGCTGCAGAGATCTCAGCCCCAAATCTTGTGTCAGTCACACCCCTGCAAACCACAGCGCCGGGGCCTCGGTGCCAGAGGAAGCCGAGCGACTGCGTCAGGAGAGCCACAAACCAAAGAGCCTCCCCTGCTCCTCTGGGAGCCAGGAGATGCTGGGAATTTGGGGTGGAATAGCCTGGATTGTATCCTCGATCAGAGAAAATACCCCCAAAATAACAGCTAACAGAGCAGCTGTCATTTAACAAGAGAGCAATGCAATTAAACACGGGGTTTTGCTAATCGTATGAAGCAGCAATTTAAATTTAATTTAAATCTGAATCAAGCTCTGCAGTCATCATTTAGGCAAATCCAGCTGGGGTTTTACCTGAGTAGGAGAACAGGCTTTGGAAAATTCAAATAACTTTGTGCCCTGAGAAGACTTTTCCAAGATGCCTGTGTTGAAAAAAAAAAAAAATCTGGCAAGTTTGAATCAACAGAAATTTGTTTTCTTCAGAAAACACGGGATAAAGAGGGAGTCCTGGGAAGGGGGCACTGAAAATCCAGGGAAGAAGTTCATGTATCTCAGCATCCCCCCAAAAATGTGGCAGCTGGGTCCTGCCAAAATGAAAATGAGCCTAATGCAAGCATCAAACCCATACAGAAGGCACTAATTAATGGAGATAAAATTAAATGAAAACTCCTTCTCACACAGAGATAGGCAAATGCTCCTCAGAATCCTTTTGCTGCCCTTGGCCCAGCTGTGCTAAACCAGCAGCAAGGTGAGGCACTTCTGGTTTGTTTGCTTTAATCGGGGGAATCTCTCCCTCTCAGACCTCTGAGGGTGAATCTCCATCTCAAACCATCTCCACAACTCGTCCTGCCTTTGATAACTCCACATCTTTCAATTAATTTCACTTCATGCAAATATTTGGATCAGCCCCGTGGAACACAACTGGGGGAAAAAAATGAGGAGTTTGGAGTCAGGCTGTCCACAAAACCACTCAAAACCAGGGTGAGGGTTAGGATTGCCCTGAAATCCTTCTCAGCTCCTTCATCCCGAGTGATGCTGCTCCTCTGGGATGTCACCAGCATCCTTCACTCCAGAGAGGACCCTGCTCCCCACATTTAGTCACTCTCCAGGGCTGCCCTCAGCTCATGATTCATTTTGAACCTGCCTTTGAGCTATTATTTATTTAAGCCCCACCCTGACGTGTTATAACGTAAAAGTCTGAGAATGCTGAACTTATAAAACCCCATCACGTCCCAGGAAAAGCAGAATTGGGTAAAGGACACACCGGAAGGTCCTGGGCACCCCTGGGGCTCGGAGGATGGGTGACAGCTCCCCAAAATGCTCCTGGGGAGAAGGATTTGAACCAAAATCCCACTGCCAGAGCCTTGATCTCTGCACCAGCAGTGGCCAAGGGATCCCCCTTGGATGGGCTTTCCCCACGCGTTTTCCACAACGTCCCAGAAGATGGGAAAGCGTCCAGCTCTCAAAATCCCTTTGCTCCAGGAGGGCATCCCAGACGGTGACACTGCCTCCTAATCCTGTCCCCACACCTCCCACAGCCAATGCTGCAGCTGTCCAATATTTCAATTTTTAAAATATCTGAAGCAGTTTAACCAAGATATCTGGATAGACAGCCCAGAGGGCTCTCAAGGACGAAATATCACATTATTCATTATGTATGGCCCCAGTATTCCACCCTGCTTTTAGGGCATGTTTGACACTCCCAGAATGATTTACTTTAGAGGGCATTAAGCACGGGAGGAGGACACAGAGACGGCCACCCTAAAGTCCATTTATGATGGTGATGAGACTCACACACGCGAGCTGACTGGCACCAAGCTCCCCAAATCCCCAGGGGATTCCAGCCTGGGTCAGAGCCAGCACCCAGAGCTGTTCCCTCCTGACCCAGCAGCTTTCCCTGGCAGCTCCTGCTCAGCCCCCCCGAGCGCCTGTGTTGCAAACCCCGCTCCCGCAGCGCCGGAGGAACGCGGCGCCCTGTCCTCTAGCACAAGGACATCCCCAACACGGACCAAACCCGCCAGATCACACCCGGCTGGGGGCAACGTCCCCACACCGAGCCAGAAACAGCTCCTACCTCCTGGAGCATGCCGACGGCGCGGGGTCCTGCTCGGCGGCGGCGGCTGCCCGGCCGGGGAAGGGTTAAAGAGCGACGTCAAAGCGGCGCGATGTGCGCGGGGCGCTGCGGGAGCGGCGCTGCGGGAGCGCGGCCAGCGCGGCTCCGCCAGCCCCGCCAGGGCGCTCCGACCGCCGCTTCCCCAGCGCGGATCCCCGGGAATGCCGGCACCGTGCGGAGCTCAGTGATTCATCCCGCCTTGGAAAAACAGGGGACGTGGAAGTGTCTTTTGTTCCGCCGGCTGCCGCAGCGAACAAACCTCTCTTTGTGCGGCGATTAAACAAAGGAAGTTCCAGCGCAAAGCCAGGGGAAGACTAAACAGCTCGGCACCACTTAAGGGAAACATCACGTAGGAAGGGGACAGGGCTGGGGGCTGCCAGGCTGGCCGGAGGGAGGGGACGCTGTGCAGCCCGGCACATCCACCGCTGGCACTTGGCCGCGACCTCCAGCGCGGCCCCGGCAGTTTACATTCGTGGCCAGATGTTTATTTAGCCACCCTCTCCCGAAAGCGAGGTGCGGCCTTGCTCCGCTTTTCTGACCGAAATGCCCTTTGAAATCCCAGCAAAATGAGATCGGTTGTGTTTATCTTGCGGCTCACAAGCGAGAGAGGAACACGCAGCAGTTGTGCCGCTGTCCCGGGCCGCTAGCTGGACAAAGCTTGAGGTATCCAGCACTCGGGAATAACAGAAACATCTTTTAAGAGCTGCAGTAAGAGAGATTTAAGGATTTGCAAGGAAGAGCCCTCCAAGTAACAGTTTGGGTAGAGGCAAGGGAGTTTGCAAAGTCATGAGAGGACACCACTCACACTCTGTCTATTTAAACTTAGAATATCCCCAGAGAGCAGGAATTCTGTTCTCTGGACTCGATGGACTCTGAACAAGCCTGGTCTAATTTAAGGAGAGGCAGAGGTGCAGCTCAGGTCCATGGAGGTATCTCTGTTTGGGCTGCCCCGCACGGACAGGCAGCTCTGCAGAAACAATCCATGCTCTCCATCCCCCCATTTCATGATGTGATGGCCCCATAAAAACCTGGAGCTGGCAAGGCCAGCATTTCAGCTGGGAGAAAGACCTGCTCCTTCTGACGATCCAGGGGATGCGCTGAGCACGTCCTGCCCCAGATCCCAAATTAGGGACTCGAGCAGCTCCCATCTGCAGCAAAGTGAGGCTAAGGACAGCTGCCTGATGCCAGGACAGAAAACAGCCCCTTTTTTGTCATCGCTGACTCACAAACCCTTCTGACACAGCAGCTGCCTGAGCTGGAAGCTGGACAGGGTGATAAATGCAGGAAAAATTGAGTATACGTGTAGCAATAATGTAAATAAGGGTGGTTGGGTCTCTCAAGCAGCACTGAGTGCCCGCAGAGCCCCTTCCAGGTTATTCTGTTTCAGTGCAAAGCTGCAGGGCCCTATCAGCTCCCAGCAAAGGAGGTTAGGAAATTCAGTGTTAGGAAAATAAACTCCCTTCATGGCAGCTGCAAACAGGTATTTTTGCAAGTCTTTTTTTTTTTTCTCTAAATTAGAAAGATAAGAGCGCTGTGCAGGGTTAGTTCTGCAGAAAGCCTGGGCTGGTCTGCACTGGAAACGCATCAGGACTCAGTGCCAGCATCAGAGGGAGCAGAGTTCCCTGTTTGCCAGCTTTCCGTGGGATCCCTGCGGGTGGCACTGCAGGGTCCCCGGGCTCCCTGCTGC
This sequence comes from Vidua chalybeata, assembly GCF_026979565.1. Taxonomy (NCBI): domain Eukaryota; kingdom Metazoa; phylum Chordata; class Aves; order Passeriformes; family Viduidae; genus Vidua; species Vidua chalybeata. Next base: position 5,969,754 of record NC_071538.1, read on the forward strand.
CAGCACAGCCCCGCAAGCCGAGCCGCTCATCCCCTCGCTCCTCCTGGCGTTAACTCCCGGCTTAACGAGGAATACGCACATGTTTTGAGCGCTGCCTTCCGAACCCCATCAGCTCACAGCCCGGCTGCCGTCCCGCATGGCTCTTCCCCCTCCGCTGCCTCTTTTTTTTTTTTTTTTTTTTTTTTTTTTTTTTTTTTTTTTTTTTTTTTTTTTTGCCGCAGCGCTCCTGAGAATCCCCCTGCGCGCACGGATGCCGAGAGCCTCCCTCTCTGCCTCTCTCGGCGCTGTTGTTGCAACTCTGGATTTTCTAAACTACGTCTGTCAGGAAGGAGACAGGAAATTCGAGTCACACTTGCAACAGCTGTGCCATGCCTACTATCAGGCTCAAATGACGTAGTTTGGCTGGGGTGGCGCGGGGCCAGGAACTGGCGAGAGCGGAGGTCAGGAAGATAGGTCAGTGTTTATTCTGCTGCTGCGCTTGGGAGCATGCCGAGCCGATTTGCTTTCTTCCTATCTAGACTGTTTCTCTTTCCGTTTTTTCTTTAATAATGCGCAGCCCAAGCATCCTGTTTTCAAAACATCTGCCGGCTTCGCTATTTACCGGTGACAAATGGAGATGCCTCGGAGCGGGGCTGGCGCTGGGACGGGATGCTCGGAGCGGGGAAGGGCGGCTGCAGCCTCCTCCCGAAGATGCAGGAGCGACCCAGCACTGCCAGACTCCGCACGCTGTCTGCCCCCAAACCCCCCAAAAGCCACGAATCCCCCAAATCATCAGGCACTGCAACCAAACTTTCCAACCCGAACCGTGCCGGGATTTGTGACAATATTTACAGCTCCACAGCAAAGGCAAGCGAGGTGTGAGGCCATTTTATGCTTCTTTTTCACAGCTGAAAACTGTGAAACTGGAAGTTGACCAAAAAAAGCGCAGACATTTCAGAAACGGGTTATGAAAGAACAAAGTTTCAGGAAGTTTTTCTCGAGCCAGCTGCAAGCCATCTGCACCCCGAGTAATCGCAACTTTGAAGTGCTACAAAAGCAATTTAGTTTCACCTTCATGAGGCCAGCTTTGTCACTCAGCAAAAAAAAAAAAAAAAAAAAAGTAACCTCAAATTGAAGGGCGCCGTGTTCACACTGGAGGTGCAGCCGGAACCCTCCTCAACTTCCATCCAGAGCTCCCTCAACACAAACCCAAACGAATAAAATAATATTTCTTTCTTGAAAGCTCGGTCTATAAAACTTTTACTGTTTCCTTTGCCCCTGCACATCGTGGTAATCACTACCAGAAGAGGAAGCTGAAACAACACGGGATTTCAGGATTTCTTTGCTTAACTTTTCCCCATAAATTCAGTTTCTGATTGCAGTCATTTGAAAAAACCAAAAAACCAACAACATCGGGGTGGTGCAGAACTGGGTTTAAAACCATCACAACTGGGCAAGGACGCGGATGCGACGGGCACTGGGTTGGGAATTTGTGACTGTGACAACTCCAGCGGGCACGGCGGGGCTGGAAGCGCCGTCTGGGAGCCCTGGAAGGGGCAGGCGCGGGCTGGGAGCTGCCAGGCTGTGCCCGGGGCTGTGCCCGGGGCTGTGCCCGGCTCCCTGCAGCCGCGGGCAGCGGGCGGGGAGAGCCGCGAGGGACGGGCGGGCTCCGGGAGATGCTGGAGCCGAGCTGGGCTCAGGCGGGCTGGAGCACCAGCTCCCAAAAGTTGCTCAGAACTCGCGTTTCGCTCTCTGCTGCCTGTCAGGATACTCCAGGCACTCTGCTCTCCCCCTGCTTCCCTGACGTTAAACACCACGGACTTTCCTTGCTTTATTTCAGCACTTTATTCTGTGCAGAGAAACTCAGAACTCGCCTTTCGCTCCCAGGAAAGCTCCGCAGAGCAGAAGCCCCCGGAGCTGATTCCCTGTCACCATCTCTGCCTGCCCACCCTCACCATGTGCCGCCAAGCGATGCCAGCCCAACGCATTAAAAATCAAATTAAAACGTCACCGAAAGCCAAAACAGCCGTAAAATACCGGACCCACAATGTTTACAGTTCGCCGTTATTATCATTAAGCAATGAAGTTAATTGACTTCTGGCGTGGTGATTTGCTAAATGCGGGCGTTTGCAGAGTGTTCCTGCTCATATCGGCTCCAAGGGACCGGCGCTAATTGAAACCTCTTTAATTTTCGGAAATGAGCCTGCGGCAGCGATAGGGCTCTCCGCGATACCCCGGATCGCGCCCCCCTGACTATCCCGGCTATCTCTCCTCGCTCCATCCCGGCTCTCTCTCCCCGCTCCATCCCGGCTCTCTCTCCCCGATCCATCCCGGCTCTCTCTCCCCGCTCCATCCCGGATCGCTCCGCACGCCACCCGCCGCGAGTTCTCCCTGGACGCGTCTCCGCGGGGAAACGCGCAGCCCCCTCACCGCAACTAACTGGGAGCTGCTGTCCCGGACAGACGCCAGGACGGGTCGGGACCAGGCTCAGCGCCTCCCCGCATCCCCGTCCCGCATCCCCGCTCCGCATCCCGGTGCCGCACGTGGGCTCACCTTGTTGGATGCCATCTCGCTGACGGAGCGGTAGGTTTGGATGGTCTCCAGCTGATCCAGGCACCAGTCGAGCTCCTCCAGCGTCTCCATGGCCAGCTTCTGGTAGGGCTCCTCTGCGAAGAGGCACACGGACATGTAGTCGGGCTGGCGCTGCGGCCGCCTCTCCATGGCGGGGCCGGCCGAGCCGCCGCCAGCGCTGCCGGAGGTGCCGCTCCGCTCCCTCATCACGCGGCCGCCGCTGCGCTGCCCCGGCCGCCGCCAGCGAGTCCCCGCCCGCCGCCGGCCCCGGCCCCGGCCCCCGCCCCGGCCCGCCCCGGCCCTGCCCCCGCCGCTCGGGGGAACCGAGCGCCCCCCGGGCAGGGCAGGGCTGCGGCTCGGGGAGCGTCATCGCGGCCCCCCCGCCCCGGCTGCTGCGGGGATCGGCCTCCCCCGCCGCTCGCGGGATGCTGCTCCTGCTGCTGCGCCAGCCCCGCTCCCCGCAGCAGCCAGAGCCCTGAACCCGGACAGCCCTGAACCCGGACAGCCCCGAACCCCGACAGCCCTGAACCCGGACAGCCCTGAACCCGGACAGCCCCGAACCCCGACAGCCCTGAACCCGGACAGCCCTGAACCCGGACAGCCCTGAACCCGGACAGCCCTGCTCCCCGAGAGCCCTGAACCCCGACAGCCCTGCTCCCCGACAGCCCTGAACCCCGAGAGCCCTGAACCCGGACAGCCCTGAACCCCATCAGCCCTGAACCCCATCAGCCCTGAACCCCGACAGCCCTGAACCCCATCAGCCCTGAACCCTGACAGCCTGGCTCCCCGAGAGCCCTGAACCCCGAGAGCCCTGAACCCGGACAGCCCTGAACCCCGAGAGCCCTGAACCTGGACAGCCCTGAACCCCAACAGCCCTGCTCCCCGAGAGCCCTGAACCCTGACAGCCCTGCTCCCCAACCCTGCCTGCTTCTGCTCCCCAGCAGTTCTGCTCCCCACATCCACCAGCTCTGCTGCCCAACCCCTCCAGCCCTGCTTCTTAACCCCCACCAAGTCCCACTCCCCACCAGCTCTGCTCCCCAGCCCTGCCTGGTCCCATTCCCCACTCCTGGCCCTGCTCCCCACTCCTGGTCCCATTCCCCACTCCTGGCCCTGCTCCCCACTCCTGGTCCCATTTCCCACTCCTGGTCCAATCCCCACTCCTGGTCCCATTCCCCACTCCTGACCCCATTCCCCACTCCTGGCCCCATTCCCCACTCCTGGTCCCATTCCCCACTCCTGGCCCCATTCCCCACTCCTGGTCCCATTCCCCACTCCTGGTCCCATTCCCCACTCCTGGCCCCATTCCCCACTCCTGGCCCCATTCCCCACTCCTGGTCCCATTTCCCACTCCTGGTCCCATTCCCCACTCCTGGCCCCATTCCCCACTCCTGGTCCCATTCCCCACTCCTGGTCCCATTCCCCACTCCTGGTCCCATTCCCCACTCCTGGCCCCATTCCCCACTCCTGGTCCCATTCCCCACTCCTGGTCCCATTCCCCACTCCTGGTCCCACTCCCCACTCCTGGTCCCATTCCCCACTCCTGGTCCCATTCCCCACTCCTGGCTCCCCAGCTTTGTTGGCTTTGTGCCCATCAGCCCCACTGCTCCCCAGCAGGCTGTGCACCCCAAACCCACTGTCCCTGCTCCCTGCTCCCACCGAGCTCTCCTGGCCCTGCCAGCAGGACACTCCCGAGCAGCTCTGGTGTAAAAGTTAAGGTTTCCACAAGCGGATACAGTGAATCATAGAATCTCCCCATGAATGTAACTGCTTCTCATAATCCCGGTAACATATGCTCATCCCATAAATCTGTCAGAGCTAATGGATTCAGCGTTTCTACGGGCAGGTACCAGTGACATCACGGGGCAGGATTGCTCAGACACACTCAGGAGCTGAGCTGGAGCTCCAGCCGTGCCCCCCTGCCCTCTGTGCCCCCCTGCCCTCGTGTCCCTCGTGTCCCGGTGTCCCCAGGGAAAGGAGCTGCACCCTGTGCTGGCGTCTCTTCCCAAGGACAGATCCTCTCTGTCATTCACCCCATCAATAAAGCAGCACTGGAGAGGGACCTTCCATTAAATGATTGAGAATAAACAGAAAATAAACCCAGCCCAAGGTAATTCAGTAATAAACCTGGCACTGACACGTTTGAAAGGTTTGGTGAATACAAATCTTTGTGGCATTGGAAGTTAATGGGTTTTTTTTTCTGTGCTCACAGAGCTCCAAACTTTGGAAGTTCTCTCATTCCTCCATAATCACAAAAGCAGGTGAAAACAGACAAAATCACACAAAGCTCAGTGTATTTTCCTTTCTCCCATGAGAAATTCCCATTCACATTGAGGGAATTTCTCCCATTCCCCCTCAACTATTTTTTCCTGTAAATCAGTTGACCCAGAAGGGCTCAAACCACTTGTTGTATAAGATGCTGGGATTGATGAAACCAGCACGGGTAAAATAAGTTTAGGAATAGGTAAAACCCCATCTCAGACAAACTAAACCCCACGTGTTTAAATCAAATCCTGTTCTTGCCCTGTGTTCTCCTGCTCCGAGGCTCCCCAGGAAGCACAGCCACGGCATGTGTGCATTCCTGGAGGAGGAGAAGGAACAGGTTCGCAGGGACTCTGACACCAGACCCTAATTTTAGCCTTTTGGGGGATTTCCAGCCTTGCCCAGGTCTGCAGAACCTGCTGCCACTGTCACTTCACTTCCAATCTTCACCTCGGAAAGAGAATGCAGGACCCAGAACAGAAATCTGCTCTTGATATTGAAGGACTCACATTCCCCAGAGCTGATAGTCAGGATATTCCTTCACTCTGTAATCTGAGTTTTATGTAATAAAAGGGAAAAAAAAACCAAAAAAACAACAAAACAGGCAAAGCTATTACATATTAGGGATATCGAGGTGAATTAGGAAACTTGAGGGCTTAGAGGGTTTGGCTATAAGTATTTATATTTATTTTTGGGTTTCAGAAGATGAGCTAAATAAAGAGTATTTTACACGTCCTCAATGTTCTGTGGAATTTTTAGCAGGGTGCATCAGGACCCTCCTTCCCTCAGTTTCTGCCTGCCTGCTTCATTGGGGAGGTTTCCTGAAGGAATCCTGGGAGCAGCAGGGATCCTCCATGGTTTACTCATGTAAAAAACCAGCACTGTCACTTGCCTGACCCTTTGCACCGAGACCATTGAGGGGACAATGGATCCACGATTTAAATTCTGTATTTTGAAAACTTCCACTAAGGATACCTCCAGTCATTTCAATGGCAAAGACACAATAAAGTGAGAGCAAACAGCTCTTGCTAAGGATCATTTCAAGGGGAAAACGGTGAGTTCTGCTCAGGGCAGAAGTGGATTTTTAAAAGCATTGTTCACATTTTCTATCAGAATTTTCATTTTTCCTGACACTGGCCAGCCTGCCCACAGCTCCACATGGCCTTGGCTCCCAGCGAGATGCAGCACCTGCATCCCTGTGCAGCTCTCAGTGGTTTTGGCTTTTGACTCACCCCAATCTTTTCTTTTTCACTCATTTTCTCAAGTGAGCAGCCTGGTGAAACGATGCCTGCTGGGCGTGTGCCCTCCAGCTCCTCCTGCCTGCCCTCCGTGGTCAGCGGGCAGTCATTTCTGAAGCCTTTGCCGGGGCAGGAGGGACGTCACAGACACCACATTCCTGCTCATTTCACGGAACCACACAGGCCAGCCAAGAAGAGTCGCCGTCCTGGCCCACAGCAGGAAGAGAGCCCAGTTCAACCAAACCCTTCTTAGAAACTCAAAACTGTCCCTGAAGCCACCGAGTGACGCAGTCTGAGCCCATCACCCCGGAAACCCCAACTCTTATCAAACCAGCCCTCCTTGGCTGTGTGCAACTGCACGAACGCCCTCTGATGAACTTGGGGATAATTACAAATAAATTTTGAAAGCAGAGGCTACAGTCCCACTCCTAAGGCTAAATTTGCTTTTAAAACCAGCATGTGAAATTAAAATATACCCTCCAAGTCCCCCGTGAAATATTTTGAGATCCACAGCTACCCCAGAATAACAGCCAGATATAGAATCCATTAGGAGTTGCTCTTCCACCAATATAAAAACTTTGTGTGGGAATGATCTTAAAATAACAAATATTTTCTGACTTTCTTCATATTTAATCTTCATGGATACCAGAGAATGGTTTGGGTTGGGAGGGACCTTAAAGCCCATCCAGTTCCACCCATGGGCAGGGACACCTCCCACTGTCCCAGGCTGCTCCAACCTGGCCTTGGATGCTTCCAAGGATCCAGGACAGCCACAGCTTCTGTGGGAAATCCATTCCAGGGCCTGCCCACCCGCCCAATATCCCACCTAATTCCATTCTCTGGCAGTGGGAAGCCATTCCCTGTGTCCTGTCCCTCCATGCCCTGTCCCCAGTGCCTCTCCAGCTCTCTTGGAGCCACTCGAGGCCCTGGAAGGGGCTCTCAAGAGCCTTCTCTTGTCCAGGTTGGCCACCCCCAGCTCTCCCAGCCTGGCTCCAGAGCAGAGGACAGGGATGAAGTGCCCTGGGATCCTCTCCCTGAGTGGTATCTGCTGTTGCTACAGCGACTCCCACAAACAGTAAACACAAGTTTAGATGCTCCATGAGTTGTTCTTTCCCTGAACCCAACGTGAGCGTCCCACTGACATCAGCACAGCAACTCCCCCTGCCAGAAACTCTCCCAAACCCCGGCCAGTGGCTGACTTCCATCACCTTCCTGGTACAGCCGAGGCACATGGGCACTTCTGGAAACACTCCTGCCATTTTGGGATCTGGCCTCCTGGAACACTTCAGGATGCATCTTCAACCATCTCACATTTCAGTTTATATTTGGGGGTTGCATAAGCCAAACCCGTAAATTACAGCGGTGCTTTGGTCGTGTTTGCTCGGGTGAAATCATTGCTGACACAGAAGAGGGAAGTGAGGAACAACGGGAGTTTCAGTTTTTGAATCCTACCCAGTGTTTGCGCAGGAGGGCTGGGGCTGGTGGCACTCCAGCAGGAACTGAGGTGACATTTCCTCCCAAGGCCTGAGCTGCTGCCAGTCCCTCCGAGGACACAGGCAGCCCTCGCCTCGTGTTTCTCTGCTGGCACCCGGAATGCTCCAGTGTCCTGAAATGCAGCACCTTTCCAGTGCCAGGATTCTGCAAAAACTGCATTTTTGGTAGCTTTTGCCATCTGTTCCTTTGCCAGCTCTGCAAGGTGATGGAACACATGGAATCTCTCTCTGCAGAGGTGACTTAGCAGCCCCTTTTTAGAGGCTTTTTCCCACTCACTGACATTTCTGTGCTCTCTTTTTCTCACACAATTGTTTAGGTTGGAAAAGCCCTCTCAGACCACCAGACCAACCATTCCCAGCACTGCCAAGGCCACCCTGCCCCATGTCCCCAGGTGCTACACCCATGTGGATTTTAAATCCCTCCAGGGATGGGGACTCCTGAGCAGCTGCCAGGGCTGGAGAACCTTTTCCAGGAAGGAATTTTTCCAAATATCCAACCTGAGCCTCCCCTGACACAACTTGGGGCCGTTCCCTCTCCTCCTGTCCCTGTTCCCTGGAGCACAGCCCGACCCCCCTGGCTGTCCCCTCCTGTCAGGAGCTGTGCAGAGCCACAAGGGCCCCCTGAGCCTCCTTTTCTCCAGGCTGAGCCCCTTCCCAGCTCCCTCAGTTGCTCCAGACCCTTCCCCAGCTCCATTCCCTGGCCTGGACATGCTCCAGCCCCTAAAAATCCTTTATGTCATGAAGGGCCCAAAAGCGACCCCAGGATTTGAGGTGTGGCCTCACCAGGGCTGGGTACAGGGGGAAAAGTGAGAGCTGCTCATCAAGCTGGACTTGAGGCCTTTTTTTCACTCTTGAATACTTGGAAAGTGAAAGGTTTTGGGGAACATCCTCTTTTCTGGGAGTAGTTCAGTGTAAGGACAAGCACACACTTCAGCAGTGTCACAGATGGGAAGGGGGTTAATGGGACAAACTCTCACCAAAACCCCCAAACCCCATCTGTGCCATCCTTCTCCCAGCACAGCTCCGGCCCCTCAGGGCCTGCAGGGATCTGAGCACGAGGCCAACATTATCTGCAGCTGCAGAGTTCCTCTCTTCACCCACAAACTGTCCCCATCATGTCCCCAAGTGCCACAGCAAGGCAGGAGGGTGGGCAGAGTCCCCAGCCTGCAGGAGGGATTGGTGGCTTTGCCCTCACTGACGCAGGAGGTGAACCGAGTAAGGAAACATTTTGAAAAGAGATCCAGATGCCAAAATTTCAAGTGGGGTTTATTTTGTCTCTCCTGAGTCCCTCATGATTCTCTCTCGTCACCCCAGTCCTGATAAATAAAAGCATTAGGACTTCTTCTGGAGGGAAGTGTAAAGGCCATAAAGCCACAAGAGTTTTAAGGCCAAAACACCACATCCCAACCAGGTGAATTAAAAAACTTGGGGAGCAGTTGCAGTTCCCTCTCCAGCTGCCAAAAAGCTCAGCTTTCCAGAATCCAGGAGGAATATTCCCAGTGGGATTGAGTTGTGAACAGATTGTCCAATCTGGTGGACAAGAAATGTTGAAGACAAATATTTGCCAACATCCTTTCAAACTCAGCTCTCCTTAACTGTTAAAGATCAAATTGTGGGCTCACTGTACTGGTAAAAGTCTCCATTTCTACTTCTGCACGGAAAAAGAAGAATTCCTTCTATTGGATCACAACTTTCCTTGTAAACCTTGGGAATGTGGAGCTTAAGACTTAAAAAAAAAAACCAAAAAACTCTGACAGACTCTGCCAAAAATTCCAAGAGGAACTTTCACATGGAAGGTTAAAAGCAGCTTCCAGCGGTTTTCCCGACTTCACTCAGTCTATCCATCCTGTTCCACATGTTTACAGTGCCATAAGACATCTTCTAAGTTATTTACTCTTCATTTCATCCTGGCTGCAATAAGTTGGGACTATTTATAAAGATCTTCAGTGTTTGGGGCCGTCCTTCCCAGACCAAGCTCCAGCTGCCTTTGAAGCAACAACAGCTGAGACTCGAGGTCACCAAAGTCATTTTCCAGTGATTCCAACTGATTTAATGAAATGTTATCACTCTATCTAAACCTTACCTCAACAACTTAGACTCAGGATAAAATCTGTTCCTCTAAAAGGAAAACAAGAGCAGTTGCTCCCTTTTGCCTTGGAGAAGTTTTGATGTTGGATTTATTCCCAAATCCAGTGGGTACGACGTGGCACTGAAATGTTCCCCCAACACTGGACAAGCTGATAAAATTCCACAAAAGCGAGAGCAGACAAACACTCATAAACCCCCAAAGATTAAAATCCAGGTGTTACAGGGGGAAATGGCTACTTCCCTCCAGGAGTGACAGGGAATTGGGTGAAGAGGGAGTGGATTTGGGGACCTGAGCTCCTCCTCCTTGGCTCTTGGGTGAGATGAGGATTTTGGAGTCCTCATGGATGTGCATGGCCAGGTGGAAATGTTTATCCTGGTGCATGAAAACTCTGCTTTAGGAAAAGTCTGACAGCACAGTCCCAGACTCCCAACAGGAAAACACATTAAGGATACAATTTTAAAATGTCCCTAATTCCTAGGTGAAGCCATAGGCCACAAGCCCAGAGTTTGTATTCATCAGAGGACCTTAAACCAGGTCATTTGAATCATTCTCTATTTATTAAGATTATCCCAATTGTTGCCATTGTTGCAGATGACACAGAAGATTGGGGAGAGCAGGCAGATGCTGGAGGAGATCACATGGATGGCAGAAGATCATTTGGGAGCTGATAGAGCTCATTAATGTCACTGAAGGCCTCATTTGCATTCCTCACTCCTTGGCTGCTCACGAATAAGAGCTCGTGTGGGGGGAAGGTGGGAGAGGGCCCCTCTGGGGGAGAGTCCATCCCAGCTGATCCAGCAGCTCATCCCACTGGGCTTAGCTGGGAACTGTGGGATCTTATCTCCTGGGGCAGGGGACAGGGCAGGAAAAGGGAGGAGAGAGAAGAGGGAGAGGAGAAAGGGAAGGAGAAGGAAATGGAAAAGAGATGGGGAGAGGAAGGAGAAAGAGCAGAAGGAGAAAGAGGAGAAAATGAGGAGAAGGAGAAGGAGAAGGAGAAGGAGAAGGAGAAGGAGAAGGAGAAGGAGAAGGAGAAGGAGAAGGAGAAGGAGAAGGAGAAGGAGAAGGAGAAGGAGAAGGAGAAGGGTGCTCAGAGTGATTTACCAAGGCACCCACATGGCCACGGCTCAGATAAAAGTCCCACGGATCCAGATGACCAAAGGCCCTCCCATTCCCCAAAAAGAAAATGGCTCTTTTACCTCCCAGACACGAGGTTCATTAGCAGGAATATCACCCCACATTAATTACTAACCAGTGTCAGAAAATGGCTATTTCACCTCCACAACACGAGGTTCATTAGCGTGGGGAATATTGCCCCACGTTAATTACTCCCAGTGCCTAGCATCACTCTAAAACCCCAAAGCACATTGTGTAAAACAGGTTTATCAACAAAGGACATGCCAGAACTTGATGGAAAAGGGCCCTGTGCAGGCTGGGAGCCGTTCACCCTTTGCCTTCCCTAATGGAGCTGTGGTTGCTCACGGATCGTGTGGACATGTTTACATATTTATCCCTCACAATGCCGAGGCAATAACTGACACCGGGTGATTTATTTGTTTAATGTATCCTGTTAGTGATTCTGAGAGCTATTTCCTTGAATTAAAGCATTGTTCTACCAGATCCAGAAAATATTCCTGTGGAAATCCTTCTGTTAGACAGATTTGGAAATTCACATGGAAAACAATCAAAGGCACAGAGCACAACCCCCAGGATTCACTTCAAATCTGCAATGAAATGTCCAAATCTTACAGCACCACCTCCCAAACTACAAGCACTGAAAAAATCCTGTAATTACAAGTTTCTTTTATAGATCTGATGCCTTGTGCAGGCTGCCCTAGAACAGAGGCTGGGCAGAGTCACAGAATAAAGCAGGGATTTATGGAAAAGATCTCCTCCATGGATCCACCTTGGGCAGCACCAGAGCCCAGCCAGGGCTGCAGCCAAGAGGAACCAAAATGGTCCCAAAATGCACGAGCACTCCCGGGGGCTCTCACTGGGATCAGCTCTGCTCCATTTGCACCTTGCAGTTCATTGTCCCATTCCAGCTTTAGCCCAGGCACTCCCATCCTGCTTGTTTTTCTCTCCCCAGCCCACGCTGTTTGTGCTCCTGGGCCTGAGCTTTGGATCATTTGTCCTTGGTGCCCAGCTGGAGAAGGAATTGTTTTGTGTCCCTGCTCTGTGCACAGAGCTCAGCATCCCCTGATGTGAAGCCCAGACCCACACACTAAAGCAGCTCAGAATGTGAAAATAGAAAAGCCAAAACCTGAGGCGTCAGATCCCCCATGCACCTTCCAATACCCAGCGAACCCACGGAACAGATTCTTTTCCTGAGCACAAGAGCCACACGAGCACCCGAGGAAGGTGTGATTGGAAAGCAGGTGTGACTGCAAAGGTGTGACTGGAAAGCAAGCTGCATCCAGCAGCTCCACCCAGCCCCACTCGCTGCCAGATCCCAGCGTGCTCCCTCCCTCAGCTCCTACGGACACTCGCGCTCCCCATCCGCCGGAGCGCGGGGCTGGCATGAGGAGCGAGCAAAATCCATGGGAACCACGGAGCCTTCAGCTGCACTGCCCCTCCTCCCCACCATCCCAACGCAGCCTAATTATATCTTTTGCAAAAGATAAGTGCAGATGTGCTAAGGAAGGCTCAGAGCCCCAGCCCCTGCGGAACAGGTGGAGCCACGACGCTCTTGAGCAACTCCCCAACAAATGGACGAGCCTGCCCTTCTCCCCTCGTCGTATTTTTGGGACTCCAGTCCGACCAGTCACTCGAGCTGTCCCCTCTCAGGTTTCTCACACCTGCAGCCTCCCTGCGGCGTGCAGGGGAGGTGGCAGGGAGAGGAAGGGCTCTTTGTTGGCTGTGGAGTGGGGCCAGCGGGTGCCCGAGCTCGGCAGGAGCTGGGAATGGGCACTGCATGCAAATGAGCACAGCGTTGTCTCACAGTTACTCTTCCAACAAAAAAGTACTTTGGAAATGTAGATTTTTTTTTTTTTTTTCCTCTGCTAGCCAGCATTAATACATGAGATGTGGGCAGAAAGGCCTGGGAAGTGAAATCCCTGGGGAGAGAGGGATGGGATGGACTGGCAAAGCCACTGGCAGGGGGTCACTGAGGAGGTGGCACTGGAGGAGATCCAGCTGTGGGGGAACGTGGATGAAATCCTAACAGGGGTTCCAGAGCAGCAGGAACAATGGGGCCTGTATTCAGGCTGGGTTCAGAGATGAGAGGGGAAGATAGAGACAAAAAAATGAAGTGAAAGCTTTCCACTGCTAATTGTGAAAAATGCCAGGAAATGAGTGAGCTGGAGCTGCCAGGAATAATGTGGGAGACTGAAATTGGGGATGAGAGTGTTTGACATCAGCTACAGCCTCTGGCAAAATACAGCCAAGATTTTGGGGGGCATTTTTATTTTCTTTTCTCTTTTCCAAACACCAGGGAGCAGGAAAAAGGAACTTTTTGGTTGGATTGCTGAGCAGCCTGGCATTCTAAGCTCCCTAATTAAAGACAGGTCCTTTCTGGGACACACCATTCCAGCTGCTGGGAAAACTCAGCCCCCAGAAAAACGGCTCCAGAGCTGCTGAAGACGTCACGGCAGTGATTAAACAGCACTCGCCAAGAACATCCAGGACACATCCAGGTTCAAACTGGAAGATTCTGGGAAGCAGGAGGAGATGTCTCACCAAGACAAGGCACAGGGAATGAAAAGGAAAAGGAAAAACCTCCTGGATGCAGGGAATGCCACAAAAATGGTTGCAAGATGGAAGAAGCTCCAGCTTCTGTCGCCACGGGGAATGAAAAGGAGAAGGAAAAACCTCCTGTCTGCAGGGAATGCCACAAAACCAAAGGGCTGCAGCATCCCAAGAAGGAAGAAGGCCCAGCTGGGAGGCAGAGGCTCCCAGCGAGGGGAGGAATTCCTGCAGTGTGACTCGGCTGGGCCAGAAGAGCAGCAGAGGCCGGGCAGTCCCTCAGTGCCATAGTAGCAGTGATGTTTCTGAGTCAACAGCCCCGAGCTCTGAGCCGCGGGCCAGCTGCGGGGTAACCCGAGCAGGACTCGGAGCCTGCAGAAATGTCACTGCCGCGGGGGCCCAGCTGGGCTATCTTTAGCCAGCCCGGAGTTAATCACCTAAGCTCCCCGCACCGCAAGGGAAAGCGGCTGGGAGCCCCAAGGGGTGATCCTGGTCTATTCTCAGTACCCCGGGGTGGGCTGAATCACCCTCCGGAGGAGCTGCCACTCTCTGCTCGCTGCAGGAGGCTCCTCTCTGGAGCCTCAGGAAGGGACTCCCAGAGGTCACCTGCCGCCCACAGCGGGACCATCCCGGCTGAGCACCAGCACCAGTAGGTGCAGGGCACTGCTGGACACCCCACAGCCCCCCTGTCACCAGCCACCAGCAGCCTTCACCCCCAGCCTGGAGCCTGGTGTCCAGCCATGCCCTGCCCTGCCAGCAGCTGCCACGTGGGAATGCTGTGGGAAATGGTGCCCAAGAGCTCCCTGCACACCCACCCACGGCCCTCCACGTCCCCAGGGCCAGGCCACCCTCCAGCCCTTGGAGGAGGAGGTGGGGCCTCTCCAAGACAATTTGCTTTGGCAAGTCTGCATCCACCATTCCCAGTTTTCTTTCTTGTCTTTCATGCGTTTGGAAACAGACTCCAGAGGAAAACCTCAGTGACCTCTCGGTGATGAGAAGAGTCTGACCAGTCCACAGTTCCCCATATCTGCTCCACCCTTCTCAAAGATGTACCTTTTTCCTGTTGTCACCTTCCTAAGCACCACAATTTTCATGAGCGACTCACATTGACCTCACAGCTTTTCCAGCCTGACCCTTGTCCAACAATGTGGGCCTGGACACCTCCACCTCCTCTAGGCTGTCCCCAGCTGGCTGCTCCCTCCTTGTCCTCCATCCCTTATCTTCCCAAGCAGGCTGGGGGATGAACACTGAGGCAAAAAACCCGCTGACTATTTTGGTCTTTCCTGTACCATTATCATTAGGTTGTTTCACCCATGGATCAACACTTTTTTTGGTCTTTTCTTTCCCTGCTCCGTATCCCCACTGGAGTTCCCTCACCACTCACAGCTCCATCAGCCCAACACCCCCCACATGCCCAAAGTTTTCCATGCCTCCCTTGTTCCCAGTCTTTCTCACTCTCTGCCTGCTCTTTTCTTGCATTTTGACTCTCTGAGAAGCTCCTTGCTTCACCGAGTTGGCTTCCACTGGAATTCCTGATCTTCCTGCACAACAGGATGGTTCGCTCCTCAGCTTTTCTTCAAAAAGCAGCCATCACTTAAGACTGGTCTATAATTTTTAGGTGGCTGAAGTGGGATGAAATTAATCTTATGACAATGACAGCCTTGAGCGCAAGCGGGAGTGGAAGGCCTGGGCAGCAAACAGAGGAGTTTGTGCAGAGCCTGGTGCTGGCCAGTCCCAGTTTGATCCCAGCCCGGGGTGAGCAGCAGGACATCAGCCTCGGGGGCCCCCATGCAGTCTGGGAGCAGAAATGAAGCATTTCCAGGGAGCTCATCCCCAGAGGTCAGCCTGGAGCAGGAGCCAAGCCAGAGGAGGCTGGTTAGGGCAGAACTGGACAAACCTGCAGAGTCCTGACTGTACCCACCAGTACTGGTTGGGGTGGTGGATCACCACCCAGGTCATGAGAATTGGGTCACCGGGGCCACCAGCACGGCCCACTGACTGTTAGAGGAGCCAGAATTGCCCGGCAATTAGCGCACAGCGCGGTGATTGCGGCTCGTTATCGCCAGAGCCGGAGAAGCCGCTGGGTTTGGCCAGGCCTGGTGGGAATGGCGCTTCCCATCGGAGCCAGACCTTCACTGGCATCAGCCAGGGTGCCCTGGGGTGGGCAGCAGGGCAGTGCCCACAGCATCACCTCTTCCCGGAGAGGATGGGGATGCCACTTCTGGGAGAGGAGGATGACATGGAACAGGCAACAGGAGCCGGGAAAAGCACTGGGATAAGCCCAGCAGCTGGATCCAAAACCAGAAACTCTGAACTGATTGCTGTTGTTTTTCAGGGAGACCTGGGATAACCCCACAGACACCTTAAAAACAGACTGAAAAATGCAGAGGTGGGGCTACCCAAGTATTGTCTTTCCAAGATCCCAAATGTTGCTGGGAGTGAAGGACCTGAGCTTTGATGGGCCTTGCAGAAGATGTTTCACCAGGAATCTCCATTCCCGCACAATAAACAACACTCCCGTCTCCAACAGAGCATTGGGAACTCTTGGAAAGGAGCAGCTAATAAAAAGTCTTGCTCCTGAATTAAAGCCAAAAAGCACTTTTATATCCATTTGGTGTGTTTTAATGTGTCCGACTGTACGTCAGCCCCGCAAAGCTCAGCTTTGAAGATGCTACAGGAAGAGATGAAAGCTCCAGATCACCAAAGCCAAGCCCCACTGCACCTTTCACATGACAATGAGGAGCAAAAACCAGGCGTGAACACCAAGAACACCTAAAGGTGGCTGATAGAAGTTGATGAAGCTTCCCAGAGAGGTTAATTTCTGATGTGGAGATAAGCCTAAAGGTTTAATCTGAAATGCTAACGAGGAAGGAAAACTGGAGACATTCTGAGGAAGGATTTCAGGAGATAGCATCTCCTGTAGGGTGGGATGGTTTCACCACAAGGCAATCCCGTTTCCCAGTGTCCTTCCCCCTGCAGGGAACAATGCAGCCGAGGTGCCACAAATCAGAGGGGTAAGTGACAGTGCTTTTATGGTGCCAAATGGAAGTAACAAAATGCAGGAAGCATCCTGTCAGATGTCACTTAGCAGCGCTATCACCGGGGAATCTGGGAACGGGATTTGCCTGCATAGTAGGAATTCCTCGGTCCACCGAGAGGGAGAAGCAGAAATGGCAAGAGAGGCAGAATCTAATCTTGGCCTGTGGAATGAACGGGAAAGATTCCTCAGTTCCAACTTTATCTCAGGGTTTGGCACATTATCCTTTCACTGACCACGCTGATTCCTCGCTGCCCTGGGGGATTCTTGTCTTAATCACAAGACAGGAGGAAAAATGGGAAGCAAGAGAGGAATTCTCCTACTCAGGGTCTAACAGTGAGTGCAGGAGATGGACAGGGCACCCAAGGGAGGGAGCTGCAAGGAGAACACTGGGAATGATTTCATAGGGACTTTAACACACTTTGAGCGCATTGCTGAAGACAGAATTTCCAAGGTCATGATGGATTTTTACATTAAGTGAAGCCCCATCACAGCTTTACTCCGCACAGTCCTCAAAGAGCAGTGAGAAGAGCCCAGGGAGCTGCAGGCTGGGATGGAGATGCCCATTGGTTAGGATGGGAGGGAAGCCTCCTAGAGCTGAGCCTGAGGATTCAAATCCCAGTCCCAGCTTCCTGCAGATCACACTGTGCCCACGTTGTGTTTTTGTTCCCCTAACTAAAGGAGGCCAGCCTGGGTCACAGCAAGCACATTTTACTGTGTGAGCACAAGTGTTTTCTTCCCGAGCACACGTGAGTGCAGGAGTGTGAGAAAGCCCTGGAAAACTCAGGATATGATGATGCAACGACCTCGGTACCCACCTAGGACTTACCTGGGCACTGCATTATCTCATTTGCTGCATGTGGGAGAGCTTTGGGGAGCTCACACGTGCGGGGAAACCAACTTGGATCCTGGAAGCAACATCCTTGTGCTAACGAGGTGCTCCACCTAAACTAATTAGCCCTGCCTTTCAACAGCCTTAATTAGGTGGGGCTCCATCCTGGG
The DNA here is from genome assembly GCF_026979565.1 of Vidua chalybeata. Taxonomy (NCBI): domain Eukaryota; kingdom Metazoa; phylum Chordata; class Aves; order Passeriformes; family Viduidae; genus Vidua; species Vidua chalybeata. The sequence goes on from NC_071538.1 coordinate 5,987,103, forward strand.
CTGTTGTGGCTGGACGGCTTCCGGTTCTGGAGCTGGCTCAGCCACAGCCCGGCAGAGGATTCCTACCTGGAGCTGGCTGTGCTGGAGAGGGGCTCTGCTTGTGCCAGCCCCAGGCCGAGCCCAGGGGCTCTCCCCATGCCAAACTCCTCCATCCCGAGCTCCCTCCGTGCTCCCATCTGTGCAAAAACACCTCCTGCACCCCTGCAGGCGCCCCAAAACCTCCTCCTCTGAAACCTCGAGATGACTTTCACAAGAGGCCCACGGCACGGAAGGAACTCCCCAGCCAGACCACACAGCAACGATCTGAGCTCAACCAGAGGAAAAAAACAACCCCAAAGGCTGGGAGATGCACAGGATTAACTGTGCTCTGTGACACCGTTTCACAAGAGTTTGGCAAATTTCTCCAGAAAGGTCCTCGCTTGGATCTGCCCCCAAATCCAGGTGCTGCTTCCATCCCCAGACCCCTCTGGAGCCATTAAATCAGGTTTTAACCTGGAGATAATAAAACTTCTGGTCTAAAGAGTCCGTCAAGAGTGAAAGTCCTTTGTGGTGAAATAAATGCTGGGGTAGGAAATGGAGGAGGAACCTCAGGGATGAATCCTGGAAGTTCAAAGCACAATCCTGGATCTACCTGAACAGCTCCACTTGATCACTGGCATTGGATGCAAAGACAAAGCTTATTAATAATCCTTAGCTCTTCATGAGGAAAATTATTTGGAAATGTTAAACAAGGGGCAGAGCAAGGCTGCCCACATCACCTGAGCCACGTAGAACAGGCCACTGGTAAAATGTTAGTCCTGTTTAAATCAGGTTCCTTGGCTCCTGGGAAGGTTAAAAGGTCAAAATTTAACACTAAATTTGCCTCTATTTCCTCTCAGTTTAATTTCCTGAAGTTTCTCAATATGAAAGTTAAGAATGTGGTTTCAGGAAGCATCCCAGCTATAATCCATAGCACCCTTTGTGTCCCCATGCCTTGCTCGAGCCACAGAGAGGCAGGACACAAAGTCACCCCTTACATTCTGAATGAGCATTTCAATTATATTAATTACAAAATATAACGAAATGGTGGTTTTTTCATGACTAAATGTAATTACTTGAAAGCATTATCCCTTAGGATGGCAGCTTAAAAACCTGCTTCAGTTTGGAATTTTAATCTGTTTTCCTCCAACAGGTATTTTATGCACCCAAGGGGAAACGTCAACCCCGCCGATTCACCTCAGCTGAACTTTGTGCCCTTGCTTTGCCTCTCGCCGAAATGCCCGGGACTGTCACCCCCCAGGTGAAATCCAGGGATATCTGCAGGGAGCAGAGTCACCCAAGAATGCAGAATGTTGCAAAGAATGGGCTGTTTGGAGCGACTGGGCAAGCCGTGAGTCAGCGCTATCGGCGGATCTGGGACTGCAGCGTGGGACACGGCGCGAGCTCGGGGAGCACAGAGAGCTTGGACAGCCTCAATTTCCTAATCCACAATCCTCCAGCTTTTAAAAACGCAGAATATTTTGCATGTGAGCTGGGTGGTGGCTCCCCAAAACACACAGGTTTTGTCCACCCCCACAGCATAACTCTGATTTTGGGGTGAGCCTCAAGCCCCAAACTCAAAATCCTCAGTGGCTGACAGCAGAGCTGAAACTTCCCCGTGCTAATCCTGGGTATTCATCTCTCCCTCCTGCACAGCTCGTGACTCACTGGCCTTTCTGTTTCCCCAAGTGCACGTAGAACTTTTGGAATCATCTGCTGAAAATCACGGAGTGAGTCCCACGGGGAACGGGGTGGGGAGGAAGAGGGAGATGGCAGGAGCCTACAGAGCAGCATCATTTGTTTTGACAGCTTTTCATGTTCCATATTAAACCCTGCACGTGCTGGTCTCCACCTGGGAGCTGAGGCCAGCACACCCTGGCTGTTCAAAAGGTGTGTTTGGGACATGGGAGCACATTTTCCCCGAAATTACATGGGAAACAACATCAGATTCATTCCCTGGTTATCCATAATCAGAATTTGATATTATAGAACACCAGATATTAATTTATTTGTAAGTTTTTTTTTCTAGATCTGGACTATTTAAGCCAGATGTGGGATTCTGAATCCTGTATGACAACATTCCCTAAACCTGGGGTCAGTCCTGACCCAAATCAGGTTTTTTACACCACAGAGATGCCTGGAAGGGGCAGATGGGGACAAACGTGACCCCGTAATGACAGGCAGACTTGAAAGTGTAACCACTCCCCAAATGGCTGCAGCCAGCAGAGCTGAGAGCAGCCCTTCACTCTCAAAAACCATTTGATTAAAGCCCTCAAGATACATTGATTTAAGCACCTCGATCTGAGTTCAAAGAAATCAAAATGTCAGCATTAAAAGCACCTCCTATTAACAATTCCAGTTCAAATATCAGATTGAACGGGCATGGAAATGGAAATGTTCCCCACTGAAGGTCAGCTATGGCTCGGCCTGCTGGGGATTATTCCAGGGCTTACCTTTCCTGCTCTAAGTTTTATAATCTGAGACATTTGCCAGAATTTCTTACATTTAGCAGCATAAGAGGCACCTGGTGTCAGCCTTGGCCAAGGTCTCTGCGCTGTCACTCACACCGTCAGGAATTCTGCACAGGAAATTCAGCACAATTCCCAGAGTTTTGGTGGATTTCAGGCTGATTTCAGCACGTGAGTCCCCACTCGAGGCAATGTGCACCAGGAGCTGTTCTAGCAGCACTCAGAGCCACATTTGGAAGTGTTACAAAAGAGGAAAATGTGGTGTGAGCAGCACCTCTGCCTGGGTCCCTCCTTCCTGACCTAGAGAGGGTGAGGAGCAGCTTTTTGGCTTTCACCTGCACGGGATGTTCCCACTGGAAGGGGATGGAAACGTTGAAAAGTTCTGTGCACTAGGGTTGAAACCCAGGAAGCTGCAACAGGAATTTTGGGAAAAACCCTCCCCAAAGAGCTGGAATTCAGGTGGAGGCCCAGCAGTACTTGAGGAGGAGCCGGATGGGGATCCTGTCCCATAAAGTCTAAACCAGAAACACTCCAGTTCAACTGCAAACTTCTCCCTGGAGTTCTCTTCTTCAAGAGGATCTTTGGGAAGAAAAGGGAGGAAAACATTTCACAGCTGTCAAATGCCAGCAAAGTCCATTTCCAACAAACCCTGCACTCGTGTGTGTTTATTCTTGGAATTCTCTTAGCAGGGCTGGCCCCTCGCTGTGCTCAGTGACAATCCCCACAGAACAGACGTTATCCCACATCCTCTTGGGCTGTCCCAGACCAGCACAAATGCTCCCAGCATGGATCCAAACGTCCTGTTCTCGAGTCAGCAACAGCAGGGACACGATTTTGGGTCACTTCTTGTAAAATTTGTACAGGGAATGAGGTGGGGAGGGAGGGAAGAGGCTCAGGAAAACAGGCTGGCTTTTCCACTTCCCAGAATTACTCCCTGTTTTTTTCAGAGAACACAAAGGTTGCTCTGATCAACTCCTGCTTTTGTCAGCCTAATACCTGGTATTTAAAGAAAAAGACATTGCTTGTAAAAAGTGACATTTCAGAAGCATTTTGGTATGAAGTGCTAAGCCTGACAAACCTCCCTAAACACACGCTTGAGGCACGAAAGGTCTGACTGGATTGGACCCACTTGGAATGGAAACACTGGGGTGTCTGGAATATGCTCCAGGGGACCTGGCAAGCTGCAGCCAGAGCCTCTCTCCAAGTGCTTGGAACCTGGAGCCTTTGAGGTCCAGGGAAAAAGTCTGTTTCAGAAAGCTTCTGAAGAGTGTGAAGGTGTGGTGGAGGAGTTTAGCATGCACAGATGATTAATTTGCTCCTGGAAAGGGAGATTTCTGACAGCAGGATATTTATACTGGAATATCTACATTAAAATGCTCAGTCCCTTTAAAATTCAATTTAACCATGGAGTTCCTTAGCACTGAATAATGGATCTGGGATCCCAGCAAACCTTGGGTCAGATCCTGCTCCTGGCTCATGTTTGTCACTTCCAGAGGCACAGTCCTGATTACAAAATCAAAAGATATTAATTGTCAAATCAACACCCTGCAGGATTTTGGAGGGGTTTTTTTGATTCTGAGTTCCTAAAATGATTCTGTGCTCCAACGCACAGCAAAGCCAATCAATGCTACCTTTGGATGTGAGAATATATCCCACAGGGAGAGGTGTATTTAAATAGTTTTTAAAGGCTACTGCTTAAAACATTTAAATGTTGGTAATCATACATATTTACAGTGAACTGAATGAACTTTGAATAAACTGACAGCTTTGATTAATAACCATAAATAATTAGCAGCTGTTTCCTTTCTGTCAAAAAAGGTATTGCAATTATAGCATCCTTAAGGCTGTCATTTACAGGCACTTCTTGGAGCAAATGTTACAATGAAATGTTTCATTAACTCTTAGTGTAACATTCCTCCCCGCTTGCACAATGATGGTTACATTAATTAGCACACCTTGCTTGGCTGCAGAAATCATTTTTAGTTCATCAGGAGATGAGACTGGCGATAAAACCAGAACATTTCTGGGTGATTTGAACATCGAAATGATCAATATGTTCATTATTCAGTGTCACTGTTTGGCAACTGCTGAGCGTGAATCAGAATGGAGGCAATTCCATATGGAATAGAGGGAAAAGTTCCAGAGCAACCCTTTCCTCCCTCTTTTAATTCCACCTTGGTTTTTGAAGCTCTGAAACTTTTGATCTTTGCAATTGTTGTTTTGTAATTGTAGAGTTAAGTTTGGTGAGCAGAATGTCCCTGCAGAGGACAGCAAATTCCAGCTCTGCCCTTCAGGAACAGCCCTTTCCCCTTTTTATATTCCTCTCCAACCTGGAACCAACCCCTGTTCCCACCAAGACTAATAAATATAAAAAAAATATTTGGGAATTCCTGCCCACCTACGAACCAAACGATTTGGCTGCTGAGAATGAGAACACAACTTTTTAAAACACAAGAAGAAAGCAACTTCCACTGGGAATCAGGTCCTGCAGGAGGACCGAGGTTTGGCCTTCGGGGCTGGCTGTGGGATTCGAGCAGTGCATTTCCCTGGGAATGTCTCCACAGGGATTTTGGATGCAGCTTCTCCCATGGCATGTCCAGGACAAAACTCTGAAAAACTCTGCAGGAAAAAGCTCTGCACTGAGCTCAGCTTCAGGGAGGAAGGAGAAATTTCTCCAGAGCTGTGGAGCTGAGCTGTTTTGGGGGGCTTTGGGGAGGTCACTGCAATTCCCACTGCCTGGAAATGCTGTGACACGGAAGCAGAAAGGACTCAACCAGCGGGACAATGGTCATCCCCGAGGCACTGTGCCCCGCGACCTAAAAAAAATAACCCGGCCTGCCAGAGGTTTGGTTTGGGTGGTTTTGTTTGGTTTGGGCTGTTTTTCCCTCTGATCCAGGACACATCTCTCATTCTCATCTGGAACTGATTCAGGGTGCCGAGGACTGCGCTGTCAAAACCTCCCCCAGCAGCCCCGATGGTTGTGTGCAGCAAACAAAGGAGACACAGATTTTATCAGCGCTGATATCAGCGATGGCAGAGCCCAATTGTCTCCGCAGGGCCCTTGCGCAATGCAGCGGGACGGGAGCCGGGAACGGGACCTGACCCGGCCCTAAAGAGCAGAGAGAGCGAGCCAGGGACACAACGGGACCGTGCCACCCCAAAGGTCCCCTCCCCAGTGCAGTGGGATGGGAACAGGACCTGATCTGGCCCTAAAGAGCAGAGAAAGCCAGGGACACAAAGGGACCGTGCCACCCCAAAGGTCCCTTCCCCAGTGCAGTGGGACGGAAGCTGAAAATAGGACCAGGCCCGGCCCTAAAGAGCAGAGAGAGACAGGGACACAAAGGGACCGTGCCACCCCAAAGGTCCCCTCCCCAGTGCAGTGGGATGGGAACGAGACCTGATCTGGCCCTAAAGAGCAGAGAGAGCCAGGGACACAATGGCACTGTGCCACCCCAAAGGTCCCTTCCCCAATGCAGTGGGACGGGAACGGGACTTGACCTGGCCCTAAAGAGCAGAGCAGAGCGAGCCAGGGACACAAGGGTACGGTGCCACCCCAAAGGTCCCCTCCCCAGTGCAGTGGGATGGGAACAGGACCTGATCTGGCCCTAAACAGCAGAGCAGAGAGAGCCAGGGACACAGTGGCACTGTGCCACCCCAGAGGTCCCTCCCCGCCACCGCGGGGCTGCGGCTGCCTGGGTCACTCCGAAGGAAGCCAGCCATCAGATAAAGCCCTTTGATAACCCGGCTGGATCGATGGCTTATCCTGCATCACCAGTGACACGCCAGCCTGACCAAAACCCCAGAGGTCTGGCTCCGTGACCCCTCCAAAAGGCACGGCTGCTGCTGTTAGAGCAGCCCTGCTCCTCCCGGCCAGGCAAAGCTGCTCCCTCAGCTGCCTGAGGATGCCAGCTACGTGTGTCCTCAGGGCTCAGCTCCCACTAATGCCTCAGGATTTAGCTTTTATGGTTTTTATATTTTTAGCTTTTTTTTTTTTTTTTTTTAATATTTTTCAGATCCTGCGCTGCTTTGGCACTCTAAAGCTCCATAGCCTGTCAGCTACTGTTCTCCCATTTTATTCACACCATTTCTCTCTAGGCCTGAAACTCGAGGACACCTCACTGTCTCAGGCCCTGAGAGATGTAAACAACAGTGAATTGGGGGGGGGCAAACTGAGAGTAAATTACTCCATTAGCTGAAGCTGTAATTGGAGGATTAACCCCTGATATGTAAACGGACCAAACTTATAAAAGTGTGAAAAACTCGTGACCATCGCCCATCTTGGGTGTAGCCCTCAGAGGCTTCTGACCGCCCAAGGTGTGCCTGTTGAAGGCCTTCAATAAATACCTGCCTTTATTCCCTTTATTTTCTCTAGCCTCTGTTTCAGGTAGCCACTCCAAGGCATCACCAGCCCCTCGGGAGCCTGCCCAGCGCCACTTCTGAGTAGGAAAAAGGGGCCAGAGGTGCCTCCAGCCCCGGGTATGTCCCAGGGGGTGAGCGGCTGTCCCGGGCAGCCTCGGGAATGCAGCAGGCCAGCGGGAATGCTCAGGGAGTCCCGCACAGCCAGGGCTGCAGGAGGCAGCTGGCCCCGGGGAGTGACAGGCTCCTGATGGCAGCAGCACGTGGAGCATCTTCATGTGACATCCACAGGTGGGGCGGGGGGGAAAACAGTTTTTATCCGTTGCTATGGAGTCATGATTAGCTTGTGTGTCTTCAGAGCCTGCCGAGGAGAAATGAAGGCTATTTTCTTATATAGATGTCATGAAATCAATCCCGGCAGAATTTCGGGAGTCAAAGGCTAAGCAGGTTTGCCTGAATGCCTCCCGTCACTTGATACACAAATACATCTAGCCATGGGACCTGAAACAAGTGTCACTTGTCAGCCAGAGCCGGGCACAAAAATGACTTTTTAGTCTCGTTTGGAGCTGTTTATGCACACAGCAACACAACAAACGTGCGTTCAATAAAACACAGCAATTATCCTCACCGAAAATGAGCCTTAGAAAACGAAGCAAAAAAACCACCCTTATTGCAAAGGGTGACTTCAGAAGAAACTTTTCCCTTATTCTCTCCAAATGCTAAAAGCAAACCCGATGTTCCTCTTTTAAAATGTGTCTGCCTCTAGCTCTTTGGCACAGGTTTGCTGCTGGGAGGGCCGGCAATCTATTTAATGACTGCATTGACGTCAATAGCATAACTGAAATACTTACTAAGATGCATGAGTCCAACTTTCGGGGGGTGTGTTCGAGGCAGGCGGGCGCAACACGCGGCACGGACTCCCGGCGGGAATGAACTGCCCCCGGAGAGCCGGGAAGAGCCTCGGGATGGCCCCGTGCTGGCCGGAGCTGCCTCAGCCCCGCTCGGAAACTCGCCTTGAAACGCTCTTTTAATCTGACGAGCGGCAAGAATCGCTTCAGCGCTCACCAGCCCTCGTTTAGGCGCGTCATTAAGCTCATTATCCACCTGATTTCTTACACGGTTTTGGTTAGTTTCTGAATAAATCTGCATCATGCCTGCGCCGCATCCTTTAAAAATAATATCTGTAGGTGCTCACAAGCCTCCATTTGTGCACGCAGGCAGAGACTCTGTGGCTCAGCTGCTCAGGAACCCGTGGTTCCTCTGCACTCCTGTAAAAGCCCAAAGCACCACAACCATTTGACTTTTAGAGCTGCTCTCCAAATCAAAAGGTCAAATCTTCAGCCAAAGTCACAGCAAAGAAACAGAATCTCAAAATGAATCCACTGCTCCGTGTGTGCCCAGAGCCATTCTGCACGTGCCAAGCAGAGGAGGATGGTGCAAGAGCAGCAGCTCCGTGCTAATTACTCGGGATTCAGAGATATTTGTAACCCAGAGCTCACTTGGATGCACAAGGCTCCCTAGGTCCTACAAAAAACTCGGGGCTCTCAGCAGCACGAGCATTATCTAGTCTTTGTTTATGCTTTACACAAAGGTTCGTGCATGAGTCTGTGTACGTCCTACACCCACAGGAAAAATGAAAGAGTACGAGTTTGGAGGTCGTGTAAAGGCATGTGAGAAGTGCAGACAAACGTGCCGAGGTACAGGAAAGCAGAGCTAAGGCACAAGGAAGAAAAACACCGACCCTTCCCTCCCATCCCCAGAGAGGAATTTGAACAAAGCTTTAATCCCCTGAGCCCTGAAATGCTGCAGGTGACATATCCCAAAGGGCAGCACTCCCCAGGCCTGGGGCTGCGGCAGATCAGCAATATTGTGCCATTAATTGTGAGAACTGTCACTAATTGTGAGGAGAACTGTCATTAGTGAGTGCTGAGAGTATCCAAGGGGAACTGGAAAAGTCTCTGCAAACCCCCCACAGTCTGGGAAAAGCTCGGTGCTGTTTGACCCACAGCCCTGTGCTTTGCTCCTGTCACCACTGGTGACATTAAATGTGGCAGTGGATCAAACAGGAATGGGAAAGCACTGCCCATCCCAGGATTGATGGTGTGGGAACAAAACAGGTTGGGAAAAGTTCGTACCAAGTTTGTGGGAGATTGAGAGGCTTGGACTGACGGTGGCAGCCAGTGAAAAGTGATTTAATTCAGAGGGAATAAGGGTCACTGAAGGGAATAAATATGGAAGAAGGAACAAAACCAAGCAGGAAAAGCCAGACTTGCTGCTGGTTAAAGGTGTTATTGGTTGAATCATTGGGTAGGACCTGCAGACCTTTCACTGGGGCCAGGGGAGGGGAGAGCTGGAGGGAGAAGGGAAGGCGCTGATGGATCCCGGAGCCCAAGGTAGCACAAAGGTCACTGAGAGGAACTGTGCCAGAGGCCACACTCAGCAGAAAAGGGCGACAGGAGAAAGAAACCTCAGGAGAAAGAGCCCTCAGGGACACTGTGTGACAGCGTGTCTCTCATTGTTCCTGTCACCCAGAGGTGGCTGAGCCCTGGCCCTGCACAGCTGCTGGGGATGCAGCCACACACCACGCAGGAACCCCACGGCACTCCCATCATCCTGCCCAGCTAATTAAGGACTGATGCACTTTTGCTATGGCTTTGTATTTCCATGTTATGGTTTCTCGGTTAATTCATAAAAGTGATTTTGTGCGTTCCTGTGAGCTGCAGTTATAACAAAATAACAGGAAAAATCTGCCAGATTTACTTCAGCTGATACCAAGGACAAAACACAGGATGTTCAATCCATATTCCCCTTCCTTCTCTGGCTGTGCTTGCAAGGTTAAGAAAGCTCTGAAATACACTGTGACACCAGCAGTGCCTTTCAAAGCCCTTTGTCCCAGGAAAAACCTGGCCAAAAGTTTTTCTGCTTAAAGAAAATGAAAGCAAAAAAGAATTTCCTCATTTTACCACAGCTCATTTTTTCCACCATGGGCCTGGGTCCTCAGTGATGCAACACCAGCAACAGATTTGGCTGTTGTTGCTTGGAAAATCCTGGAATATTCCAGCTGGAGTAAATAGCTGGCGTGTATTCCTTGCAGGACAAATGCTGGATGTAATTTGCCTCCCTCCAGGGTAATTTTATTAATGCAGCCTCGTTTGCTTTAAGCCCTGAGTTCTGTATTTCTCAGAACAGGATATAAATCACCCCAGTAATGACAAATCAAAGGAGACATCCACAAGATGCTCACAGTGATGTCAGCGGGTTGTGGTAAAGCCGTGAATCAACGAGTGACATTGGAGGGTTAAAATCAAATCCCAAACTTCAACAGATCTCGTGAATCTAAACCCAGTCCATTCCAAACACAGTCTTTTATCTAGAGAGATGTGAAGCAGCCTGGTCCCAATCAAAACACGACTGCTTCCTTCTGCAAAACCTTCAGGAAAAACACTCTGCATCCTCTCAGCTGCTGGCACAGAACTGGAAGGGTTCTGATAGGAAAATCTCTCCTTCACTTCATCATTTCCAAAGCAGAAGCCACCAAGGGGGGGAAAAAGGTGCAAACACTGAAAAAAAAAGTCTTAAAAATCTCTGTTCTTGCTGAATTAAATGGAAACTTCCTTAGAAAGTCAAGGGTTGTGATTGTTTTCTGCTGCCTGGAAAGGAATTGAGTGTGGCAGTGGCTGTGAAGAGGCAGAGGAAGGCAACGACCTGAATTTAACCAAGAACTCCAGGATTTTCTACCAATAATGCCAATATTGGCTGGCTTTATGTAGGAAATCACACAATTTCCTGCTAATCTCAGAAACCATCTCCTTCTTACCTACAAAGTGGCACAATTTACCAAAGCTGTCATGATCCAACTCCCTTTTAAAATTTTCATTTGAAGATTTCACCTAAAAGCAGTTAAGATTCGTGCTTGAAAACCTATTTACTTGAGGGGCCACAAATCCAACCTTTACAAGGTAACACAACACTTGCCCTACATCTCTGTGTGCCAAACACTTCATTACTAAAGGAATTTTCATATATTCCCAGCATTAGAAGCTTGGACCAGCTAAAAAGTACCAAGTGTCCTACAGCTCTCGTTGGAAATAGTGTAGAAAAATATCCCCAAAGTGTTAAAAAGTTGAGAGCAACTTTTTCCATGGAAAGTGTTAAGAAAATGAACCGAAAAATTCCTGGAAGGGCACTCTCTCCTCATTATTAGATTGTCTAACTTATATAAACAGATCCATTGAAAGCCTAGGAAATTTTCCATGTTTTTTTTTTTTTTTTTTTTCCACGCAGGCACAAACTCAAAGCTTTGCTTGACCCAGCTTTAAATCAGGTGATGAGGTGCATTCCTGCTGGTTGTGACAGAAAGAGAAGGAGTTTAAGATTGTGTTGTCCAGTTTTGGTTTTGTATCAGAGGTTTCCATGTCCCATTAACAAGTTTGGAGGAACCTAACCTGGAAGTGTCCAGGACTCTGTGTGTCCCCTGAGAATAAATAACACACAGCAGGAGAGGAAATTATAGTTATCCAGGCTTCACACGCTGTGAAAATTAAGCTTTATTAGTCCCTCCAAGCATGTAATTATTGGAAAGGCTGAGATTAAACCTCACAAATGGGCACTGATCCAAATCTTATCTCCTTCTCTCCGGAGCAACCTTTGAATTAGTGCAAGCAGGGCCAGCTCTGATCCTGAGCAGGGTTCTACAGACCCTCAGCCTGGCTAAACCCAGGTGTCAAAGCAAATAAACCTGTCCTAAGTCATCAGCTTCTGCTGCTCATCCTCGTCCTTCCCCCTGCCTGAGCAGCCCTCGTGGTGCTGCCCACCCCACCTTGCCCTGGCACCCCCTTCCCAGCAGGAAGCCAAGGAGGTCTCACCCAGGAAAGGTTTTGAGTACACAGATCACATGGAAACAAACTGAAATAAACAGAATAAAAAAAGAGCCAGCTGTGCCTGAGCCTGTTCAAGGCTCGTAGGCTGGGGCTTGTCCAGGCCTGTGCTCACAGGGACTCACAAGAACAGCAGCCACTGTGGCCATGACTATCAAACCAAAATCATGTTCATCTCCTGTGCTAATGCACCAGCAGAAACCCCAAACCAAACGATTAAAATAACAATATTTGGAGCCTGATAGTTCTCCCCTGTGAGTTTTGCAGCAGGAACCCAGAAGTGCACCGGGGAGGGGGCAGGGAAGCAGCCGTGAGCAGAACTGGGCAATAAATGTCGTGTGCACTTGGCCTGGCAGCCCATCCCCAAATCCCACACGTACCTTGCAGGTTCACTCTGGAAACAGGTGGCTGACTTGTGGCTGGAGATCTCCTAAGAGGGAAAAAAAAATTCTCTGTCAGGAGGTGGGATTTTATCTTTCCAAACCCTGCCAGCCCCCTCAGTTAAAAATCCTTTTCCATTCTCCCCAAAAACCCCAAACACTTCACAAAGATTTGCTGAGCAGCACTGACAGATCTGTTAGGAAAAGCCAGAGATGGCTGCTCCCTGCCTGGTCCATGGGCTGGAAATGAGGAGAAATGGAACCATGCCATGCTGCCTTTGCAAATTCGTGCTCAAAATATGCCTGAAAGCAGCAAGGCCCGGGCTCTGGTGGCTCCCCCTCAGCCAAGGCCTTTTCCCATAAAACTTTTCCCTACAGAGTCAGGAATGGACCCTGAAGTGATGTCAAACTGCTCCAAGGCAATGCCACAGTAAGGTCAGAAACGTGCCTTTAAACCCTCCAGTTTGGGACCCTGAAGCAAGGAAGAGGACGCTGCAGTCACTATTGTTTAGCTCTGAAACAACTGAAGGACACTTCTAGGACTCTAAGCAACAATTTCAGCAGCAATTCCTGGATTTTGGAGGGGCCAAGAGCTATTTGAAAAAAAAATTGGTTCAAGTCAAGCCAACAGGGTCTGACTGGAAAAAGGTGCAGATTCTCTCCAAACGTCAACACAGCTCCCTGTGAGACTTGCCAAACAAAACTGATTTTTCAAGCTGAAACTATCACCAGAGACTTGTTTTTTAAAAGGAGTTAAAAAGAGTTGACACCAAAATCAAGACACTTCAGTTTGGATTGACTGCAATACTTCAGGCTGACCAAAAATGAAACTTTGGGCTTCTGCTTCCCTAAAGAAGTTTCAGATCCATTTTAACTGAAGCCAGATTTCCCCACACTCTCCCTTCGCCAGCCTCCTTCCTAACCCCAAATTTCGGAGTCAGCCACTGAACTGCAACATCCATTATTCGCCAGCTCTCCTTTGAAGCTCGAATCAAAGCAGGCAGAGCTGCTCAATTGTGCTGCAATTGTAGCTCCGGGGGGTTCTTCAGAAGTGCTCCGGGAAGGCCTCGCTGCCCAGGTGAGGTCTGGAGCGCAATTCCAGCCCCGCTTCCAGCCCTCCGAGCCGCCGGGCTCCGCAGGAGCCTCCCTGCCATGCAAAGGCTGTTCTGGCAGGATGCGCAGGACCCGGGCTCTCTGAAGGGTTCAGCACAGGGCACACACGCTGGGCGCTCAATTCCCTGCAAATGTGCCCCGACCTGCCTCTGCTGAGCCTTTGAAAAGCCAAATCTCGAAATCTCTAAAAAAACAGAAACTCCCCGACAGGGACAGCACGCCGCGGCTGCAGCACTCCCAGAGCGGAGGGATCCGAGCTCCAGGGATCTCCAAGCCCGGAGCTGCACAGGCATGCCTTTGGGGGGGTGGGGAGGGGTGAGCCGCTCTTCCGTACGCTATTCCCCGCTCCAGAGCCATCCTCACATCCATGTGCCCATCCTGTTTTCCAGGCAGGCAGGCAGGCAGGGCGCGGGATGGGAGATGTGAGCTTTGACAGCACGGTCCTTCCTCAGCCACCACCGCGCTCCAGCGGCTCCCGCTGCCCGCTCCTTCCCTCCTGCCGCGGGGCATCGCACGGAGCAAGGCTCCGGATGCTTCCCGACCGCGTCCTGGGCTGCAATTGCCAAGCTCCGGCACTCCAAAGCCATTAATCATCCCCTCCTCTTTTCCAATCAGGAAACTGCCTCAAGAACCCTGACGTTAAAGTCCAAAAAATATGACTGCCAGTTGTTTTTTTTTTTTTTTTTTTTTCCCCTCCAGGACTTTTAACATTTATATTTTCCAGCAAATATGTGGGACAGTATCCTCTTTTTCCTTGCTCGGGCCAGGAGGGGTGGTGGAGGAGGAGGAAAAAAGAGAGGAGAGGAGAAGAGGGGGTAAAGATAAGCTGAGATTCTCATGATCCCCAGAGCAGAAGTTTAAGTAAAATATCACATATCATGAGACAGATGATAAAATCATGAGCTGGCAGCTTGGCTGCAACCCAGCAGAGTTCTTTGGAAACTGTGCAGGAAGCTCCACGGCACCTGGAAGCACATTCCGCCATGGCCTGGGATGTTTGGCATGGGATGGTTTAAAAATTTAATGACTTTTACTTTGGCTGGGCAAACACTTTATAGGTCAATCAAATCTGGGAATGCTTTCCAAAGGACACTGTAAGATGCCTGTGTGTCCTACAGGTTACACCCTCACTTCCTTCCGGCCCTGTCCAATTTCAGATTCCTCATCAGGAGCTGCCAAAATGCCCGAGCTTTCCAAAAAAGCAAAGCTTAAAAAAAAAGGAATATTTAAGCCATCTGTTTTTTTATTAACCTCCACCTTGGAACGCAGCGGTTCCTTCCCATCAAAATTTGCCAACAGGAATCAACGGGAGGGAAAACCTCACGCCTGGATAAAATGCTGGGCTTTATGTAAAATACTGTGAGCTCGTGGTGGGCACCAGGTGATGCCACTCACACCTGGGGTGGAGCGAGCCCGCGGTGTCCCACTGGGGACATCCCTGCACCTCATCCTTCCCTTCTGGAGCCAGTGGAGCCTGCCAGTCCCAGGTGGGATCCGTGGGACGGGTGGGTGCACAGCAGAGCTCGGCAGGAATGAGTGATGTTGGTTTGAGGCTGAACAGCTCTCCTGGGGCCCAGCAGGCCAGAGGATGATGATGACTGGCTCAGTATAAATAGCCAAGGGGAAACGGTGGTTCCGGGCAAAGGCGTAAAAAGGAGTTTGTTTGGTTTCTCCTGTTCAGCAGGTAGGAAAAACAACATCCTCCTCCTGAGTGCATCACCTTCCTCCTTCAGAGCAATCAGTGTCAAAGGAAGTGATGTGGGATTCAGCTCTCTGGGCAGCCCTCTCGCAGCTGAGCTCCAGGATGCTGCTGCTGGGAAATCCTTGCTGTCCCCAGAGCCCCAGGTTTGGGGTGCCCCCCTTGACATCTGCCCTTTGGCCACGAACAACTCACGTGAGGTTGGCTCTGTTGGGTAGAGCCTCGATAACGCCAAATTTGGGGGTTTGATCCTCTATGGGCCAATCAAGAGTTGGACTTGATTCTGCTGGATCGCTTCCAACTCGGACAATTCTGGGATTGCTATTGCTCTGTGAAGCAGTGGTGGAAATGCAGGGCAGGACCATTAGAGATTGCCTGGGATAGCCAAGGTGGCCACATGATGAAGATCATGGAATTGTTTAGGTTGACAGAGACCTCCGAGATCACCAAGTCCAACCCAGCACTGCCAAGGCCACCACTGCCCTGTGTCACAGCCACAGGGATTTTAAATCCCTCCAGGCATGGGGACTCCACCCCTGCCCCAGGCAGCTGTGCCAGGGCTGGAGAACCCTTTCTGCAAAGAAATTCTTCCTGATATTCAAATAAACCACCTCTGGCCCAGCCTGGGGCCGTTCCCTCTCCTCCTGTCCCTGTTCCCTGTTCCCAGCCCGACCCCCCCGGCTGTCCCCTCCTGTCAGGAGCTGTGCAGAGCCACAAGGGCCCCCTGAACCTCCTTTTCTCCAGGCTGAGCCCCTTCCCAGCTCCCTCAGGGATTCTCCAGCCCCTTCCCAGCTCCCTCAGGGATTCTCCAGTCCCTCCCCAGCTCCCTCAGCCTCTCCTGGGGCTCCAGACCCTGCCCCAGATCCATTTCTTTCTCACTCTCCAACCCCTCAATAGTATTTTTGGCGGTGTGGGGCCCCAAACTGCCCCCATGATTCATAGTGGACATCGCACAAGATGAAACACAATGCTTGCTCCTCAGGGAGGACCTGAGGGATGAGAGGATGAAGGGATGAGGAGATGAGGAGGTGAGGGGATGAGAGGATGAGGTGATGAGAGGATGAAAGGATGAGGGGATGAGGGAACGAGGTGACGAAGAGATGAGAGGATGAGGGGATGAGAGGGTGAGGGGATGAGGGGATGAACAGATGAGGGGACAAGAGGATGAGGCAGTGAGGGAATGAGGGGTGAGGGAATGAAGGGATGAAAGGATAAGAGCATGAGGGGAGGAAGAGACGAGAGGATGAACGGACGAGGGGACGAGAGGACGAGGCGGTGAGGGAATGACAGGATGAGAGAGCATGAGGGGATGAGGGGACGAGAGGATGAGCGAATGAGGGGAAAGGAGGACGAGGCAGTGAGGTAATGACAGGACGAGAGAGCACGAGGGGATGAACGGACGAGGGGACGAGAGGACGAGGCGGCGAGGGAATGACGGGGTGAGACCATGAGGGCATGAGGGCCGGGCGCCATGAGGGGAGGGCACATGGCGCCCCCTGGCGTCCCGCGCAAACCGCGGCCGAGCCGTGAGGCCATGGCGGGGCCTGAGGCACCGCGGCCGCCGCTCCCCGGGCCCCGCCGCCGCTCCCCGGGCCCCGCCGGCTCCTCTTGTGTAGGAAAGGAGCTTAAAAAGCCAGGCTTACTTGTTGGAGGTGCCGTGTAAATTGGTGAGAAGCGTGAAGTTGTTCCTCACGCTTCTTAGGCTGGCCAGCACCTGAGGGAGACAAAACCGCAGCTGTCACCTTCTCTGCTTTAATGCTTTAGAAAAGCTATTTTAGAGGCCAATATGCCACCAACTCACCTGGGCGAAAGGTGTGACAATCAGGTCATCGCCATGCCTAAGGAAAAACGGAGAAAAATGTACAAATTTCTGTACAAATTTACCTTCAAACAGAGTGAAATTCACCTCAGGGAATGAGCGTTTTCCTGAGGGGGGTTTCCCCATGAACGTACCCACGCAGCATTTAGTTAACACCACATAAAAGCTTGTTCCTAATGGAAAGGTCACCGTGTATATCCAAAACAACTGGCTGGAGTGAGCATTCGGACTGGGAACGCCAGGCAATAAAAGCCAGGAAATTCAAAAGTTAAGGCTCATGCTTGCACCGCGGTGGAAAAAAACCAACCGTAGTGGTGCAGGGAAAGGTCACCTTTGAATTTCCTGGCTTTTGTTGATCTCTGTCGCAGTCTCTAACCTTGTTCAGACGCCGGGTTTTGTTCGGCTGTTTTCATCATGGAAGATTTGAACAGAAGTTGTGAGCAAAATACACCACTGCCAGCAGTAAGAGGGATATTTTTTCCCCCTTTTTTTTTTTGTATTAGTTATGGTACTTGTGCATGTATGGAACATTCTATATGATTTACCTAACTGAGACATGGCAGGGTATAGGATCATTTAAAAGTTTGGGTTTGGCTTAAAGCCCATCCAATCTCACCCCTGCCATGGGCAGGGACACCTTCCAGCACCCCAGGTGGATCCAAACCCCATCCAGCCTGGCCTTGGACATTTCCAGGAATCCAGGGGCAGCCACAGCTGCTCAGCGCATCCTGTTCCAGGGCCCCTCCACCCTCCCAGCCAGGAATTCCTTCCCAATATCCATCTAAATCTCCCCACTTCCAGCTTAAATCCATTCCCTCTTGTCCTGTCCCTCCATCCCTTGTCCCAAGTACCTCTCCAGCTCTCTTGGAGCCCCTTTAGGCATTCTTAGAAGCAACGTTTGGTCAATTCTATTCTGAATCCCATGATTAACAACAGGATGTACTAAGCAAGGGCAGCAGAGTCAGCTCCAGGCTGCCACAGGACCCTCTGGAGAGTTCTCCATCAGTGCTGGACCCCTCCAAAGAGGAATTCACCCTGCCGTGCTGCCAGAGGTCATCCCCTCATCCTCACTCGGGTATCAGTGCTATTAAGTCTAAATTAATTAAATAAATTAATAAAATGTATTTAGTGTAAAAGTCTAAATGAATTAAAATTGTCTCCACCCTGATGGAGACTCTGTCCCAAGTGCTAACAGAGCCTCGATGGCCATGGTGGATGGACACTTCAGCTACAGACAGCCGTGAACTCGGGGAAAATGATGGGATTCCCCCACCCCAGCACACTGCTGGGAATTGTTACAACCCACCGCTTACACGAAACACTATTTGCATAATTTGGAGTGATTCCTTCAATAAATATTTACTCCGTTTTAATTCACAGCAGGGATATTTTTTCGCAGAATTCTCGTGGATCTGGCTAATACTCAGATTTCCATTCCGTGACTAAACTTTCGCAACAACTCAACTTTGTTTAACGAGCACTTTTTTTATAGCTTAATGGCCACTTAAACTTGAAAACTTTAAAATGTGCCTTTCAAAATAAGGGGCTGGGAATCCAGGACACTCTGTGGGTATCGATCCTCTCGAGCTCAGCCATCTGCCTCGGCTCATTTTCCACTCGGTTCTAGGGAACAGCCCCCAAAACAGGATGGGGAACAGCAATCCTGTAAATAAAAGTGCAGCACAACTTCTCTGTTATCCCGGGATACGGCTTTGAAAGCCCTTCTGCTAAATTCTGGAGAAAATTCTGGGAATATTTGAGGGATGGGATGGGAGAGGATGTTGGATCAGCACCTGTTTTGTGCATTCCAGCTATGAAATGTGCCAGTACCACCCATAAGCTCCCCTCAAACAGAGCTCTGAGGATTAGAGCAGCACAGAAAGCTCTTAGAGAGCGTAAAACACGAGCTGAATTGGTGCTTACTGTTCGCTCGGGAGGGAGGAGTTCCTGGACATGGTCTTTGGTGAGAGGTCATAGTCGCTGTCGGATCTGTAGAGGAACGACTCCCGGCGCTGGCTGTGGCCCGGGAACGTCGTGTGCAGGACGAGTCCCGACGAGGAGCTGGCCTGCGGGTCCAGCGGGCTGCGCCCCGGGGACGGGCCATTCTCCACATCGAAGCTGCCAAGGAAACACAGACCGCGTGTCACACTGTGCCACAAGAGGGCTTGCAGGGCACGTGTCGCCTCAGCGCGGCTCTCTACCACCGTGTCACCTCAGTGTAGCTCTCTACCACCGTGTCACCTCAGCGTGGCTCTCTACCACCGTGTCACCTCAGCACGGCTCTCTACCACCGTGTCACCTCAGCGTGGCTCTCTACCACCGTGTCACCTCAGCACGGCTCCCACCGTGTCACCTCAGCGTGGCTCTCTACCACCGTGTCACCTCAGCATGGCTCCCACCGTGTCACCTCAGCGTGGCTCTCTACCACCGTGTCACCTCAGCACGGCTCTCTACCACCGTGTCGCCTCAGTGTGGCTCTCTACCACCGTGTCACCTCAGCGTGGCTCCCACCGTGTCACCTCAGCATGGCTCCCACCGTGTCACCTCAGCACGGCTCTCTACCACCGTGTCACCTCAGCGTGGCTCTCTACCACCGTGTCACCTCAGCACGGCTCTCTACCACCGTGTCACCTCAGTGTGGCTCTCTACCACCGTGTCACCTCAGCACGGCTCTCTACCACCGTGTCACCTCAGTGTGGCTCCCACCGTGTCACCTCAGCATGGCTCCCACCGTGTCACCTCAGCACGGCTCTCTACCACCGTGTCACCTCAGCGTGGCTCTCTACCACCGTGTCACCTCAGCACGGCTCTCTACCACCGTGTCACCTCAGTGTGGCTCTCTACCACCGTGTCACCTCAGCGTGGCTCTCTACCACCGTGTCACCTCAGCACGGCTCTCTACCACCGTGTCACCTCAGCGTGGCTCCCACCGTGTCACCTCAGTGTGGCTCTCTACCACCGTGTCACCTCAGCACGGCCCTCTACCACCGTGTCACCTCAGCACGGCTCCCACCGTGTCACCTCAGTGTGGCTCCCACCGTGTCACCTCAGTGTGGCTCTCTACCACCATGTCGCCTCAGCACGGCTCTCTACCACCGTGTCACCTCAGTGTGGCTCTCTACCACCGTGTCACCTCAGCACGGCCCTCTACCACCGTGTCACCTCAGCACGGCTCCCACCGTGTCACCTCAGCACGGCTCCCACCGTGTCACCTCAGCACGGCTCCCACCATGTCACCTCAGCACGGCTCACCGTGTCACCAGCCTGTGGCCACCAGAGCCACTTGCTGGCACGTTTCTCTCGAGTGCAGGGAAGACCCTGCATGACCATAAACATTTACCCCGGAGGTTCCTGTCCTGACTGCCTCATGCTTCCTTCAGCATGGATGTCTCGCAGCTCAGCACGGCTCTCAGCATGAGCACACAGCAGCTGAAGAGGGCAGGGACAGATTAGAGATGATGGAGAATCCATCCCTGGGAGGGTGGGCAGGCCCTGGCACAGGGTGCCCAGAGCAGCTGTGGCTGCCCCTGGATCCCTGGCAGTGCCCAAGGCCAGGCTGGACACTGGAGCTTGGAGTACCTGGGACAGTGGGAGGTGTCCCTGCCATGGCAGGGGATGGAATGGGATGGGCTTTAAGGTCCCTCCCAACCCAAACCATTCCAGGATTCCATTATTCATAAACACCCTACTCCACCCTCAATGCCTTTTGCACAAGCCCTGGGGCTCGGTTTGCCAAACCTCACTCCACTTACGAGCACAACAGGCACCACACTTACAGCACTAAAGGCACCAACGCGTGACAACACTCTCCAGCCCAGCCCTGTGCCCATCTGCTCCGGAGCCAAACTTTGAAACCCTGCAAGATTTGCAAGCACTTGGCAGTTATGGAAGCTGGATGCCCAAACCGTGTTTTAGCCATTCAAGGTATCAGTTCAGTGAATTTTAAACAGCTGTGCTGTAAAATGAAGGGCTGTTTAAAAACTAAAAAAAAGCAGTAAAATTTTTGTCACCTTTCCCATTTTACACCCACTTTCTTGTGGTTTCGTATCTTGGCTGCTGCAACCCGTGGTGAAGTCACCCTGGCCACTGCAGCAAGTGACACCCCTCGTAAAGGCTGAAAGTGAGCAGGTTGGCCTCCTTTGCCTTTGGGCCTGATAGAAACACCAGATGGGTGACTGTGGCTCAGAAAGCCAAGTGAGGTACGGCCGTGCTCAGGAGGAATTTCCCTGCCTTTGGAAGTCAGGTTTTGTCCCTTGCAGTAGGAGCTAAGTCCTTGCTCCAGCGCCTCATCCCATGCTGGATGTTGTCCTACCAGGACACTGGGCTGTGGTTCCTGCCATACCTTTCTCCATCCCTCCACTCCTTAATCCAGAAGATTCCCTGAGCATAGTGGCAGGGAAGACCCCAGCTCTCCCTCCTCTCTGCAGAGAGAGCTTTAACTGCAGCAGGAGGAGCACATAAAGTATTAATGCCTGAACTTGCCTGAATCCTGCAAGTTTTCCAGGTTTCTACATCACTGGGATGAGCTGGACACATTCAGGCTGCCTTGGTGAGAAGCCTGGCACAGCCAATGCCCAGCTGGGAACACCATGGCTGCTCCAGCTCCTGCTGCCCGCTTCCCGTGTTCCCCGTTCCAGCACCTGGAATGCTGCCGTACGGATCACATGGTTAGTCCAACTGAAAAGGGCTTTTATTCCTTTCCTCAAGTTCAATGTGCAGCCACAGCAGCGTTCCTCAGGCTCCTTTTCCTTGGCCTTGATCCAGCACTCAGCCACCCATATGCTCAGCCAGAAGTTAACAGAAAATTCCCCAAAAAGTGACCGATCCCAGAGTTTGGAGTTATCTCTGCCAGGAGTGAACAGGCACTTCCAGAGGTACAGGCTGTAAGCAAGATCCTCAAAACCCAGGAATAACTCTGCTGTCACTGCTTTTTAATAGTTACAAGAACTGGAATATGGGAAAATGTTCCCCTTGGATGAGCCAACGTTAGGAAAATGTGACCCGAGAGACACAGAGCAAGAGTTTAACCTTGTGTTTGTCACTAGTTGCTCCTGGTTTGCACAACAGCCACCTGGAACTGTGTCCTGATGCCAAAAGTATCCCCCAAACAAACATTTGCTGGAATTGGTAAGAACTGCAATGGGATTGTAAAGTTGCCCTCTCAGAGCTGCCATTTCCCACTATTTTTTTTCTATTGGAAGTTATCTGCTGAGCTTAGCTGGAAAAACTTCATCACTGTGTTCAGAACATTGCACAGACTGTGAGGTCCTCTCCAAAGTTTGCACATCCCACAGGCTTTGTCCAAGTGGGGAAAAAGCTGCATTTGCCAACTTAAAAATAAGGATGGCAGAGTACAAAGCACAAAAAACCCCCAAAATTTTCTTTCCAGTTTATCCTCAAGTAACAGCACTCACAGCAAGACACCCCATTTTGTGATATAATTGTGTTATCTATACACATGAGCCAGAAATTTGGTATCTAAGGTCCCTATAAATCCTTCAGAAATCCCTGTCTCCATAAGAGATCTCTCTAGGACATGTGGGAGCTGCCAGCATTCCCTGCCTGCCTCCAACCTGTGCTGTCAGATCTCCCAGTGCTGGACACTCTCTCCACCAAGGGATTCCAGGGAATTGAGCCCTGCCAGAGTCAGACAGGCTCCAGAGGAGGAAAGGTGGCAGCAGCTCCTTTAAAGCCGTGTAGATGTGGCACTTGGGGACACGGTCAGTGGTGGGAACGGATGGATTTGATAATCTCGGAGATCTTTCCCAGGTGACTCCACCATCCCAGCGGGATGGGCCCTAGCCCAGGCAGTCCCTCAGCAGTGCGGAGCTGGGAAGGAAGGTGGCCTTTCCCTGGATGTCTCTCCAGACTCCCCGTGCCGGCTCTCCGGGATGCCCGGGGATGGGGAGCGGGGGGCGCAGGGAGGGCAGAGCCGGGAGCAGAGTTTCCTGCACAGCACCGCTCAGCACGAGCCGCGGGGCAGCTGCAGCTCCGCTCCCTGATCCCTCTGCATCCCGAAAGAAGCCAGCGTCTCCGGGAAGCGAGAAGGAAGGAGACAGCAGGTGGCAGGAGTTAGCTGCGAGCGGGCACCGGCCCTGGACCTGTGCAGAGCTGTGCCTGAGCCGCGGTAATGAGCAGACAACGGCGAGCCAGGAGAAAGCATTGTAAAACACAGCGAGGCTTCGTGAGTCACTCTGCAAACAAAGAGAATTCATAACAGCAGCCCCCAGCTGCTCAAATGCTGCAGTGTTACTGTAACAACCACAGGATCAGAGAACCTCCCGAGCTGGAAGCGACTCGCAGGGACCATCGATCCAACTCCTGCCCTGCACAGACACCCCAAATCCCACCCTGTGCACCCCTGGCAGCGCTGTCCAAACGCTCCTGGAGCTCCGGCAGCCTCGGGGCCGTGCCCATTCCCCGGGGAGCCTGGGCAGTGCCAGCACCCTCTGGGGGAAGAATCTTTCCCAAAATCCAAGCTAAACCTCCCCTGACACAGCTCCAAGCATTACCTGGGATCCTGTCGCTGGTCACAGTGAGGATAAATTGGCGCTGTCCCTCCACTGCCCCTCGGGAGGAGCTGCAGACCCTGGTGAGGCTCCCCTCAGTCTCCTCCAGGAGGAGCAAACCCAGTGCCCTCAGGTGTTCCTCATATTTCCACTGCAGACCCTTCACCAGCTTCAGGAACCGATGTCCCTGGATTAGCACTGCCCACCGGTAGTCTTGGAACGTGGCAAAATTTGGCAAAAAGATTGAGAAACAGGAATGCGCCACGATTTGGGTGTAATTCAGAGTCATTCGAGTCGTCATTGCCAGTCAAGTGGTTTCCATGAGAGCCACACAGCCCCACAGTTTGCTCTGGAGTAGGAAACACAAACACATTCCAGCCCTGCAGACCAGGCAGGCTCAGGGATTTTTGTTTATGTTGGGAATTTACACTTTTCCCGAGGATGATAGCACTGACTCTCCAAGAAGGTTCACCATCTGCTTTGCTTTCCCAGAGTCATTCCTGAGGACATTGCTCCCCATCTCCCAACTACAGTACCACCTTCATGATATCAAATGTTTCCAAAATATTTCCAGAGGTTTGGGCAGACTTTGTTAATTATGAAGCTCCTTTTTGAGATTCGTGAGTCTCACCAAGACATCCCTCAGGATTCTTAAAACATAAACAAGGAAAAATGCTGTTCCTTCCAGTGCCTGGCCGCTCTCTAACACAGTGCACCCGTTCCCCATTATCCGAACAGCTTGCTGCTTTTCCTAAATAATCTCCCATGGGGAAAGGGCTGTGCTTGAAACCATCAGCACTTAATGGCCCAGGATGGGACACATGGAGCCGAGCACAGCCCTGGCAGGGGCACAGGGCTCCCCGGGGTGACAGCTCACAGCTCCACAGGCACTACTGACCCTCTTCCCCTCCTGACCTTCTCCCACTTAGGGAAAACACTGCTACTCTTAGGAACCCCTTAAAAGTTCAAATCCCTCTGCTGGGTTTGTCCCTCCTGTGGCTCCTGACTTTTATCCAGGTGAGGCCCTACCTGCAGAGCTGCCCCAGCCCTGGGCTCCAACATCAGCAGGACCTGGAGCTGCTGGAGAGAGCCCAGAGGAGGCCCCAGGGTTGCTGCAGGGCTGGAGCCCCTCTGGAGCCAGGCTGGGAGAGCTGGGGGTGCTCACCTGGAGAGGAGAAGGATCCAGGGAGAGCTGGGGGTGCTCACCTGGAGAGGAGAAGGATCCAGGGAGAGCTGGGGGTGCTCACCTGGAGAGGAGAAGGATCCAGGGAGAGCTGGGGGTGCTCACCTGGAGAGGAGAAGGATCCAGGGAGAGCTGGGGGTGCTCACCTGGAGAGGAGAAGGATCCAGGGAGAGCTGGGGGTGCTCACCTGGAGAGGAGAAGGATCCAGGGAGAGCTGGGGGTGCTCCCCTGGAGAGGAGAAGGATCCAGGGAGAGCTCAGAGCCCCTGGCAGGGCCTGAAGGGGCTCCAGGAGAGCTGCAGAGGGACTGGGGACAAGGCAGGAGGGACAGGACACAGGGAGTGGCTCCCAGTGCCAGAGGGCAGGGATGGATGGGACATTGGGAATTGGGAATTGTTCCCTGGCAGGGTGGGCAGGGGCTGGGATGGAATTCCCAGAGCAGCTGTGGCTGCCCCTGGATCCCTGGCAGTGCCCAAGGCCAGGCTGGAGCAGCCTGGGACAGTGGGAGGTGTCCCTGCCATGGCAGGGGTGGCACTGGGATGATTTTTGAAGTGCCATTGAAGCCAAACTGGTCTGTGGTTCTGTGATCCCACAACCTCCAGAGCTCAGTGTCCCCACACAAAGGCAGCAGCCCCTGCAGCCCCTCCCAGCGCTGTCACAGCTGCTGGCACAGGAGCCCGGCAGCACTGACTGAAGTGTTTGTAACAGAAGCTGTCAGCTGCTGCTAAACACATCATTAAGCCTCTGCATGTATCCAAAAGCAAAAATATGTGTTTACTTGACTTAGTAATCTCTGAATAAAGAAGTTCAAGGCCAGGTTGGACAGGCCTTGGAGCAAACTGGGCTGGTGGGAGGTGTCCTGTTCTTGGCAGGGGGTGGCACTGGATGATCTTTAAGGTCCTTTTCAATCCAAACCATTCTGTGACTTTAATTCACTCTCTGTTTCTGTTCTGCTCAGTGGCTACAACAGAAACAGAACAACCAGAGCTCCTGCCCTGCTCACACCCAGAGCCCAAAACAGACCCGAGAGCTGCTGCTGCTCCCTCTGCAACCCAAATCCACCTTCAGCAGAGCCCCGAGGTAAAAATGAACACCCAGAGCCCTCCCAGCTCTCAGAACTCATCCAGCAGCACCCCGGGGAGGTTCCTGGCTTGCACAAATGTCAGGGATTGTATTCAGCACCATGCTGGCTGGAGCAGCCACCAGGAGGTGGCTGGAAAAGTACAGCGGGAGGTAAAAATGAGTTAGGATTCTCTCTTAGCACAAAGGGTTCCAAAAAACTTAATCCTTTTAATGTTTACTACAGATAAGCAGCTCGGCATTATCCTGTAACAAGTGAACATCATGGGCTTGTTTTAAGTCCCCTGGAGAAGAGATCCTGAGTGCTAAAATCCAGTTGTTATTTTTCCAAATGTACATCCTGGGCTATTTTATGCTCTTCCAATGATTTTCTGCCATTAATCTCTGGAAAATGCAAGGCACAGTCAAACAAAGCAGACACCCCACCTCTGTTTTTACTTCCAGAGCTTGGAAAGACATATGCATGTGTGATCATTCCCAACATGGGCAGCAATGCCATTTCCTAAGGGCTTTTTCCTCCTGAAAATATTCCAGCTAACAACTGATGGAGCAGCTGCTTTCCCTTCCTACCCAGCTAAGGTGCAACAAGGTATGAGTGGCACAGGGTGCCCAGAGCAGCTGTGGCTGCCCCTGGATCCCTGGCAGGGCCCAAGGCCAGGTTTGGAGCAGCCTGGGACAGTGGAAGGTGTCCATGCCCAAGATGAGCTTGAAGGTCCCTCCCAGGACCTATCCCAGCCTATCCCAGGATTCTGTGGTGCCTCTCCCTGTGCAGCACTGACAGCTCTGCTCACCCTCCAGGTGTTTGTGCCCAGCACCTCCACCCACCCACAGCTCACCAGCACGGAATCTCCTGCACCAGCTGTGCTTTTGCTGCATGGAAGAACCCAGCTGAGTCTCCCCAGGGGAAAGCTGCCCCTTTTCCCTGCTGGGAAGTTCTGGAATGGCTCGTGGCCGGGGGACAGGTGGCACAGGGACAGCAGGGTGCCCCAGACCCGGGATTTTGGCAGCACCTGCTCTGTGACACGCTGCTGTCCCATGGCACAGATGCTTCCATTCGAGCCACAGGGCAGTGTTTACCCCAGCCTGGCCTGGCTGCTCTGCTCTCTTCAGTGTCACTTCAGCTTTTCCAGCTTTCCCAGCTCCAGCCAAGCCCTGTAGCATTTCTCAGACTGTCTCTCCCAATCCACAGCACACGGATGTCAGAGGCTGCCTGCGGCGGCCTGGCTCATGTGACAGGGACACTGGTCTCTTCTGGTGGGGCTCCAGGACACCTTCCAGCCCTTCTGCCTCTGAACAAGCCTTGATCCCTGCCCAGAACCAGCGTGGGAGGATAATTCCACCCAGCAAGTGGGAAGGCAAAAGGGGTCCAGCCCTGCCTTTCTCCCACTGGGATATTACTGGCAACAGAAGGGGAATTCCAGTCCTATATTCCACCTTTTATTGATGCATCTTCAAGGATCTCCTACCCCTCTAAAGTGCAGCCTGCACTTAACTCCCTTCCCAGAGCCAAGCCTTCAGCAGGGGTCTCCAGGGTCCCTTCCACAAACACCCCGTGCTTCCAGCACACAGGAAAGCGTTCCTGGATCCCCATGGAGCCGGAGCTTCGGGAGGCTGCTGGCCAGAGCCAGGCTTTATTCCATCCTGCCCTTAAACAGAGATCCTGGCACGGCTCCAGAGGCACTTCTACCTTTCCAAGCAGGGGGGAAGCTCTGAGCTGCTTCATTCCCTCCGGCCCCACTTCACAGAGCTCCTCTCATCTGCTGTCAACCGCACTGGAGACAGGAACAAAGTGACAACCGTGGTGACAACTTACAGGCACCACAGAGTTTCCATTTCACCTGAGCTGAACAGGCAGCCTTTGAGGTGGAAGATTTACACATTTCCTGCACTAATGTTTTACATTCCCCCAGCCCTTCCACGGTATCCAAAAGTCCAGCAGTGGGCACGTGGAAAGCTGCTGCGCTCGGAAATGCATCCAGCCTTTTCACTTGATTCATGGAATAATTATCTGACCTGGTTTTTGGATTTATCTCCATAATTGGGATCCGTGGAGCCTGTCAGTAAAAAGACAGTGAAATGGCCTAAGATGGTATTCAGATCTTTAAATCCTTTGGAGACTCGGCCTTTAACAATAATTAATCCAGCTGGGTACATTTCAGCAACATTTTCCTTGCTTCACATCTCTCAAATGCCTGCAGTCCCCATCTTTCCTATCCACGGGAACGGACACTGCGATAGCAAATGTCAGAGCCACGGATGTGATTCCAAGGGCAATCTTTTTTAGAGCTCTCATTGATCATCTCAGGGCCAGCAGAAGCTCAATGCAAAAGCTGCGTCACCCAGATCGGCAGCATCTGCCACCTGCT
This sequence comes from Vidua chalybeata, assembly GCF_026979565.1. Taxonomy (NCBI): domain Eukaryota; kingdom Metazoa; phylum Chordata; class Aves; order Passeriformes; family Viduidae; genus Vidua; species Vidua chalybeata. The sequence continues at coordinate 6,014,970 of NC_071538.1, forward strand.
GCTGTTTGAGGGGGAAATCGGAGAGATGGGAAGTCCTGGCCCTTCAGCAGGAGGTGTTTGCTCTGTCTGAGGGGTTTGGCACGTGGATCACAGCATGGCTGGCAATGGCACCTGCTGTTCCCCCACACACGGGTGTCACAAGTGCCTGAGGCAACGGCCACCAAAGGAAACGGGATCTTTGTGCTGAAGGAGAACGCTGGTGTAAAAACAAGAGGGGATAAAATGGACAGGAATAAACTGAGGTTGGAAATCAGAGGGAAATCTGTGCCTCGAGAGCAGCCAGAGCACTGAACAGCTTTCCTGTGGGAGTGATGGGGGTAAACACCACCTTGATGTTATTTCTGGTGGGATTAATAGTGTAACTCATGAAACGTTGCTCCAGGGAGATCCTAAAGGCCCTTCCAGGGCCTAAAGGGGCTCCAGGAGAGCTGGAGAGGGACTTGTGATAAGGAATTGTTCCCTGGCAGGGTGGGCAGGCCCTGGCACAGGGTGCCCAGAGCAGCTGTGGCTGCCCCTGGATCCCTGGCAGTGCCCAAGGCCAGGCTGGAGCAGCCTGGGACAGTGGGAGGTGTCCCTGCCACGGCAGGAACGAGATGAGTTTTAAGATCCCTTCCAATGCAAACCATTCCATAATCCACAATTCTGTGAAAAGCCCAGCCCAGCTCTGGCGCAGGCAGAGCCAGGGAATACAAAGCCTGCCAGCCCAGACAGTATTTCCATAAATTTGCATTTTTCCCAAGGCCAGTGAGGCGGAAGGGACCCCTCAGCAGGAGGCGGCAGGGACAGCTCTGCCTGCCCCCACTGCCTCCCCTCCTCCTCGGGCAGCTGCAAAACAAAAGGGGGGAAAAGGAGGGTCAAGTTAAACGCCAGATTTTAATTTTCTGCTGTTAAATCACATGGGCTGCAATGAGCTTTAATCACTCAGGACAGCAAACTGGATTTAGCAGAAGGAAAAGCTTCTCCAGCGTTCAGAGGAGTCAGAGGCGGTGAGCAGCAAGAACAAAACCTTTTAAAGGAATGATTGTGAGGAAAAATCCAGGCAGGGCAAACCTCCTGCAGCACATTTCATGTGGTTTGTGCCAAATGGTGGGGTCAGGCAGCAAATCAAACCCTCTTGGGATGATTTCGCTGATGTGGAAACAGATAGAGTGCTGCTGGCACCCAAAATATCATTTAATAACACTGTTAATGTTCCCTAGACCTGCAAATCCTCTCCAGACCTGCTCCAGGGCTCATTTTGATCTTCCTTAATTAATGATCCCTCAGAAGCTCTGTTTCATGTTGAAAATCACTTGCTGGAATCACTGTTTTGGAGTCACTTCCTCCAAACCATGAAGCTTTGCAAAAGAAATCAGAGATGTGGGGGCACTGAGCAAAATCAGCCCAAAACTAAAACCTGAAACAAGTCATCAAGTCCAGGAGCATCGAACAACGCAACAAAGCAGCCACAGACGCTTGGAAATTTGGGATAAATACGAGCAGAGCACTTGCTATGATCAATTAATGCTTAATTACACAGAAGGTGAAGTTTGCAGTGTGAGTAAGCACAAATGTGTGGGCCTGGCACAAAATCGTTGTATCTGATTGCAGTTACAGCTTCATTCCTGAGCTAATGAGAATTGAGCCATCCTGGGTGTTTTGGGGTATTGATAAAGGGTTTGACCTGAGCTAATGAAGAATGAGCAGGCAGAGGTAATCGATGGCCAAAGTGGAGCCATTTAAAAATATTGACTCAGCGTGTGGAAACATTTGGTGTGGTGAGACCTGGGGAGAGGAGGCACTGAGGGGTTACTGCCATGGGGAGGGAAGAGATGTTGGAGTGCACTGATGGAACACAGCAGAGAAAATACCTGGACTTAGTGAGAAGCTGGCAAAAACACCTGAAATTACTGAAGATTTAGTGAAAACACCTGAAACTGGTGAGGATTTAGTGAAAACACCTGAAATTAGTGAGGAGCTGATAAAAAACACCTGAAATTGGTGAGGATTTAGTGAAAACACCTGAAATTAGTGAGGAGCTGATAAAAAACACCTGAAACTGGTGAGGATTTAATGAAAACACCTGAAATTAGTGAGGAGCTGATAAAAAAACACCTGAAATTAGTGAGGATTTAATGAAAACACCTGAAATTAGTGAGGAGCTGCTGGGAACACCTGCAACTGGTGAGGAGCTGATTAAAGCACCTGAAATGATGAGGAGATGCTGGAATAGATGGTGCCAGACCTTTCAGTGGTGCTGTAGAACAAGCAGCAATGGCCATACAGTAAAACACAAATTCCACCTGAACGTGGGGAAGAACTTCACACTCAGGGTGGCAGAGCACTGGAGCAGCTGCCCTGGGAGCTCACGGAGCTTCTCTCTGGAGATATTCCAAACCCACGTGGACGTGTCCCTGTGTCCCAGCTCGGGGTGACCCTGCCTCCAGCAGGATCCATCTCCCTTTGTCCTTGTTGGGTTCTCAGGTCAGGAGATGTTTGTGGCACTGTGTGGATGTTCCTGGGGCTGGCTGCTGGCCAGTGCCAGCCCTGACAGCCTCTGGGAAGCATCACTGTGCAGAGCCAGGGTGAGAGGCAAACAACAGGACTGTCCTGATAGCCCTCAGCCAGAGTCCAACGTGACACTGCCTATTAATACCCCGCAGAACAGCTGACCAGGGGACAGCAAATGCCACGCAGATAGCCAGGGCCTGCTGGGCATCATGTGAGGAGCAAACAAGATAAGGAGAGGGCAACGAAACCCTCGTGTCAAAGCCTCCTGTGCTGAGCACTCGGGCCAGAACATGGGCTTTGCCTTGTGCCAAGGTGCTGCCGTGTTTGGGCAAGGGAGGCTGTGCAGGGCTCAGTGACAGGAGTGAGGGGGAGCAGCGTGTGCCAGCCTGGGAAGCTGGGCAGGACTCGCCCTGCCCAGGTGAGAGATTCTTTGCTGCTCACAACACATCCACGATGGCTTTTTACTGTGCTCTTGCAAGGAATGTTCTCTGGGATTTAACCTAAACCCAGCAGCACCTCTCTGTGTGCTGTTAACTCGCCACTCACAAACCCAGATTCTGGCTATATTTGTACCTGCAGTGAGCACAGGCACGATGAACCCCAATCCTTTTTCACGAGGGGGAAGCAAAAAGCCACTGAGACAGCCTGAGGACGTAACCACGACCACACTGGTGGCTCTGGTCCCCCTGTGACTGTCCTGGGGTGGCAGAGAGGCAGCAGGGCCACCTCGGGCACACGTGCTGAGGGGCAGCTCCTGTCGGGCTGATGGAGCAAACTCCCTCCAGCAGCAAGACCTGAAAGCTGGCTGCCTCCAAGACATCCAGAGCTGGCCTAACTCCTAAAGCACAGCAAATCTGTGCAGTAGAAAACATAACCCAGCTCCTGACTGTGTGCAATGGCTGAGTTAATAACCCTGGTGCTTCATCCCAGCAGAGGCGCCTGCAGAGCTCCTTCCTCACAATCATCTCAATGGATCCCTGCTCCTTGAACCTCTTCCTGGCTCAATGGGGCAATTGAAGCCCAGAATAGCTGGACTGCCTGTGCTGCATCCTCACAAGAGGGTGAGACTCTTGCTGCAGTCTGAAAAAGAAAAATCACTTAGCACAAATCGGCTCTTTTAAAACCACTGATTAAATAGATATTCACAAGGCAGAGCACAATGGTTTGGATGGAGCCATTGCAACCCATTACACAGCTCCTCATTCATGCCCAGGAGAGCTTTTCCTTTGCTTCTCTAATAGCAGGAGAGCAAAAGAAGCCACGGGAAAGATATCAAATTGCAGAAAAATAGGTGACAGGCGAATTTACAAACTCGGAGAAGCAGAGAGAGACAGGATTTGGGCTGGCAGTCCTGGCTGCCACTGTCCCCAGCTGGGAGCCTGGAGCCCTGCAGCACCAGCCCGAGAAACTCCACCTCTTCTGAAGGGAGGAAGGAATTCCTGGGTTTATTGAAGAGTCACATGAGAGGCTGGTCAATACTCAGAAACTCCATCTCTGATTCTGTAAAAATCCAAGGAGCTGCTGCAGGGCTGGAGCCCCTCTGGAGCCAGGCTGGGAGAGCTGGGGGTGCTCACCTGGAGAGGAGAAGGCTCCAGGGAGAGCTGGGGGTGCTCACCTGGAGAGGAGAAGGATCCAGGGAGAGCTGGGGGTGCTCACCTGGAGAGGAGAAGGATCCAGGGAGAGCTGGGGGTGCTCACCTGGAGAGGAGAAGGATCCAGGGAGAGCTGGGGGTGCTCACCTGGAGAGGAGAAGGATCCAGGGAGAGCTGGGGGTGCTCACCTGGAGAGGAGAAGGATCCAGGGAGAGCTGGGGGTGCTCACCTGGAGAGGAGAAGGATCCAGGGAGAGCTGGGGGTGCTCACCTGGAGAGGAGAAGGATCCAGGGAGAGCTGGGGGTGCTCACCTGGAGAGGAGAAGGATCCAGGGAGAGCTCAGAGCCCCTGGCAGGGCCTGAAGGGGCTCCAGGAGAGCTGCAGAGGGACTGGGGACAAGGCAGGGAGGGACAGGACACAGGGAGTGGCTCCCAGTGCCAGAGGGCAGGGATGGATGGGACATTGGGAATTGGGAATTGTTCCCTGGGATGTGGGGAGGGGCTGGGATGGAATTCCCAGAGCAGCTGTGGCTGCCCCTGGATCCCTGGCAGTGCCCAAGGCCAGGTTGGAGCAGCCTGGGACAGTGGGAGGTGTCTCTGCCATGGCAGGGGGGGGACAGGATGATTCCTGCATTCCATGGAATGTTCCCCCTGCCTGTGGATCCCTGCAGCCCCAGCCCTTCCCAGCCTGGATGAAGAACTGACCTTTGTCAGCCTCACACAATTCATCCTCCATAGCTGCTGTGCTGCCTGGTCAGATCTCATGGAAGGTGACAGTTTCTGAGAGCTTTGACAACTTTCCTCAGGAAAACATGGTTGTTTTTTTTTTTTTTTTCTGCCAGAATCCACTTTTTAATACTTTTAATCTGAAATAAACCCATCATATTCCATCTGTCATCAACTGGGCTTTCATTCCTGGAGTTTCATTCCTGCTCTCTCCTGGTCTGGGAGAGCAGCAGTGAGGGCAGAGTTTAATGGAATAATTCTTACACTGCACAATTTGGATGCAGCAAAGCAAAAGGGGGTCAGCTTGTTCTTCCAGCCTCCACTCCAAACAATTTAATGTCTTTATGGATGAAAAATGTCGGCAGCCTTTTGTGATCTGAGGGAAACTGGGACATCCAATACAGCCCCACATCGAGACTTCACTCACACACCTCGATTCCTTCAGCCAATATTTATTATCTGGATTTTCCAGAGTTCTTTTATGCACTTAAATGGAGAGATACAGACAGAGCCTCTCCCTCAGTGCCACTCTGCCCCAGTAAATCTCTGTCCTCGTGAGTGTCCCTGAGTGCCAACCAGAGCTGCTCCCTCTGGTCCCAGTGTCCCACAGCCCCGGGGGCTCCGTGGCCCTGCCGAGGTGGTCACAGGGGACTGGAGAATTTATCCAGCACCAGGACTGAGGTGGGATCACACAGAACCACGGGATCTGCCCCTCGCTCGGGGCCACCAGGGAAGGTTTGTTTAGGAGAACAAGATCTCGGTCCCAAAGCCAGTGTCAGACCAAACGGAGTCGCTCCCGGAGCCTCTCTGCGCTCAGCCCTCCCCTGCCCGGCTCTGCAGGGCTCAGCTCAGCCGCCAAAGCCCGGAATTTCCCCTGGCGTCAGCCTCGCCGTGAAATCATTCCCGATCCTTGTGACGTGACCGGCCCAGCGCCCCCGGGCTTCGGGGAGTTCAGGGAAGCGCTGACGTGCCGGGAATTCTCCTTTAGCTCACACAGGGGTGAGCTGCAAGAAATTCCTGCCTGCACTTCCTCCCGCTGCCCCGGGGGTTTTCCCGGTGAAGTTTGTGATTCAGCCTGCCCCGTTCCCATCCCCCTAATCCCACCCAGCCCAACGGGGCCAAGGAATGTTCCAGGGCTTTCTGGAGCAGGACACAGGCGGGCAGGGACACCGAGCCACTGATCCCACGGCTGGGAGAAGGGACTTGCAGGGGGAACTGTTCCCAAAAAACAAGAGCAGGGACTCTGAGACCATCGGGAATGGGATGGCTCCTTCCTTATCCACCTGGGATATTGGGAACATTTCTTCATGGAAAGGTTCTGCAGCCCTAGCACAGCTGCAGGTGGAGTCCCCATCCCTGGAGGGGTTTAAAATCCCTGTGGATGTGGCATTTGGGGACGTGGGGCAAGGTTGAACTCGATGGTCTGAGAGGGCTTTTCCAACCTAAACCACTCCATGATCCTACATGATCTTGGGAAAAAAAAAAAGTCTGATTATTTGAAACAGCCAATAGGAGCTCAAATGATGCACCTGAGACAGACCCGTTCCATCACCACCTTCAGATTTTGAATTAATCTCTCCTTCCAAACTCATTGCTAAACCATCTTTAAATGTCTCTTCCTAAGGCAGTGATAAAAAGTGACCAGCAAAGTCAAAACAGAGCACAGGATAAAGATTAGAGCCAAATTATCCACGATCAGTGTAAGAATAATAGACTTCCCTAAGATAACTGGACACTGAAATGTGATTTAGAGCTTTCCAAGAGCTCTGCCAGCTCACCCTCCGTGTGACTTTTGGAATACTCAGGCTGTGATGAGTTTATAGCACAGTTCCAAGATTATAAATCAAAGAATGTGGCTTTTTTTCTCTTTTATTTGGGATTAAAACTAAGAAATATTTATCCAACCCTTCAGCAAAGCAGGAGTGGAGCCTGTCAGGAGCCAGATCCCCAGTTCCCTGCCTTTGCTCTCCTGGATGCCACGGAGCAGGATCCTGATCCTGGTCCTGGTTCCACTGAGCACGGGGGTGGAGGATCTGCTTCCCACAGGGCTGGAAAGGGACACACGGGCTGGGAATGCTGCTCCAGAGCCCCAGGGGCTGGGGGTGGCACCAGGAACGCCCCCAGCTCCTGTTCCAGGAGCCTCAGAGAGGGTTTCACACCCACTTTCCTCTCTTTTTTAGGAAAAAGGGTTTGCCAGTAATCTTCTCTCACTTGTGGGATGAGCAGGCACGGGCAGTGCCGGCTGTTTGTGGGAACAAGGAGAGCTGGGGGAGGGCAGCACTCCCTCCCTACAAACCCTGCATCTCCTCAGCCCTCTCTGGGATGAGCCAGCGTTGGGGAGGCGTGAGGACAGCTCCAAAGCTCCAGACCCAGCCCTTCTCCCACCCAACGAGCCGGGAACTCCCACATGGGATTCCCCTCCTGCCAGCTTCCAAGGCCAGATGATTTCATCCCAAACATTTGTTTATAAACTTCCAAACCAGTAAATGATGAGCAAAAGAGTTTCACCAAAGAAAAAAAAAAAGAAAAAGGTGAAGTCTGTGCAAAGTCATCCCTGCTAAAGCCAAACAAAACAAACATAAACAAGGGAAGATCGAATCTCTCCCTTCTCCTCACATTAAGTCATTCCCAGAATTTCATCTGAAAATCCAGGAGTGTGCTGCGAGGATTTTTTAATTACAAACCAATAAGAGAAATCATCCAGGAGGAATAATTACATAATTCCTAGCTGAACTGGCTGCTCAGAAGAATTCACAGCCTGGAAGAGCTGTAATAAATAGCTCCTCATCTCCTGGCTGCTGCTGCAGCTGATGAGTCACGGCTGTTCCCGGGATGCGATCCCAGAATATCCTGCTCCTGTGTGTGCTGCATGGAAAATCAGCCAGCAGGGGCTCGCTGTTCAAGGGAACAGCTCTGGGTCAGCACTGATGTGGCCGTGCCAGAAAAACAGAGCTGCAATGTTGTACTGGATGTGGGGAATGGGAATATTTCACTGGAGTTCAGGGAATGGGGCACGGCCAGCCTGGAGGGCTTTGCTGCCATCCCACGGGATTGGCACGGCCTAAAGTGACCCCAGGGGGTTTCAGGGAATGATTCCCAATCCCACACGTCTGTCCTGGCAGCAGAGGAGATCCTCCTGCAGTAAAACCATCGGGAGAGAGAAAAGTAGCCATGGAATCAGGAAAACATAAGGGAACAGGTCCAGGGATGGGATACAGGGAATCCAACAGGAAGAGACTGTCGAGGCTGGGAAAGCTGGGAATGCCCAGCCTGGAGAGGAGAAGGATGCAGGGAGAGCTCAGAGCCCCTGGCAGGGCCTGAAGGGGCTCCAGGAGAGCTGCAGAGGGACTGGGGACAAGGCAGGGAGGGACAGGACACAGGGAATGGCTGGAAGCTGGAAGAAGGTAGATTGAGATGGGATATTGGGAAGGAATTCCTGGCTGGGATGAGGGGAGGGGCTGGGATGGAATTCCCAGAGCAGCTGTGGCTGCCCCTGGATCCCTGGCAGTGCCCAAGGCCAGGCTGGAGCAGCCTGGGACAGGGGGAGGTGTCCCTGGAAGGTGTCCCTCCATCAGGGGTCAAATAAGGGATTTTTAAGGGATTTTTCCAACCCAAACCAGTTTGGGATTCTATGATAATGCACAAGGAGAGGGGTTTTTATTCATCCCAAAAGGAAACTTGGGATGTTCCCAGTGCTTTTTGCAGTGAGTGTGTTGGAAGGTGAAGGCAGCAGCTGCACTTTGAGATGTGCAAAAACACCAGGAGATTAAAGAGCAGAACCTGTTTGGAAATGAGGTTGTGACGCCAGATGGGGAAAGGCCTTTCTAAGCCCTGTCATTCTGTCAGTCTCCCCCACTTGGGGATCTGTCCTACAATTCCCAAAGAATTCTGATATTCCCTGAGAGTGGCAAACACATCCTGGTGAGGCACTGAAGGCCAGAGAACACATGCAGGTAGCTAATAGCTAATTACACAGGTATAGGGATTTTAATTGCATTGTGGAATCCCAGACTGATTTGGGTTGGGAGGGACCTTAAAAATCATCCCAGCCTTGCCATGGCAGGGACACCTCCCACTGTCCCAGGCTGCTCCAGCCTGGCCTTGGGCACTGCCAGGGATCCAGGGGCAGCCACAGCTGCTCTGGGAATTCCAGCCCAGCCCCTCCCCACCCTCCCAGGGAACAATTCCCAATTCCCAATGTCCCATCCAGCCCTGCCCTCTGGCACTGGGAGCCATTCCCTGTGTCCTGTCCCTCCCTGCCTTGTCCCCAGTCCCTCTGCAGCTCTCCTGGAGCCCCTTCAGGCCCTGCCAGGGGCTCTGAGCTCTCCCTGGATCCTTCTCCTCTCCAGGTGAGCACCCCCAGCTCTCCCTGGATCCTTCTCCTCTCCAGGTGAGCACCCCCAGCTCTCCCTGGATCCTTCTCCTCTCCAGGTGAGCACCCCCAGTTCTCCCTGGATCCTTCTCCTCTCCAGGTGAGCACCCCCAGCTCTCCCTGGATCCTTCTCCTCTCCAGGTGAGCACCCCCAGCTTTCCCTGGATCCTTCTCCTCTCCAGGGGAGCACCCCCAGCTCTCCCTGGATCCTTCTCCTCTCCAGGTGAGCACCCCCAGCTCTCCCTGGATCCTTCTCCTCTCCAGGGGAGCACCCCCAGCTCTCCCTGGATCCTTCTCCTCTCCAGGTGAGCACCCCCAGCTCTCCCAGCCTGGCTCCAGAGGGGCTCCAGCCCTGGGGCAGCCCCGGGGCCTCCTCTGGGCTCTCTCCAGCAGCTCCAGGTGCTGCTGATGTTGGAGCCCAGGGCTGGGGCAGCTCTGCAGGTGGGGCCTCACCTGGGAGGGCTCCTGCAGTTCCCCCAGCCCTGCCTCGTGCTGGATCTGCCTCGATTGCTGCTTCCAGCCCTGAGCTCCTGAGAGCTGCTCTGCCTTCCCAGGAAAGACGTCAGTGCTGCCCTAGATACCGAGGCTGCTGCTCCACACGGCCCTTCCCAGACTTCCACCTTATTTCTCAGGTTATTCCCAGCATTTTTGGGTTCATCCTCATTTCACCTTTCCCGCTGCCCTCGTCCAGCCCTTCCCAGCTGCCTCTCCTTCTCCAACACGCAGCAAAGCGAGTGTTTATTTCTCATTTCTCCATCCTTCCCACCCCAAGAGTTCTCCTCATCCCCCTGCAGATCGGAATCCCTCCCAGCTGGGTGATCCCAGGCTCCTGGAGCTCCTGTCCTGGTGGGATCCCATGGATGCTCCTCATGGATCACTCACTCCCACCCTCAGCTCCCAGCCCCAGCTTGAGAACTCCAAGTTGTGTTTCGTGCTCTCCTAAAAGCCATCAACATCCTGTCAGTCCAAGGCAGCTCCTGTCCCATTCCCTGCCTCCCAGGAAGGATCCCACCCACCCCAGCTGCTGTGCTTGGCTCCTGCTGGGGCTTCCCAGCGTGGCCCAAACCCCTGGAATCCAAAAGCTCCAGATTCCCCTTGGAATCTGCTGCTTCCAACAGGGCAAATCTGCTTTTCTGGCAGCTATCCATGGCAAAGTTTAATCCTGTGGGAGCAAGAACTCCCACCACTACCTGGGCGCCTTTTCCAGCCACATTTGCTTTTCCCAGTCCTCTGGTTTTTCTGTATCCCTACCCAAAAAATCATCAAATAAAGCAATAATTCCAGGAGTTTATATCATCAACCCATCGTGTTTCATCCATGGCTCTTAATGATATTTTACAAAGGAACCCAACCCTTTGGATTAGTTCACTTCAGTCCCATTCCACCAGCAGACCCACACCTATGGCCTCCATCTCAGAAAACAGGGATAAACATCAGGCTGGAATATCCTGGAGCTTGCAGGAACACAGAGCCTCATTCCCTCACAGTGAGTGGGAGCACAGCCTGGGACGTTTCCTCGAATCCCCCAATCCCTGTGATCCAGCAGGTTCCTGGGAAGCAAAGGATGTGGAAGGGAATTGCCCTAATCCCAAATTCCACAAGTGCCATTTGTATTACAACCCCAAATTTCCTGCTGATATCCAATCCAGGCAAACCTAAACAGCCAGAAAATGAAATGTGGGAATGTTCCATCAGAAAAGTGGGAATTTTCATGAAGTTTCAGAGCTCTGGCAACCACCACAGAATGAGGTTTAGTCTTGATGTTGTTCCTTACTGGAATTGTTCAAGTTTATATGGAATTAACATGGAAATACAAACACCTGAGGAAGCACAGCAAAAATTCCTTAAAACTTCCCACTGCAATCCCAGAGATGATGCCAGAGCCGGACCAAGATCCCCCTGCTCGGGATGGAATCTGCCTGGAAAATTCCTGGAGAAACAGAGGAATTGATTCAGGATAAACCTGGGAGCTGATTTTGGGATAAACCTGGGAGCTGAGTTTGGGATAAACCCAGGAGCTGATTCCAGGATAAAGATAAACCCAGGAGCTGATTTTGGGATAAACCCAGGACCTGATTGGGGATAAACCCAGGAGGTGTTCCAGGAATAAACCCAGGAGCTGTTCCAGGAATAAACCCAGGAGGTGATTTTGGGATAAACCCAGGAGCTGATTTTGGGATAAACCCAGGAGATGATTTGGGATAAATCCAGGAGCTGATTGGGGATAAACCCAGGAGGTGATTTGGGATAAACCCAGGAGCTGATTTGGGATAAACCCAGGAGGTGATTTGGGATAAACCCAGGAGCTGATTGGGGATAAACCCAGGAGCTGATTTTGGGATAAACCCAGGAGGTGATTTGGGATAAACCCAGGAGGTGATTGGGGATAAACCCAGGAGGTGATTTGGGATAAACCCAGGAGCTGATTGGGGATAAACCCAGGAGGTGATTTTGGGATAAACCCAGGAGGTGATTTGGGATAAACCCAGGAGCTGATTTTGGGATAAACCCAGGACCTGATTGGGGATAAACCCAGGAGGTGTTCCAGGAATAAGCCCAGGAGCTGATTTGGGATAAACCCGCAGCGAAGCCGCCGTGCCCCAGCCCCACCTGCTCTTTCCGAGCTCAGCAGCCTCCAGGCTCTGGTTTATTTTGTTTTCTCTCGGTGAAGGTTCCATTTTCCACTCGGCAGGAGAGCCCAGGGTTAGCCAGGAGCAGCCTCTTCCCGAGGAAGCACCCGCGGCTGACTCAGGGATGGTCCTTTGGGAGGGAATCCAAGCGTGGATGGGGGCCCCTCCAGCATTCCCAAGGGACTCTGAGGGGCCCGGGGAGAACCAGGAGCACCCTGGGCTCTGGGACGTGTCCCTGCCCACAGGATGAGCTTTAAGGTCACTCCCAAGGCAGACCATTCCCGGATTCTGGAATGCCTGCTGGTGGATTCATCCCAACCAGGGGCACCCAGTGGGTTTGCAGAGCTCTCCTGGTGCCCTTCCTTGCTCTCCAAGCTCTGTATCCCAGGTTTTTTCCCCTCATTCCCCCTCAGGGTGAATAAACTCGGGGGTTTAATTTTCCATAGTGCTACAGAGACTGAAGATAATTTGATTTATCCCTACATGATTTTCCCCTTCCCTGCCGTGTCCTGAGACCTCATCCCGGCCACGTTTCCCCCCACTAATTCCCATTTTTCCCAGCATTTCCCAGCGCCGTGGGGGCTGAGGAGACGCTGTCCTGTGCTCAGAAAGGTTGGATGAGCTGGGACAATCCCTGAAAAGCCACAGGATCTGTGGGATGAGGCCTCCCGGCAGGAATCCATCAGCTCGGTGTCACGGGCTGGTTCCCGCGGAGCTCCTCTGCAGCATTCCCACATGGAGACAATTAACACGTTTTTCCCAGGCTCTTCCTTCCAACAAAAAGCTAAAAAAAGCGAAACTGCTCTGAAAGGCTTGCAGGCATTTTCTGCCCTAGAATTTAGAGTTACATAAAAAAAAAAAAAGAGACTTATAAATAAGAGTTTACATTAAAAAAACAACAAAAGCACTCAAGTAATTGGAGCTGGTGAGAAGCAGACCCTATAAAATGATGAATAGACCCTATAAAATTATTATTAGACCCCTCTTTAAGCCAAGCAATAATTTTTCCACTTCGAAATTTGCTTTTTTCCCCTCGGAAAAAAAAAAAAAAAAAAAAAAAAAAGAAAACTCCAGCATTTAAGGAGCAGCGTTAGCACTTTAACGCATCCCTAATAGGGCTGTTGTTAATTGTGCCGGACAAAGGCGATTCCCTGGGTGCCGGGGAGGTTTTTTGGGAGCAGCCCGGGGCTGGAGCGGCGCCAGGGCAGGGCTGGGATGTGCGGATGCTCCCATTCCGCCGCTCCATTGACGTCAGCGGGAGCTTTCAAAGCAGCCCCGCACGTCTGAACTCGGCAAGGAAAGGCTGAAAAACCTGGCGGCTCCTCCAGCAGCAGCGGAACGAGGGGGTTTTCTCTCTCCCGAACCTTTTGCTGGTTTGTTTGCCTTCCTTCACACCCTTCAGCGAGTTTTTCAACCAGTCAGAAGGAAATTAAAATCAGCAGCGAGGGTCAGCCCCAGCTGCCTCAGCCTCAGCTGCTGGGATGAGAGGATTTTCAAGGCTCTTCCCAGCCCTCACCAGGCTGGGATTCTGTGATAAAGTGAACCAAGACAATGCAAATGCTGTGAAGGACACTTTGTGTGCTTCCTAAGGGGATGGAATGGCTCTTTGCACTGGAGTTCACACGGTTTAGGGAATGATTTTCCAGCCCTCATTAAAAAAAACATTCTGTAGTGCATGGAATGAAGGTTCTGTGATATAAGCTGGGTCACTTCCAGCTCAGGATAGTCTGTGATTCCAGGATTCTATTATTCCATCATTCCATGAGTCTGTGATTTTATTATTCCATCATTCCACCATTCTAAGCTCCAGACCCTTTCTTTCTGGAGTGGCTGCCCTCAGCATGAGCAGCAAAGACGTTCCCTGTCTGGTCCCAGGGCTCAATCCCTCTGCCAGAGCCCGGAATTCCCAGGGCAGTGGAACAGCAGAGGGATGATGATGATGATGATGATGATGATGGGTTTGGGATTGCAGTTTGGAGGGAAAGGTTTTTCATCACCCCTGGGTTCCTTTGAGAAGTCCTGAGGATGCTCCTGTGGAAGTCAGGACAGGGAAAAGCACCAGAAAATCCTTTGTTTAGTTCTTAGGATTAAACCTGGGCTGAGCTTGGGGCCTGGGGAGCAGAGGGAATTCCCGACATCCACCTGCCCTGCTCTCTGTTGGGAAGGGAACTCGGACAAAGGGGGCACCTGGATTTTTCCTGTGCAGAAGAACAGCAGGTGCCTGGGAATGTGGCCCAGCCCCTGGAACAGCTCTTCCATTATTCCCACCTTCCAAGGGGATAAATTGCAGGGGCCTGGCTCAGCGGGAGCGGGGAGCTGCTCTCAGGATGGCAGAGCTGGAAACCAGAAGCCGTGCAGGCCGTGTTTAAACAGAACAATTCACTGAACTTCGGGATTCTTTGTGTGTGACAAACTCCAGGTCAGCAGGAAGCCAAAATTTCCCTTATTAAATTTCTCTTCTTTCTGCTGGAAAGAAGAAAAGAAACCCCTTTTCCATCGTGGTGCTCGCTGAGTGCCTGAGATTGCCTAATCTGCCAGGGACTTGGAGCCAAAAGAAATCCATATCCAGTTATTAGCCCCAGGAGAAGAGGGTTAGAAAAGAAATCCTGATCAGGCTTTCAGAACAGGAATCTCAGTCCTAAGCCTGCTAAGATGTGAGAGTGGAAAAAGCCCCAGAACTTCTTAGAAATGCTGAGAGCTGAGTTCTAGGATCACAGGATCCTGGAATGGTTCAGCCTGGAAAAGGCCTCAAGGATCATCTCATCCCACCCCTGCCATGGCAGGGACACTTCCCACTGTCCCAGGCTGCTCCAAACCCCTCCAGCCTGGCCTTGGGCACTGCAGGGATCCAGGGGCAGCCACAGCTGCTCTGGGAATTCCAGCCCAGCCCCTCCCCACCCTCCCAGGGAACAATTCCCAATTCCCAATGTCCCATCCATCCCTGCCCTCTGGCACTGGGAGCCATTCCCTGTGTCCTGTCCCTCCCTGCCTTGTCCCCAGTCCCTCTGCAGCTCTCCTGGAGCCCCTTCAGGCCCTGCCAGGGGCTCTGAGCTCTCCCTGGATCCTTCTCCTCTCCAGAGGAGCACCCCCAGCTCTCCCTGGATCCTTCTCCTCTCCAGGTGAGCACCCCCAGCTCTCCCTGGATCCTTCTCCTCTCCAGGTGAGCACCCCCAGCTCTCCCTGGATCCTTCTCCTCTCCAGGTGAGCACCCCCAGCTCTCCCTGGATCCTTCTCCTCTCCAGGTGAGCACCCCCAGCTCTCCCTGGATCCTTCTCCTCTCCAGGTGAGCACCCCCAGCTCTCCCTGGATCCTTCTCCTCTCCAGGGGAGCACCCCCAGCTCTCCCTGGATCCTTCTCCTCTCCAGGTGAGCACCCCCAGCTCTCCCAGCCTGGCTCCAGAGGGGCTCCAGCCCTGCAGCAGCCCCGGGGCCTCCTCTGGAGTTGTTCCAGCAGCTCCAATTCCTCCTGGAGCCACATGAACCCAGGGAAGTCATCCTGGGGCTTCCTGCTCCTCCCTGGCCGTCACCTTTCCCAAGGAATGCTCCCTGGAGGCACCAAAGCAGGCTGGGGAGCAGCTCCTCCATCCTGAGGGGTCTCTGCAGCCAGGGGGGGACTTGGACTGAGCCTCTTGGACAAGGCAAGGAGCAGGAGGAGGAGGAGGAACAGCCTGGAAAACCAGCTCTGTGTGCATGAGAGGCAGAGATGTCCCTGAACACGGCTGAAAAGTTTCCCATCCCAGTGAAACTACCCAGACTCTTTCCCTGGAAGTGAAGATAATGAATGGAAATATGGAAATGTAAACACGTCAGGAGCAGCCTCCAACTTTTATCTTCTGCCTTTCAAAAGCAGCGGGAAAACACAGCCAGGAAGGACTTGAAAAGACCCAGCCTGAGGAGAAGGGAAAGGTCACTAAATACCAAGCCCTTGCTCCACCAGAAGCCCTCCACATCCAGCTCCCCACCAGCCAAACGCTGCCAATTAAATCCCATCACTTCCCAGCTCCCTTCCAGGCAGGCACTGTCTCTGCTGCAGACACAGCGAGCTCTTTGTGCTTCCTCCAGGCACTTGTGAGCTCAGGAGAAATATTTGGCCTCTCCTTTTCTAAACTGTGCCTACAGACTTCAGAGTTCTGTCTCTCAAATCTACCTGCTGCATATAAATCATCGCTTTGTTGGAAATCCTGCCTATTTATAGGAGGCTGCGGAATTAATCCGTCAGGAAAACCAAAATGGTTTAAGATCCAGCTGAAATCCACGGAAATAAGGTGACTGGAAGGTTTAACCCACAGATCAGCAGAGTGTTAATTCCCAGAGCAAACCTTGAGTATTTTGAAAGTCAATACAAAAATCAAAGTGAAATTTGTCCATGAAGTGAGGGGGGATTGGGCTCTGCTCCCAGGGAACGGTGGCAGGACAACAGGAGACAGCTTCAAGTTGTCCCAGAGGAGGTTTAGATCGGATACTTGGGAAAACTTCTTCCTCTCCTGGCACAGCTGCCCAGAGCAGGGGTGGAGTCCCCACCCCTGGAGGGATTTAAAAGCCCTGTGGATGTGGCACCTGGGGCCACGGGTGGCCTTGGCAGTGCTGGGGGACTCGGTGGTCTCAGAGGGCTTCTCCAACCTCAGTAACTCCACGATTATGGAAAACCCCTCCAGCCTCACATCCGAGTGCCACATCTCATCCTGAACCAGGGCAGCAGAGGGAGCCAAGGTCAGGGTGACTCCTGGTCCCCTGGTTATCGCTGCACTGATGAATCTGTTTGTATTCCAACACAAAGATATTCCTGCCACTCCAGCTGCTCTCTGCGAGCTGTGCAGCAGCTCTCCAAGATTCCTGAGCTGTCAGAAATCCTGGGATCAGGTCCCACCACTTCACCTCAGGACAGAGTTTCTGCTCCCCACTCTGCCGAAGTTCAACCACTGCAGCTCCAGGGGCCAGCCCTGAGTTTGGGGCCATCCCCGTGAACAGCCACGAATTCCCACACTGCTCCAGCAGGAACCGCTGTGCCGGTGCAATCCCAGCTTCCGTTTCCCCAGATGAGCTCCAGGCCCCATTCCCACCCCTGAGCACAGGGCAGAGCCCTCCCCTCTGCAGCCCAAAGCTGCAGTGACTGAGGGCCCACACTGGCCACGAGGGCGTGGAAGCCAGCAGCTCCTCTCCTGGACCTGGGGGAGAACATGGAAGCTAAAGGTCATCCACGGAATCATGGAAAGGTTTGGGAGACTGAGAGGTCACCTAATCCCACCCCTGCCACGGGCAGGACTCCTTCCCCTGGGCCAGGGGGAAGATCCAGTCCCAGATTTCCTTTTGGATGATGGGACACAGGAGGGAGAAGCTCTGAAGAAGCCCAAAACATTTATTCCAGAGGAAAGGAATCCCTGAAGGCATTTCAGCCAGGAATTAATGAGTCTGAGCCCCTGTGTGGGCTCTGAACAGCAACAGGAGCTTACACAGGTCTGGCTTAGCAAGGCTCAGCCTGACTCAAGCTAGGCCAGCACAGGGTGGAGAACTGGCTTTGCTTTCACCTGGGCACAGGTGAAGTGAATTTTCTTGGGATAACTTTATTCCTTCATAAATCCACACCCTGCCAAGGCTCCCTTTGAGCTGCACAGTTTCCCTCACCTGAAACTTCCCTGACTGATCCCGTGGCTCTGATCTGTCCCAGCCCCAGCCCTGACAACCTCCCCTGGTGGCACCTGGGGCTGCTCAGGGTTCATTTCAGTTCCCAGAGCTAAAATGATTTCTGTTCTCCTGCAGCCACAGAAATGGGGTTCTCCTTTCTCCAAAGGAAATGCTTTTCCCCATAATTTCCTGGGCTCTTTGGAAATAATTTCCTGGGCTCTTTGGGCATTGATTTTGTCCACAATTAACGCACAAGGTCTCTCCCCTTCCCTTCATTTGTAAATCTGACAAATCAATTAGCACTTCCCATCCAATATTCCTCTTTCTTGGTTTATTGGGGCTCCTCCTCAGGAGGAACTTCCCAAACCAAACCAACAACTGCCCCTGCTAAACCTCAAGGGGAAGCCATGGGAAAAATCCCCAGACAGGTTGGGTTAGATTGGGTGTTAGTAAGAAATGTTGGGAAGGAATTCTTCCCTGTGAGGCCCTGGAATGGATTTCCCAGAGCAGCTGCGGCTGCCCCTGAATCCCTGGAAGTGTCCAAGGCCAGCTTGGAGCAGCCTGGGATGGTGGGAGGTGTCCCTGGATGGAATGAGATGATCTCCAACACAACCCATTCCAGGATTCCATAATTTTCATACAGGCCCTGCACTTTTCCTCTTCTCCAAGCATTCCCCTTCCCGTTCTTTTATCCCTGGAACTGCACACGAGAGGAGCAGGACGTGCTCTGGAGAACCCAATCCCTCCCCAGCACCATTCCAAGGCTCAGAACCTTGGATATTTATATATATTTGTTTCTATTTTATTTATATATTTATACATCAGAGGATATTTTTATTCCTATGCACAAATATTGACCTGTAGGTTGATCCCAGAGCCACGGTTAAACGACTAAAAACCATAATGAGATTACAGAGAATAAATTCTGCGTAAAACCAGAATATTTGTGTGTAGGTGAGATCCCAGAATGCAGGATTTGAGGAAGCAGAATATAAAATTATCTCTAGATTCCCACAGATTCCATAGATTATCCACACTGGAAGACCACATGGATCACACCAGCCAAAGACTCCAGCCCTGAACTCCACCAGCGGATCTTTGCCTAGAAAATGAGGTTTTGGTGCCATCTCCCAGCCCCAAGCTGGGAAATGCCCCTGGAATTGCCCTGAGCTCTCGCTGTCCCCCTGGCCTGGCCGAAGCAGAGGCAGCAGCTGCTCCAGCTGCTCATTAAAATGCAACAGGGAGAAGGTGCCGAGGTGGCACCGTGGAACCGCTCCAGCCAAGGACGCTTTAGGGACTCATTAATTTTTAAAGGAAAATGGAGGTTCATAAACACCTGAGAAGGAAAATAAACCAGGACAACGGGAAATTTTCCATCCCTTCCCCACCCTGTCCCCACAGTCCCCGCTCGGAGGCGTCGCGAGGGTGCCTCAGACCAAACTCCGAGCAGGGAAGATCAGAGAAGGAAATATTCAGCAAACCCACAGCTCCAGGAACCCCCTTATCCATGTTCCCATCCAGCAGCTGCTTCTCAGCCTGGGAAAAATCCTGATTTCCAAGTTTTGTGCCCACCAGAAGTGCTGTGATCCGGACAAACCCATGGCATACTCACCAAATCCACGAATGGCGGCGATTGGGTAAAATATTAATATTTAACATCTTCCCAGCTGATCCTTCTCCTCTATCATCCGAAAAGAGTCAGGACATGTCCTGCTAATTCCCAACTTGGGTCCCTGTGGAGCTGGCTCAGTGGCACGGAGATGCTTCCAGGAGTTTTTATTCTTTGGGATTACATGGCAACTCCCCTTGCAGGTGGATGCCACTTTCCAGAGGAATGCAAATGCCTTGGCAAGCAAAAAGTGGGGGTGCCTGTGGAACAGCCTCTATGGACTCCCAAATTTCTTCATTTCTAGCAGGGGAAAGAAAAAAAGAAATCTATTTCTGGCACCCCCCCTCCTTGACTGCAGCGTCCTGCTCTCATTTGTAAAATCCCTTCCAATGATCCTGAGACAGAGGGGGAAATAAACCTTTTCCAAGCTGCAGCAACATCCCCTTTTTGCCGTTCCTCCTTTCCAGGTCACATCCCTCCTTCCTCCGGAGCCGAGGCAAAGTTTTGTGACGCTGCAGAAGCCCCGCTGGCGGGTCCCTCCCGCGGAGCATCCACAGGGATGAGATCCCGGGCTGCAGCAGGGACGCGGCTCCAGGTGCGGGGTTACGGGCAGCAGCGAGCGGGCTCTGCTGGGAAAAGGCCTGGATTGTCCATCCCGCCCGAGCAGGAGCGCTTCCAGCTCCCTGCCGGGGGTCACTGCCAGCGGAGAGGGGAGTGCTCCGCGCTCCTGTCACTCCCTCTGTCACCGCTGTCACCCGGGCGCGGGGCTGTGCCGCCCAGCCCCGTCCATCCCCATCCAGGTGCCGCTCCTGCGGGAAAATCCCGGCAGCGGGACCGCGCCAGCCGCAGCCTCGCCCCGCGCGGCGCCGGCGGCTCTGTGTGTGCGTGTGTGCGCCTCTCTCTCTGCATAAAATGGAATTTTACAAGATTTACAAGATCTAAATCCCGCCGCTCCACATCAAACCCGACGCGGCTCCCTGGTGCAGCGAGACGTCAGGGGTGGGTGGGAGATGGGGCCGCATCCGCCCGGGAGCGGCTCCCGAAATTCCGGCCCCCCCCCCCCCCCCCCCCCCCGCGCCCCCGCCGGAGCCGGGAGGGGACCCGGGGACAAAGGGAGAGCTGGGAGAGCCCAGGATGGAGGGATGGATGGAGGGAAGGGAAGGAAACCGCGCTGGATCGGGAATGCTGGCAGGGCTCTGCCCCACCCGCACCTTGCGGGGGTGACAAAGGGGACCCGGTGGCGCCTCCTCCCCTCGGGAAGGACAAAGTTCGGCGGCACCGGACGCGCAGCAGGCACCGGAACGTTTTCCCTTCGCCGGGTTTGTTGGTTTGTTTGTTTGTTTGTTTGTTTGTTTGCTTCCCCCCTGAAGTCTCCAGACGTTTCACCTTGACAACCAAAGGAAGGGATTTTGTCCAACAGCTGGAATGGAAGGTGTCGGGAAAGGGGGATGAAGGGGATTTGTATAGGTGATGGATTTGTATAGGGGATGGATAAATGGGATTTTATAGTGATGGATAAATGGGATTTCTATAGGTGATGGATAAATTTCACCAGCCATCAGTGATCCATAACATTCCCTATTCCCAAAGCAGCAGGAGGGGACAGCAGGGGACAGAGCAGGGGTCACCCCACGGATCTCAGAGGATCCACAACCCAAGCCCCCCTCCCTGCAGTTAACTCCGAGCTGGAAAGGCAGAACGAGGAGCTGTTTCAGCAATTAAGACGCCAAATCCAATCTAAAAATCCAGGGAAGGGGGAGAGTGGCAGTGTCATTCCATCCTCACTCAGACTCCCCAGCTGCTCTGACACATTCAAAGCCCAGGAAAAGCTTTTCCAGACTGGAAAAACTGTGTGGTTCTCTCCCCTGACTGGGAGATGAGACATAAATCCTTATTTTTATTCTGTTGACGTTATGGATAAAGAGATACAAAACTTTTATAAAAATAGGAGCAAATTAAAGGTGTAAGGGAAAGATGAGGATGGAGCATGGCTGATCAATATGCCAAAAGTTTGCACCTCTCCTTGGCTTTGCTCCATGTCCACTTTGGTTTGGCAGGAGCCAGTTTTACTCTCAGGGGTGAAGAATTTTGTGTAGACCATGGAATTCTGCCTCTTATCCATGAAAAAGGTGTCCAGCATCCATGGGTGGAGGTAAATACACAGATACACAGACAAGTCCAAATCATGGAATCGTGGAATGGTTTGGGATGGAAGGGACCTTCAATCCCACCCCATTCCATGGCAGGGACACCTCCCACTGTCCCAGGCTGCTCCAGCCTGGCCTTGGGCACTGCCAGGGATCCAGGGGCAGCCACAGCTGCTCTGGGAATTCCATCCGAGCCCCTCCCCACCCTCCCAGCCAGGAATTCCTTCCCAAAATCTCCCATTTCATTCCATTCTCTGGCAGTGGGAAGCCATTCCCTGTGTCCTATCCCTCCACCTTCCATGCCTGGAAACCCCCACCCTGTGGAATGAACATCTGCCACGTTCTCCTCATTGTTCTTGGGGAAAAGGCCAGAATGAATTCTCTGCTAATTCTGGAGCAGCCACTTCCATGAGCTGTTGGTTTTTCTGACCCCACCACGCTGAGTTTGTGCCTTTTCCCTCCCCATTCCCATTTTTCAGGTGTCTCCCTCACAGTCCTCCTTTCCCAGCATCCAGCATCCCAAATTTGACGTGGGGAATTGCAGGGAGTGTGGCAGTAATCACAGGGTGCTGGGTGGGAAGGACAATCATCATTCCCTGGGATTTTCCTCCTGGAGTTTCTTAGAGAGTTCAGTAATTATCCCGAGCGAAAACCCAGGAATTGCAGGATCAACAGGACAGAAATGAATAAAATCCCAGGGCTGGGATCAGAACCCACTGAGTCTCCCTCCCTCCCACTCCCAAATCCCCAAATTGTTCATTTGGATCTCCAGATTCCATGTATTTATTCATTAGCCTTTGCAAGCCGTGCTAACGAGGAGCCTCCTCCCACCGGGCCATCCTGGCAGCCCCAACACTGATGCTTCTCCAGGGAAACTTCAAACATTTCCTGAAAAATCGCACAGAAACCGGAAAACCAGCCCGGAATGGGCTTTTCTTTCCCACATCTTTGAGCAAAGTTACATAAGGCAGCCCCTGCTCTCCTGCTGCCTTGAAACTCTCCAGGCCCCCAGTGCTCGGGCACCTTCATTCCCCCAGTCAGCAGCAGGGAAGGCTCAGGAATGTTCCCTGTCCTCACAGCAGCCTGAAAAACACCAGCGGATATTTTGGGAATTTTGAGACAAACCAGAAGCACGGAATATAAAAATAAGTTTATTCCGTGCTCTGTCTTCCCAGATTAAAGACCTACACTGATGTTTTCATCACTGGGGTTTTCATCCCAGATAATGGGGTTTCACCCCAGATAAAGAAATCCTAAATATGTTTGCAGGGATATTTTTCTTCCCCCTCGTTGCTAATTATGGAATAATCAGGATAACACACAACCACCCCAGCTGATCACCAAAAACCACCCCAAAAGGAGCTTCCCCCACGCTGCTCCTGGCATTTCATTGTCTGTTTTTCTCCGCAGCACCGACCCTTTCCCAAATACTGGAATTCCTGGGGTTTCTGCCACTCTGGGGAGCACAGAGCCATTTATGGGTTTGGGAAGGCTGCGACTGCCGGGGCTCCCGAGCAGCTTTTCATTCATCCCTCCTCGCTGGCCACGCTGATTGAGGATGATGAAATCCTGATCTGCAATTCTAATTCCCTTCTTTTTCCTGAACAGGCTGCCCAAGAGCTCCAGGAATATTATTTTACCAACCCTCACAATAAACACCATTCTCCATGAAGTCCTGAACAATACACTTATTTCAGATCCCGAAACACAGACACGCTCACAATATTTAGCTCACAAACCCGAATTTTCAGATAAGCTGGTTTTTTCCAGGCATTTGGGAATTCTATCCAGCGAATAATGAGCTGTACCAACAGCAGGGTGCCTCGAAACCTGCGGGAGATTCGGTGTGCCAGGTGCTGCATCGCTAAATCACGGAATCCTGGAATGGTTTGGGTGGGAAGGGAACTGAAAGCCCATCCAGTGCCACCTTCCAGGGACACCTCCCACTGTCCCAGGTGCTCCAAACCCATCCAGCCTGGCCTTGGGCACTGCCAGGGATCCAGGGGCAGCCACAGCTGCTCTGGGAATTCCAGCCCAGCCCCTCCCCACCCTCCCAGCCAGGAATTCCTTCCCAATATCCCACCTAAATTTACCTTCTTTCAGCTTCCAGCCATTCCCTATGTCCTGTCCCTCCCTGCCTTGTCCCCAGTCCCTCTGCAGCTCTCCTGGAGCCCCTTCAGGCCCTGCCAGGGGCTCTGAGCTCTCCCTGGATCCTTCTCCTCTCCAGGTGAGCACCCCCAGCTCTCCCTGGATCCTTCTCCTCTCCAGGTGAGCACCCCCAGCTCTCCCTGGATCCTTCTCCTCTCCAGGTGAGCACCCCCAGCTCTCCCTGGATCCTTCTCCTCTCCAGGTGAGCACCCCCAGCTCTCCCTGGATCCTTCTCCTCTCCAGGTGAGCACCCCCAGCTCTCCCTGGATCCTTCTCCTCTCCAGGTGAGCACCCCCAGCTCTCCCTGGATCCTTCTCCTCTCCAGGTGAGCACCCCCAGCTCTCCCAGCCTGGCTCCAGAGGGGCTCCAGCCCTGGGGCCTCCTCTGGACTTATTCCAGAAAGTTCCTCTCAGCTTCCAGAGCTCTGGATAAAAACCCTCAGGAGGTGGCACAAGCACTTGACATTTTCCAAAAATGGGATCCCTGGAAGTTATTTTCCAGCGGGAATTTGCCATTTCTGGAGCGCTGCTCTGATCCCACCCCGACCTGTGCTCCACAAATCCAACCCCAAAGTGCCCCCAGGAGCTTTCACCTTGCCCAGGCAGACACCTCACCTCCATCCTTCTCAGCAACACTTCCCTTCCCAGCTTCCCAGAAACAAAATCCCATTTTCTGGCGAGTAACGCTCTATCCCAGGAATCCAGCGTGGAAGAGGAGGAGATCCCAAGGAAACCCTTCACCCAAAGGGGCCAAACTGAGAGCCAGAGCCACCAGACTGGAGTGGGGGGAGAGGGACAGAGGCAGGAAAAGCTGTACCAGGAGCAGAGGGGAGGAAAACACGGGATAAAAAGAAGGAAAATCATCTCATCCCTGCAAAGTTCCTGAAGAGTTTCCAACAAAATGACTCAACAGCGGCAGCTGCTCCGTGCAGAGGGGTCTGGGGCTCGCTGAGCTGGCAATTAATGAATGTTTGGATCTATTTTGCATCAACACCAGCTCTGCTGACATCCTTCCAGCACACACTGATGGAGCACGGAGAACCCCGGGGGCTGGGAATGAGCAGCTCCCAGCAGATTCCCAGGTTCCCATCTGGATTCAATCCTGACCTCCCGTTTTATTGCACCTTCAGGGAGCTGGGATTTTATGTTCCACTTTGGCTCCTTCCAGCCTCTGGAGCTTTCACAGTTTGAGGAGAAGCTGCTGCAGGGATGAGTTCCCAGCATGGAAGTGATTCCAGGAGCAGAAACCACCACAGCCTTTGGGGCTCAGATGAACTTTCTTTGGTGCTCCACACCTTTGGAATGCAGATATTCCCTCAGTCAGGGAAGCAGCAGTGCTGGCTGTTCCCTGGATGAAATGAAGTGAAACAACAGGGGAAAAGTCCTGGAATTCATGGAATCACTGAGGTTGGAAAAGCCCTTCAAGGCCATCGAGTCCCAGCTCTGCCCAACCCCTGCCTTGTCCCCAGCCCAGAGCACTGAGTGTCACCTCCAGGAATTCCCTGGACACCTCTGGGATGGGGACTCCAGCCCTTTCCAATGTCTAACCACGCTTTCCATGGAGAAATTCCTGCTGATGTCCAGCCTGACCCTTCCTCCAGGCCGTTCCCTCTCCTCCTGTCCCTGTTCCCTGGAGCACAGCCCGACCCCCCGGCTGTCCCCTCCTGTCAGGAGCTGTGCAGAGCCACAAGGGCCCCCTGAGCCTCCTTTGCTCCAGCTGCAAATTCCCTGTGGATCTGTGGATCAGGACCCCTGTGGGCACGCTGATGATCCGGGATGAGCCACCTCTCCTATCCAGCATCCTGAGGCTTCCCGAGCTCTCCAAGCTCTGACTGCAGGTCCCTCTCCACCAGGGAACCCCTCTGGAAAAGCCAAAGGAATGCCCAGTGCTGGAATTCTCTTCCCTCTTCCAGGCCAGGAGGGAAGCTGAGCCCCTGGACGAGTAAGAACCCCCCACGTGGCATTCCCAGCCTGCAGCATCCAAAGCTGGACGTGGATCCAGACCCTGACACAAAGATCTGGATCTCCAGGAGCAGGATGGGGGTGGGAAGGCCCTGAGCATCCCCAAACCTTCCTGGTTTCCCTGCACCTCCTCCGCTGCGCTGATTTATCCGGGAATAAAATCCCTGCCTCTGGAATAGGTCATAATATTATGACTTATAACCCCCACAGTTTTTTATTTTCCCTGTCTCCAAGCCCTGAAGCTGCAGCTCTCCAGAGCTTTCCCATCTCCTGGGGAGAAGCAGGGCTGGAATTTTTACACATTTTGTGTTAAAACAAGCAGCTGACAATTCGGGAGCGCCACTTAAGGAGCGATTTCCTGCCAGGAGCCAGGGAAAGCAGCACTTTCCTCGGATTGCTCCTTTCTCCTCTCCCCTAATGTTCATTCCCATCATCCCTCAAGTTCCTTGGAGCACAAATCCATCGGCATGGAAATGTTTTACAATGTTTCCCAGGTTTCATGGCAGGGAGGAAGCCCCGGGGCAGCCAGGGAAGTTTAATCCCCTTTTCCGCAGGTTTCCTCGAAGAAAGCTCCACAGCCACCATGGCCGTGGTGAATTCCCAGGGGAATCCCAGGAGGAGGAGATCCCAGATCTTTGCAGATGGCCACCGGCATCCCCTGCAGGCTGCCTGCTGTCACCTCTGTCCCGTCTCCAGGTGTCCCATCCAAAGAAAAGCCGGGAACAGGAGGAGCCTTGGGGCAGGACAGACCTGCAGTGCTAAGGACAAAGCTCTTCATCCCCCTTTAGCAAACTCTAAATTTCCACCCCAGAACAGCTCCTAAACCCTGAGAAGTTGGGAATCTTCAGCTTCCCAGATCCTTTGGCTGGAGCCACCTGGGCTGGTGGAAGGTGTCCCTGCCCATGGAATGTCAGGTCCCTCCCAGCCCAAACCTGGCTGGAATTCTGGGATCATCTCCTTGACCCACTCCCCTATCAATTCCAAATTGATAATAAATAATCCCACTTGATAATTGATAATAAATAATGAATTTTAATAAATAATTGATAATAAATGATCCCACTGTCCTCTTGACACTGGGATAATTTATTTATGTGAGGAATTTTGGAAGGAATTTGAGATGGGATTTTTGTGTTGATTTTTTTGTTGCTGTTATTTAATTTAATTTATTTTTTAAAATGTTAGTATTTTTTAATACAGGTAGGAAGGGTGGGTTCAGTTTATATTGTTATAGTATGGTTTAGAAGGTTTTTAAACTTTTAGTTGCAAGATTTTTAAAGGAGTTATTGACTAATAAAATACTGTTAATAAGGGTATTTATATTTTTTACTTAACTTTTAAATATTTTGTTTTATGGGCTTATGTTACAGTGTAAGTTTTTTTAGTTAATTATGCTATGATATACAAACTTATAGTATTGCATTTCAATTTTTTGTTTATTTTTGTAACTATTTTTTTATATTTTAAACTTAATTTTTTTTATTTAGTTCAACGTGTTTTCATTTTAAATTACAGATTTACATTTTTGTTTTTTATACTTCAGTTTGGAAGTTTTTCCCTGAAGTTTCAGATTAAATGTTGTGTTTAAGCTTTGGTTTTACAGGCTTAAAGCTTTGAGAGTATTTTGCATTTTGGATTCGAACAGACAGCAGTTATTTTTCCGTGGAAAACAACTCCCATTCCAGCCCCCAGCAGCACATTAATATTCCTTCCTCCGTGCACTCAGCCAAGCCAGGAGATTTTGGCACGCTGGAAACTGTGAACATTCACAACAGCACCAATTTTTAAATAATTTGGGAAGAGTGGAAGTGCCAGGACGTTTCCCAGGGCTAAGTGCACACAGTTAAGCTGAGCTTTGTTATGCAGAGCCTGGTAGGGAAATACAGAGCCTTGGAGCTGCTCCGTTGGGAAGAAAAGTGGATATTCCTTCCAATTCCACCTGGGTGCACCTCTTCTCCAAGGAGGCTCAACAAGAAACTTCAAAAATACAAAATAATGGCTTTGGGGAGTCCCTTTGGATCTGGTGGGAAGTGCTGCTCCCAGAGCAGCGTTCAGGGGGATTTCATCCCAATCCCCAGAACATTCCACGTCACACATCCGCACACGGGGAGTGTCTGAATTTCACTGGAATGCACTGCAATGCATTTAACTGTAATATTTAACTGTAATTCCTCATCACCTACACTCCCAACCCTCTAAACAGCCTTACCTCAGAACAGGGAGAAGGGAGGCTCTTCCCAAAGTTTTCCCAAAAAAACCCCTCCACTCACACAGGAAAATGGGGATCCAGGTGCTGTCCCAGAGGTGATGCCCCCATCCCAATGGTGGGCACAAAGGCTGAGCTAAAATCGTTAATTCTTCCTTGTAATTTGCCAAAAAAGGGACGGATAAATTAAGACCCCCAAAGCACCGCTTCTGTCTTTCCCTAGAACCAAAAGTTCTTGTCTTTCCCACGTGGATGCTCCGGTAACTCCCGTGGGAATTGCAGCAGGACTCTCCTGCAGGCAGCACGGCAGCTTGGAAGCTGCCAGCTCCCACTGCGGCCCTGGGAGCAGCTCCGCACCGCTGGGAAGCGGCTGATGATTCTGGAAAGGGGACCTGGGGGAGAGTCCTGCAGAGACCCCTGCGAGCCAGAGAGGAGTGTGACACCAGGATCCCTGCTTGATAAGGATCCCTGCTTGATAAGGATCCCTGATTGATACCAGGATCCCTGCTTGATAAGGATCCCTGATTGATACCAGGATCCCTGCTTGATCAGGATCCCTGCTTGATACCAGGATCCCTGATTGATACCAGGATCCCTGCTTGATAAGGATCCCTGATTGATACCAGGATCCCTGCTTGATACCAGGATCCCTGCTTGATACCAGGATCCCTGCTTGATCAGGATCCCTGATTGATACCAGGATCCCTGCTTGATACCAGGATCCCTGCTTGATAAGGATCCCTGCTTGATAAGGATCCCTGCTTGATACCAGGATCCCTGCTTGATAAGGATCCCTGATTGATAAGGATCCCTGCTTGATAAGGATCCCTGCTTGATCAGGATCCCTGCTTGATAAGGATCCCTGCTTGATCAGGATCCCTGCTTGATAAGGATCCCTGCTTGATAAGGATCCCTGATTGATAAGGACCCCTGATTGATAAGGATCCCTGATTGATACCAGGATCCCTGCTTGATACCAGGATCCCTGATTGATACCAGGATCCCTGCTTGATCAGGATCCCTGCTTGATAAGGATCCCTGCTTGATACCAGGATCCCTGCTTGATAAGGATCCCTGATTGATACCAGGATCCCTGCTTGATACCAGGATCCCTGATTGATAAGGATCCCTGCTTGATAAGGATCCCTGATTGATAAGGATCCCTGCTTGAAACCAGGATCCCTGCTTGATACCAGGATCCCTGCTTGATAAGAGGGTCCAGGTTTGATAAGAGGATCCATGTTTGATAAGGATCCATGTTTGATAAGGATCCCTGATTGATAAGGATCCATGTTTGATAAGGATCCCTGTTTGATAAGGATCCCTGTTTGATAAGGACCCATGTTTGATAAGGATCCATGTTTGATACAAGGATCCATGTTTGATAAGAATCCCTGATTGATAAGGATCCATGTTTGATAAGGATCCCTGATTGATAAGGATCCATGTTTGATAAGGATCCCTGATTGATAAGGATCCCTGTTTGATAAGGACCCATGTTTGATAAGGATCCATGTTTGATACAAGGATCCATGTTTGATAAGAATCCCTGATTGATACGAGGATCCATGTTTGATAAGGATCCCTGATTGATAAGAGGGTCCAGGTTTGATAAGAGGATCCATGTTTGATAAGGATCCATGTTTGATACCAGGATCCATGTTTGATAAGGATCCCTGATTGATAAGGATCCATGTTTGATAAGGATCCCTGATTGATAAGGATCCATGTTTGATACAAGGATCCATGTTTGATAAGGATCCCTGATTGATAAGGATCCATGTTTGATAAGGATCCCTGTTTGATAAGAGGGTCCATGTTTGATAAGAGGATCCCTGTTTGATACGAGGATCCCTGTTTGGTAAGAGGATCCATGTTTGATAAGAAGATCCATGTTTGATAAGAGGATCCATGTTTGGTAAGAGGGTCCATGTTTGATAAGAGGATCCATGTTTGATAAGAGGATCCATGTTTGATAAGAGGATCCATGTTTGGTAAGAGGGTCCATGTTTGATAAGAGTATCCCTGTTTGATACGAGGATCCCTGTTTGATAAGAGGGTCCATGTTTGATAAGAGTATCCCTGTTTGATACGAGGATCCATGTTTGATACGAGGATCCATGTTTGATAAGAGGATCATGTTTGATAAGAGGGTCCACTTTTGATAAGAGGATCCATGTTTGATAAGGATCCCTGTTTGATAAGAGGGTCCCTGTTTGATAAGAGGATCCATGTTTGATAAGAGGATCCATGTTTGATAAGAGGATACCTGTTTGATAAGAGGATCCATGTTTGATAAGGATACCTGTTTGATAAGAGGGTCCTTATTTGATACGAGGATCCATATTTGACATGAGGATCCCTGTTTGATAAGAGGATCATGTTTGATAAGAGGGTCCACGTTTGATAAGAGGATCCCTGTTTGATAAGGATCCCTGTTTGATAAGATGATCCATGTTTGATAAGATGATCCATGTTTGATATGAGGATCCATGTTTGATAAGAGGGTGTCTGTTTGATAAGAGGATCCCTTTTTGATAAGAGGGTCCATGTTTGATAAGAGGATCCCTGTTTGATAAGAGGATCATGTTTGATAAGAGGGTCCACGTTTGATAAGAGGATCCCTGTTCAATAAGGATCCATGTTTGATAAGAGGGTCCATGTTTGATAAGAGGATCCCTGTTTGATAAGGATCCCTGATTGATAAGAGGATCCATGTTTGATAAGAGGGTCCATGTTTGATAAGAGGATCCATGTTTGATAAGAGGATCCATGTTCACCCCTGAAAGGATTTCCTGCCAAGGTTGTTAACACAGAAACCAAAAAGAAAGAAGGATAAATAAGAGAAACCTGCAACTGCCCTTTCCAATGAGCACTTTGTTTGTCTTGTGACCAATGAGTAAAGTGTAAACTTCTGAGTTTTGTAAGAATGCACAAAAAGCATGCATGCCAGAATAAAAACAGTTTGAAGCCTTCTGAAAATGGGGTGTATTTGTACTGTGTCCATCTCAGCTGGGCCAGGGCGTGGTGGAGCTCCCTGTCCTGCCTTGGCAGAGCTTTGGGGTGGTTGCTGGCACGGGCTCCCAGCCCGGCTCCCTCTCTGTGCCTGCCCTCCCCGGGAACGGCGATGGCATTTCCCTGCAGGAGCCCTCGGCGCACGCCGAGCGCGGAGCGTTTGTTTCCTTGGAAACAAAACCCTTCCAACCTGCAGCGCACACAATCCTCGGGAAAAGAAAACTCTGCAATTAAACCGGAGGCCTGGCTATTTTTAGCGCCCGAGATGTGAAATCCCAACTGTTTTATTAGGAATGGAACCCAAGGAAAACACACTTATCTCGATTATTGGAGGAGGAAATCTCTGTATCCACCCAAACAATAAACCCACGGAATTGTGCCGAGGAAAAGAACTGCTTGGCCTTTGGAAATCAAAATAATTGGGAATATTTGGATTTTGGGATGCTCTGAGCCAGGGTCGAAAGGTAAACTTGAGGTGACAAACCTGAGAGAAAGCTGCAGGTGAAACATCAGGAGGAAAAATGGATTAATTCCCTGCAGGTTGGACTTGATCCTGGAGCTCTTTTCCAACCCTAATGATTCTGGGATAACGGAATTAGATCAAAGAATTGGAGAGTTTAATTGAAAATATATTGGCCAATCCTTTGTGCTGATGAAACCTTGGTGGCTTTCCTGGAGAAAATCTCTGTAGCATTACAATTAAAGAGATGCCAAAGGAATTCTATTTAAAAATCACCTGGAAATACCAATTTGGAAGAATCTACCCTGAAATATGAAAGAAATCACTCTGAAATTTAAAAGAATTCACCCTGAAATTTAAAATAAATCACCCTGAAATTTAAAAGAAATCACTCTGAAATTTAAAAGAAATCACCCTGAAGTTTAAAAGAATTCACTCTGAATTTTAAAAGAATTCACCCTGAAGTTTAAAAGAATTCACTCTGAAATTCTACTGTGAAGTTGCTCTTTCCTCCAAAGAAGAAATATCAAAAATCATGGAATTATTTCTTCTCTAAATCTGTAATTTTGAGTCATTTTCCAGCTCCACCGTTGGGTTTGATCCTTGGATACTTTCCTAAATCCAGGGTGTTTTTGCTGTGCACTGAGCAGCTCATCAAACATTTCTGTTAAATTTGACTGTTGGGCTGCTCGGGGAAATAAAACATTAAAAACAAATTTATCAAATTAAAAACCAGATGAAAAACAAGAGTTACAAAATCTGTGCTCCACACAGCAAAAAAGAACCCGGAGTGAAATTCTTCCACAGCCCCCAAGTTTTATTTGTTCTCTGGAGATTCTTCCCTTGGATTTGGATGGATTTTCCTTTTCCTTGTATAAATGTTTGGAAATGAGGAACATTTATCCTCTGCCCGTCACGTTTTTGGATTAAACATTGCATTTTAGGGTTTTTTTTTTTCCCCACCATAAATAGAAGAATTTTCAATCAAAGGAAGCATCCTGACATTTTGAGTCGAAGCAGTTGAGGTGAAGCACAGGGCAGGGAATTTTCATCTTTTATGGATAAAGATTATTCCGCTTGATGTTGAAAATGAGCTTAAATTTCTTGTTAAAACAGAGTTTTAATCTCTTCATCACCAAAGAAGTGCCCTGGGAAGCATCCCAGCTACTGAGAGGAGTCAAACCTGGAATGACCATTTGAAGATATAAAACTTGACTGAAATTCTCTTTTTTTTTGGGTGAAGGATGGGGTGCTGAGCTGCTGGAATGTCAGGAATTCCCAGGGGATCTGTTGTGCCAGGGATGACCTCATCTGGAAGTCAGATAAAACCATGGAGATGCAGGGAAGGGAAATGTGGATCCTGGAAGAACAAAACCAGGATCAGTTTGGCTCAGTTCAGCCACTGGAGTTGATTCCTTTTGAAATATCAGGAAAAATTCCTCCCCCAGAGGAGCTGGAACTCCTGAGTTTGGAGAACGCTCTCAGGGATCTCAAGGTGGGATTTTGGGATTGTCCTGTAGGGCAGGAGTTGGGTCAATGATCCCTGCATGTCCTTCAGCTCAGGATATCCCACTATTTCATGACTCTCGCACATATTCCACACAAAAATCCAAATTTTTCCAGCAACTCCCCCAAAACCTCCAGTGGGAAGCTCTGAAACCTCCAAGGAGCAATTCCAGGGGGGGAGCACACTCAGCTGCAAAAGTATTCCTGAATTTAGGAGAACAAAAAAATGGCTTGAGCCTGGTTTTCTTTTTCCCCAAGTTTTCCACATGAGGAGCCTGCCTAGAAAACCCCAATATTGGTGTGTTTAGACATGAAAACTGGGAAAACCCAGTTTTTAGGCCAGGGAATGTTTTTTTTTTGGGGGGGGGGGGATTTGGACAGCAACTGGAAACTGTTTTGTCTGGAAATGGGATCAACTTATTAAAATCAGAATCAAATTAGTCAGAATCAGATTCCAATTAATAAAATCAGATCCCAATTAATGAAGTCAGAACCAAACAAATGGGATGGGATCCCTCCTCCCCAAGGAAAGAGCCACCTCTGGATTAATGAGCTGCTAATTGGACACGACAGGAATTCCACCCAGGGGGCTTCCAGTGGCCCTAACGAGGCTGGGGGGGGGTAATTAATTAATTAACCTCCCTGCAGCCCCTCCCTGCCATTGCAGCTGCCATGAATAATTCAGTTTGTCGGACACATCCGCCTTAAGATGGATTTTAGTCCCAATTTTCATGAGGAATTTTGTCCTCCCCCTGTGGAAGACCGAAAATGGGAATTTGTTGTGTTTTCAGCTGGTTTGCTCCCAATTTTAACTCCGAGGGAAGCTAATTAATCTAATTACCTTTGACTCCAATTAAATCCTGTTGGAATGTCATGGAATGGGTTGGCTTGGAAGGACCCTAAAGCTCCATTCCCACCCCAGGGACACTTCCACTGTCCCAGGCTGCTCCAGCCTGGCCTTGGGCACTGCAGGGATCCAGGGGCAGCCACAGCTGCTCTGGGAATTCCATCCCAAAATCCCATTTAACTCTTCAGGTTAAAGCCTATCCCCGGAAATCTGCCTCAGGAAGGCTGAAAATTAGGGATTGATCCATCAGGAATGCTTGGAGATGTGGCCAAAGGCAACTGCCGGGATTTTAAGGAAAATTCCTGTTTTCCTAAAAAATAATCCCACAGAATGGGATCCATGTCTCCCAGTCAGCACTGGAGCAATGGAACACTGGTTAACAAATTCCACTTTTCCAGATTTAATTCCAAATCTCCCGAGCCACATCCATGAAATCCAGCTCTTCCCGCATCCTTTAAAGGCCTGGCTTTGCTAATTACCCCGGCAGCTCGTTAGGGAGTTAATTAGGAATTTCACCCAGCTAAACGCTGTAATTTACAATTACAATGTCCATAACATCCATCCATAACACGCTGTTCTTAGTACATAAAATGTGCCATGAATATTCAAAATATTCCTGGGAACAGCTCCTAAAATGGATGGAATTCCAGGAATCTCCATCCCAAGAAACTGATCCGCATCCACCTGCAGCTTCCCTTTCCCAGGAATGCTGTTCACCTGCCCCAGGTTCTGTTTCTGCATCCATCCAAAACCTCTGGATGTAATTCCCACCCCAGTTTTGTGGGATGCACAAGTCTGGCTTCTCCAGCCTGGCAGAGGGCTCCAGGATCCCATGGAATCTGTCATTTCCCAAAGTTTGGGATGAGCTGCTGCACTTTGAGCAGGAATTTTCAGTTAAATCTAAATAAAATCTTCAGTCAAAGCCAAGAATAAACCGTAACCTCTTCTACTTTTTGTTGGTGACAATTTCATGGCATTAAATGAGTATTTTATATTAATTTAATTATTCCAAATAATGAAATTCCAGGTAAAATGATGGAAAGCACATACAAGGAATGCATCTAAACAACTTCCAAAACCCAAACCCTGCTCTTTTGTCACAAAGTTCTTTTCCAAGGGAATTTAGAACCAAATAATTCGATGTGAACTGGGAAGTGGGAGGTAAAACCAGGATTAAACGACACTTCCATACTTTTAATGGATTTTGTATTTTATGGGAAAGCACAAATATTCAATTCCAAAACCAACATCTAAAATGAATTTAGAGCCTTTTCCAGAGGCAAAATCCCATCCCCAAATCCACATTCATCCTGATGCCCTGCCTGGTCACTCAGGGAACAGCACAAAACCAAAATTCCTCATTATTTTGGGGGTTCCAGGTGGATTTGCTCCCGGTCCCACAGGAACCTGCTGCATTTGGGAGGCACCAGCTCCGTGTGGGAGGCAGCAAATGGAATTGTGCAGCTTCTGTGCAAACAGAACACAAAGGAATGAAAATAACAGCAGGGATGAAGTGCAGGAGCTTTTTTTTTTTTTTTTCTCCCGGTGTTTTTCCAAGAGGGGATCAGTTCCCAGAGGAATAAAGGTCTCCTGGATGGCAACTTCAGTTTGGGAAGGTCCTTGAAATAATGGCAGCTTCTTCCCATGATTGGGATGATTTCCAGGATGGGTTATTTGTGAGTTTGGGGTCCCCATCCCTGGCAGTGTCCAAGGCCAGACTGGGAAGGGTTTGGAGCAGCCTGGGATAGTGGAAGGTGGGGCAGGGGTGGAATGGGGTGGGATTAAATTCCCTTTCAACCCAAACCATTCTGGAATTCTGTCAGGAGACTCAATGGTCTTGGAGGGCTTTTCCAGCCTCAGTGGTCCTGGGATTCTGGAATTCACAGACAGAAAGCATCCCAAAATTTTCCAAATATCTCTGCCAAACTAACACAAAAATAACCCCTCAACTTCCGGGGAAGCAGCAGCTGGGACAGCTGGAGATTAAAGTGTGTACTTGGAATTTAAAATATAAAATTCCAGATGGGCTTCCTGCAGTGCAGGGCTGGGCAAGGGCTGCAATTCCAGCTGACTGACCCCATGGAATGATGGGGAAGCAAGGCAGAGGTTTGCTGTGCACCTTGCAGGGATATTGAATCATTTCTTGCCCATAAAAGATGAAAGAGTTTCAGCTGGAGATTAAAGACATCACCAAAGGCCTCGTTAATAATAAAAAAAAAGTTTCTTTTCCACCTGACATCTCTGATCCCGGAATTCTGCTGAGCCTGATAAGGGACACATTCCCCTTCCCAAGGGAAAATGGGTTATTCCTCTGGATATTGCAATATTCACCCCAGAGCCCTCCGAACAAACAGGAAAGGTTTGACTTCATAAAAATGGGATTTGCTGGGGCTGCAGTGACAGTGACAGTGGCTGCTGTCCCTGATTTGATTCAGAAAACACCAAAATGAGTCTGGGAGCACAGAGAGATCCCTGGAATGACAACTCAGCTCCAAACCTCGACTTGTTCCCGTGGTTCCACAGATCCCAAGGGAAGAGCAGGTGGAAAAGAGCCCCTTCCACCAGGAGCAATGGTGCCATGGGCACTGCTCCAGGAATTCCAGCTTTGTGGAGCTTCCCAGGGCCTGAAGGGGCTCCAGGAGAGCTGCAGAGGGACTGGGGACAAGGCAGGGAGGGACAGGACACAGGGAATGGCTCCCAGTGCCAGAGGGCAGGGATGGATGGGACATTGGGAATTGGGAATTGTTCCCTGGGAGGGTGGGGAGGGGCTGGGATGGAATTCCCAGAGCAGCTGTGGCTGTCCCTGGATCCCTGGCAGTGCCCAAGGCCAGGCTGGAGCCACCAGGTCTCTGGGAGGTGTCCCTGCCGATGGATGGGATGGGATTTAAGGTCCTTCCCAGTCCAAACCAGTCCGGGATGGAAAAATCTCCAACTGCACCGAATGCCAGAGGGAAGTCTGAGAAAAAAACTTCCCAAGCCACCAAGAACTACATAAAAATTGGGAAACATTGGGCAGAAAACTGTGCCTAAATCAGGGATAAAGGAATGGTTCTGAACAGGCTCCTTCCCAACCGGCTCCTGCTTCCACAGGGCAACCTCGTGATCAAAGCACGAATTCCCAGCTGGAGATTTCCCAGTGCTCCTCCCGTTTTTGGGGCAGAGGCTGAGCTTTTCCCAGTGCTCCTCCCCTTTCTGGGGCAGAGGCTGAGCTCTCACTGCCCCTGCTCTGGGAGCAGATGGAAACCAACTCAGGCCCGTGGGTTCAGCATCGAGGAGCAACAGGAACATCCCAAACTCCCTTCCCTGACCTCAGCAGCCCAAACCCACCTCATATCCCAGCACAGGAAATCCTTTGTGCCCTCCCCACAACCCATTTTGTGTTTTTCCAGGAAAAAGGACACAAAAGGGGAATGTTCGACTCGTTAGGATTTTCCCCGGCCTCTCCAAGTCCTTCACTCCAGGTCTCCACCACAAACTCTGATTTTCCCTGCAGACCTCCAGGACAAACTCTGCTCCCAGCCACACGTCAGCAGCTGCCAACTCTGGACTAAACCAGGAATTTGGGAAGCAAATCCCAGTTCCAGTGGCAGGTTTCAGCTTTGAATACCTGCCTTGTCATCCCCCCACCCCTGCTGACATCCCAGACTGCTCCATCTCCTGCTGATCCACATTTTCTGCCAGCCCACACACCCGTGGATCCTCCAGCTCCTGCTTTTCCTCTGCTCAGTCATCCTCAGCTTTTCCTGGATCCTCTCACTTCCCCCTGCCTCTTGCTCCAGCAGATCTGCTATGTAGTAATTCCCATTTTCCCCTCATTTCCAAAATTAAACGTGGAGTATTCCCGGTTTTGAGGCTGGATGGGGCTTGGAGCAGTCTGGGATAGTGGGAAGGTGTCACTGCCCATGGGATCATCCTCAAGGTCTTCCCAACCCACAACATTCCAAGGTTCTGTGATTCCAACCAGGGATTAACTCCATAAATCCAAGTACAAAGAGAAACAGTTTGAATCCAAGTTACAAAACCCAGACATGCCTGATGCCATTAAAAAAAAGGGGGGGGTAATATCCTGGAATGAAAAAAAAAATATAAAAAAATCTTTGTTTTGTCTCCACAGCCTGATTGTTTCCTGCTGAAAAGGAGGAGTTTGCACATTCCTGTTTCTGGAATTCCCAAATCCCCAGCAAGGTCTCACCCTCAATTTGCATGGAAAAAAAGCTTAAAAAGAGTGGAAAATAATTATATCTAGTCTGAAAAAGCAGCAATTGTTTCGTAGCTGCCAAAACAATCCCATTCCTTCTTAAGTGCCATTTTTCCTGCCTTAATGGACTTGTTTTCCTTCAGACTGACAAGTTTTGCCTTCAATTAGCAGGAATTTTAATTGATGGAATGTTTAATGTGGTATTGAGGTACTTATTTATATCACACTAAATATTTATCAGCTCTCATGCTGATGAAGGGAACCAGAGCAGGAAAACAGAGCACAGAAAGCCAAGGCTGTGGGGATAAAGCAGGAAAAATATTGGATTTGCTGGGAATAACGGAGATCTCAATGTAAGGAATGATGCAGAGCAGGATCTGGAAGTGAGGTCAGCTCTGAACCTTCAGATTGAAAAAGGGAATTATGAAAAACAGACAGAAAGCCATAAAAGCAAAGATCAGCTTTTAAGAGTATTTAGCTAGAAACAGAAAAAATCCATTCCATGGCAGGGGTGGGGCTGGATGGGCTTTAAGGTCCCTCCCACCCAAATCATTCCATGATTCCTTGATTCCATGGCTCCACGATTCCACATTGGAAGGGATCTTCAAGCCCATCCCATTCCAAACCCAGACTCCTCCACAGGGATTTGGATGTTCCAGGGGTTTTCCTCTGGGCCATTTATTCCACCAGACTTCTAAACCCATTTCAAGGCTCCTGTGAAGCCTCCACTGGTCCCAAACCATCCAGGGAAAAGCTTGGAATGGTTTCCAGGCTGGCAGCTGGGATGGGTTCTCTGGGAATTTGGGGATTTTTCAGCCATAGAGGTTGTGGACTCCCCTGGATCCCTGGAAGTGTCCCAGGTCAGTGGAAGGTGTCCAGGGAGGAACAAAATGGGCTTGAAGGTCCCTCCAACCCAAACCAGTCTGGGATTCTGGGATGTGAGGTTTGAGCATCCAAACCACTCCTGAAACAACAAAGGATCCGTTCTCCCATCATTTCTCTGGAGGGATTTCTGAAGTGCCCAGAACATCCCCAGCAACTGAAGCCTTGGAGGGTCTCAGATGAGGAATAAAGGATTTGAAATCAGAAGAATTCAAGACCAACTTCAGCTCCTCCTGGACCAAATCCAACCTGAGGAACTCCCTGTGCCACCCGGAGCTGTCCCAGCTTGGTGATTCCTCTACCAAGCCATTAAAATCCTAAAAACCACTAAAATCCTACCAAAAAAAAACAAAACAACCCTAAATTCCAGAAGGAAAAGGCCAATTTTTGACCTCTTTTTCATGGGCAATTAATGATGTGGCTCAGCTACTTTTCAATGTGAAAAATGCTGTGCAAACGATGCAAATCCTTTTTTTTTTTTTCTTAGGCAAATGCTATTCCAGACTTTTCCTTGCAATATAGGAATGCTATTAAAACAGATTCTTGAT
The DNA here is from genome assembly GCF_026979565.1 of Vidua chalybeata. Lineage (NCBI taxonomy): Eukaryota > Metazoa > Chordata > Aves > Passeriformes > Viduidae > Vidua > Vidua chalybeata. The sequence goes on from NC_071538.1 coordinate 6,053,926, forward strand.
TGCACCAAGAATTTTAATTAAAACGACACAATTATTTTCAACTGGACCAGAAACTTGTTTAAAGGAAAGCCATAAGAATTCTTTTCTTAAGGAATAAAAAGCTTGAAATGTCCGTGTTTCCATGGAGACAACCTCTATCCTTTCATGCTTCCCAATCTATCCTGGGCAATCAATACTTTATGGTAATTGTTTCCATGGAAATTGCAACCAGAATAATCCTCTTTTTCCATAGAAAAGCAACAAGAAAACAACTTGGGGAAGGCAGAGTGGGTCTGCAGCAGCGACAGCACAACGAGCTCCGGGGTCTTGGGGAGAAGAATTCAAAACCTGGGTTTGATTAACCCGGTTCAATAGTTTTGGGAAGTTTCCTAGGGAATGTGAGGATGAGGATGGGAAGCTGGGTTTGTCCAGCACTGGGATCCATCCTGTGCTTCCAAGTTCAGAAGAACCACGCAGGGGTGGAGAGGCACAGGAACGAGGCGGTGCCAGAACAGAACATGGGGGACAAAGGAATGTCACAAGTGGAAAATCATGGAATGTGCTGAGCTGGAAGGGACCCACAGGGATCACCGATCCAGCTCCCGGCCCTGCACAGCCACCCCAACAATCCCACCCTGTGCCTGTTTTCCAAACACTCCTGGAGCTCTGGCAGCCTTGGGAATGGGCCCATTCCCTGGGGATCTCTTCAGTGCCCCTCCACCCCCTTTTCCCAACATCCAGCCTAAGCTGTCCCTGGCACAGGACATTCCCTGGATCCTGTCCCTGGTCAGGGAGAGGAAAGATTGGCACCTGCCCCTGCATTCCTCCTCCACCAACCAGAGCTGGGGAAAGCAGGGCTTGTTCCCAGCCTGGAGCTGCATCCAACCTGCTCATCCCGAGGATGTGCAGGAATCTGGATATCCCCCATGGAGCACCACAGGGAACGGCCCCGAGCCCATTATCTCAGTCATTAACTTTCAGAAATGATAATTAAAGGCTCATTAGCATTCAACTAAAATCATAAAATCAAATGAGAATGGAAAGTTCACCCTTCACATGAAACTCCAGCCCCATTTGTTTGTGGAAAACTTCCAACACAACCATGAAAAAAGTTTCACGTTCAGGAAAATCCTACTCAGGAGAACTCCCCACCAAAGCTTTTCCACACTTTGGGAAAAGGTAACTCCAGGTAAAACAAATGCCATCAAAATTAGCAATTAACAGCTGGATCAAAAGAGAATGACTTGGAATACTCCAGGAAAATCCTGCACTGGGAGCGTTTGAGCAGTTTCGGATGGTTTTCCATGAGAGGCAGGAGAGGAGTAGGATGGGAATTCATTATGCTGATGATGGATTTGATTACAGGAGATTAAAAAGCATTCCAGGAGTGCTGATCCCATGGCAGCTCCCAGCAAACCCCTGCCAGGAAAGGGCAGCAGCTCAGGAACTCCAGGATCCATCCCCAGCTGTTGTGAACACTCACGTTTGTTTTCCAGGTTAAAAATCCAGAAAAAAATGGAATATGACACTCCCTGCTTCAGCTGTGCAGCATGGAATCTGGGAATGGGTTGGGTTGGGTGGGACCTTAAATCCCAGTCCCCATGGGCAGGGACACCTCCCACTGTCCCAGGCTGCTCCAGCCTGGCCTTGGGCACTGCCAGGGATCCAGGGGCAGCCACAGCTGCTCTGGCAATTCCATCCCAGCCCCTCCCCACCCTCCCAGCCAGGAATTCCTTCCCAATATCCCACCTAAATCTACCCATTTTCAGCTTCCAGCCATTCCCTGTGTCCTGTCCCTCCCTGCCTTGTCCCCAGTCCCTCTGCAGCTCTCCTGGAGCCCCTTCAGGCCCTGCCAGGGGTTCTGAGTTCTCCCTGGATCCTTCTCCTCTTCAGTCCAGAGGTTGAATCCCTGTGGAATCTCTGGTGACAGCAGCTCTCAGCATCATTCCCATTCCCTCAGAACCAGCAGCTGTGACAATTCCCAGCCTGGCTCTCTCTGGTGGGATCCCATTGGAATAGATCCAATCCTACACCTGGATGAGCCACAGGAGCCCTGGTGCCACCTCCAGGTGTCAGAGGAACCCCCACAGGGCTCCAGCTGCTCCTCTGCCTTTTCCATGGATGTCTGAAACCACCAACTAATCCATAAAAATTAAAAAAAAAAAAAATAGGGAGAATTCCAGGGGAAGACTGCAGCAGAGACACAGGAGGCCAATTCCTCTCTTCCAGCAGCTCACCTGCCTTCCACAGAAGCTCCCGAGAAAGCTCTGAGGCCACGGAGCTGCCAAGTGCAATCCATCAGAGCCTGACCCTCCTGAACCCTGCCTGGCTGTGCAGAACACGACATTCCAGAGAAAACACGGGCCCGGGGAGAGCTGGGAGCCCTTTCTGGGATGGAATTCATGCAGATTTGATGAGCCCTTCTCCGGAGACGGCCTAAAAATGGCACAGGATTTGTTTTCCCAATTGTTCCCGTGATTGAGGGATGTTTTTCCCCAACAGCTGCATCCTGGCTGTGCTTATGTTTGTCATTCCAGGATTTTAGATCCCTATTTATATATTTGTATGTATTTTTTAATATCTCTATATAAGAAAATAGCACCTAATTATTATCATATATTTTCCCAGACTTCTTTGGGAAGAAACTCAAGGAAAGCATCAAATCCCATGGCTGGCAGTCAGGAACCTTCCCACAAATGTCAGAAATTTGGGGGAAATGCTGAATATATCAAGTCAATAAAAACACGGATTTCACATCTAGTATGGAAAGATAAAATCTGTATTTTGTGCAGTGGTTTGCGATGGAAAGGAGCTTAAATCCCATCCCATTCCTCCTCCTGCCACGGACAGGGATACCTCCCACTATCCCAGGTTACTCCAAGTCCCATCCAACCTTGAACACTTCCCAAATATATTTATTACTTGAATAATTTATGGTAAAGCTCTTTTCCAAAGTTGTTTAAACCCTCTAAGAGAACAAACCATCAAATTTTAGCTCTTTTAGTGCCTATGGATCAGAATCCTTCAAAACAGAGGTCTGGAAGAGGATAAACAGATAAAGAGCACCACTGGAATTCTGTGGCATCACCACTGCAGTATTCCCTAAGTTTGGAATGGATACTCCATGAATTTTTAAAATCTAAATTAAAACAAACCCTGCTTTATTTCCATTTAATTGAAATTTTGGTTTAGAGGCTTTAAAGAAGCTCAGAAATTTCGAAAGCCAGAAAAAGGGAAGGAAAAACCTGGAAAATTTGAGGTGGGAAGCAGAGGAATGAGGAGGTGGGAATGCAGCTTTGCTGGGTGCGACCTCCCATCCAAAGGGAATTTTTTTTAGGAAAGGTAGAAGGCAGGGAAAAACTACAAGTGGCAAATCAATATTCCCAATGGATCTGTTCTGTTTCCAAACTCCCTCCCTATAACTCCACCTCTCTCCACTTGGATATGGAATAAAAATAGCTGAATAGTGTGAATTTTGTAACCATGCTGGAAGTCCCCAGTTGTTCCATTTTCCCACAAATTCCTACAATCCTGTTCCACTTGAAAATCCAGCTGAGAAATCCCTGGGTTTTTATCTTAAACTGCTGATTTAGGAGGGAAGAACTGCAAAACTCCACGTCCCCGACGGAGAACCTACCACGGGAAGCTATTTCAGTACTCCCTGTTTTCCATTCACATCTTCCTGTTCAGGTCCAATTAAGGAGCTGTTCCTGTGCCTTTTCCCTGGGAATTATAATGCTTTCAGGCCCACTTGGAGAGCTCTGAACTATTAAAAAGGAATCCATCCAATTCCCAAGTCCATATGTTTGTCTTCCCCAAGTTCTCCTCGTTAAAGCGTGTTTCTCGCCCTCCTCCTCAGGTAGCAGATGGAGTAGTACAAATCCCACTTCCACACATCCCAGGGAAGGGATTTGAGTCAACCCAGCTCAGTTTTAAAGCTGTAGACACCAGGACTATGGGATCAGGAGGATGTGGAGCTGCTGGAGAGAGCCCAGAGGAGGCCCCAGGGCTGCCCCAGGGCTGGAGCCCCTCTGGAGCCAGGCTGGGAGAGCTGGGGGTGCTCACCTGGAGAGGAGAAGGATCCAGGGAGAGCTGGGGGTGCTCACCTGGAGAGGAGAAGGATCCAGGGAGAGCTGGGGGTGCTCACCTGGAGAGGAGAAGGATCCAGGGAGAGCTGGGGGTGCTCCCCTGGAGAGGAGAAGGATCCAGGAGAGCTCAGAGCCCCTGGCAGGGCCTGAAGGGGCTCCAGGAGAGCTGCAGAGGGACTGGGGACAAGGCAGGGAGGGACAGGACACAGGGAATGGCTCCCAGTGCCAGAGGGCAGGGATGGATGGGACATTGGGAATTGGGAATTGTTCCCTGGCAGGGTGGGGAGGGGCTGGGATGGAATTCCCAGAGCAGCTGTGGCTGCCCCTGGATCCCTGGCAGTGCCCAAGGCCAGGCTGGAGCAGCCTGGGACAGTGGGAGGTGTCCCTGCCATGGCAGGGGTGTAATGGGGTGGGATTTAAGGTCCTTCCACCAACCCATTCCCAATTTCCACGTCTGAGCTGCACCCAGGATGTTCCTCACCCCACGCCTCCTTCCAGGCTGGCACAGGGTGGCAGGAATCTCTCTGGACAACAACACCCAGCACAAATCCCGGGATGCATCCAGCAGGGAATCACTGCTGCAGCCACTTCCTTTGCTCCCACATTTCTGGGTGTACTCATCCCACCCATCCTCTCTTCCTGCCTGGAAGGATTTCCAGGCTGGCAGTTAGGATGGGTTCTTTGTGAATTTGGGGATTTTCCCCATCCCATTCTAGGGGAGTCATGGACTCCCCTGGATCCCTGGAAGTGTCCCAGGCCAGGGTGGCTGTGGCTGTCCTGTGGCTCACTCCAAACTCCACCTTCAGGTGATGCCTCAGGTTTTGGCTTTTCTATTTTCCCATTCTGAGCTGCTTTAGTGTGTGGGTCTGGGCTTCACATCAGGGGATGCTGAGCTCTCTGCACAGAGCAGGGACACAAAACAATTCCTGCTCCAGCTGGGCACCAAGGACAAATGACCCAAAGCTCAGGCCCAGGAGCACAAACAGCGTGGGCTGGAGAGAGAAAAACAAGCAGGATGGGAGTGCCTGGGCTAAAGCTGGAATGGGACAATGAACTGCAAGGTGCAAATGGAGCAGAGCTGATCCCAGTGAGAGCCCCCGGGAGCGCTCGTGCATTTTGGGACCATTTTGGTTCCTCTTGGCTGCAGCCCTGGCTGGGCTCTGGTGCTGCCCAAGGTGCATCCATGGAGGAGATCCTTTCCATAAATCCCTGCTTTATTCTGGGACTCTGCCCAGCCCCTGCTCTAGGGCAGCCTGCACAAGGCATCACAGGGGTTTGCAGAGCGCCAGGGAATTCTGGAAAACCCAACGATTCCCAGCTTGGATAAATGATGGAGAGGGGAAGCTTCGATCCCTCAGGACACAGCCCCTAAAATCCCAGGATTTTGGCACAGCTGGGAAGGGATTTACCTTCCTTCTCACGCTGGGATGTGTTTTGCCAAGGAAAACTTGGAATCCTTTGATGTCACCTCTTCCGTGCTGGATTTATTGACTCGAGCCTTTCTTGTGGGGGTTGCCAGGAGTGAAAAGTTTTCCAAGATTTCCTTCCTTTGAAGGATGGCTCAATATCAGGGATGACTCAGCTGAAGATGAGTCAGACCCATCACTCCATGAAGAGCGACTTTGATCTATTGGAGAAGATCTCCAGGCCCTCAATAAAAGAGAAAGACTTTCCAAATGCTCCAGCCCAGAGAATCCCAACAGCAGCACTCTCATGGAATATGGTTATGGATGATAACTGCTTTAGGATTTATTGGAATTTTTCTACTGGGAAAAAATGCTCTTTTTGCTTAAAAGGGAGCAGGAAAGTCACCTGAGCACAGGAATATTCCTGACTGATGCCCACTTTTTAGACTGGAAAAGCCTACAGGAATTAAAAGAAATCTTAGTTTCTCCAGGATTTCTGCTGAATTTATTCTCTGAAGTAAATTTTCCCTGGACTTCTCTGAGCAGCACAAAAAAAATCCGGGAACTTATACAAAGCTTCGTTTTCCTCTCACTCCATCAAGAGATAAAAATGTTTAATATCAGTTTATTTCCTGATCATTTATTTTATGCACAAAAAATCTCTGATAATAATATTTATCCACAAACATGGATAACTCTGTCTTTTTTAAAAGGTCAAATATTCAAAATAGTAATTAATCTTCCTGCAGATTTATTTTGTTAATTATCAGTGAACTTTCGGTTTTCATGGACAAAGAATTGAGAATTATTGGAAAACTTACAATTTTCAAGGGGGGAGAAAAATCTGTTCCTTGGAGGTGCGTTTCAAATTTCCAGGAAGACCCTGTCAGCTGGGAAGGACACCTGGGAATTCCCTTGGAATGATTTCCTGTTGCTCTGACCTCCTGCCAAACAACTCCACTGCAAACAAGGAGGGATTCACTTTCTGGGCATTTCCAATGGGATTATTCCTGTATAATCCCATTATTTTTTTTCCATTCCACTCCAGGAAAAACTGGAGCAGAATTGGGAGGCCTTGGCATAAAGAAAAAACCCCAAGAATTAAATTTTAAGTGTTTTTAGGATAAATCCTAAGGCAGCAGCACACAGAAGCCCGTGGGTAAAATCCCTGTACCTTGTTAGGCTCTTCCAGGTGGGAAATATCCCGACCATGGGATATATTGCACAGAGCAGCTGGGAAATATCTTGGAATATATCTCAGATACGGGATAGCAGCCAGGAAGGAGAGGGAATGCACCTCCAGCAGGGCAGCAGGGCCCAGGGATGCCCCACAATCCCAGGAGCAGAGGATCCATGTGGATCCAGAGAGGATCATGCCTGTGGGTGCTCCCAGAGCTCCGTGCTCCTGCTCTCTTCCCAGCAGCAGAGTTGAATCTTGGTGGGATGGGGAAGAGGAGAGAGGTCTGGCTGTGGTGTCTGAGCTCTGCTGACCACTGGCCCACTTTGCCTCCATACACCCATCCATCCATCATCCATCATCCATCCATCATCCATCCATCATCCATCCATCATCCATCCATCATCCATCCATCATCCATCATCCATCCATCATCCATCCATCATCCATCATCCATCCATCATCATCCATCCATCCATCATCCATCCATCATCCATCCATCATCCATCCATCCATCATCCATCCATCCATCATCCATCATCCATCCATCATCCATCCATCATCCATCATCCATCCATCATCCATCCATCATCCATCCATCATCCATCCATCCATCATCCATCCATCCATCATCCATCATCCATCCATCATCCATCCATCATCCATCCATCATCCATCATCCATTCATCATCCATCATCCATCCATCATCCATCATCCATCATCCATCCATCCATCCATCATCCATCCATCATCCATCCATCATCCATCCATCCATCATCCATCCATCCATCCATCCATCATCCATCATCCATCCATCATCCATCCATCATCCATCATCCATCCATCATCCATCCATCATCCATCATCCATCCATCATCCATCCATCATCCATCATCCATCCATCCATCCATCATCCATCCATCATCCATCCATCCATCATCCATCCATCATCCATCCATCATCCATCCATCCATCCATCCATCCATCCATCCATCCATCCATCATCCATCCATCATCCATCCATCATCCATCCATCCATCCATCCATCATCCATCCATCCATTCATCATCCATCCATCATCCATCCATCCATCCATCCATCCATCCATCCATCCATCCATCCATCATCCATCCATCATCCATCCATCCATCATCCATCCATCCATCCATCATCCATCCATCCATCCATCCATCCATCCATCATCCATCCATCCATCCATCCATCCATCCATCCATCCATCATCCATCCATCATCCATCCATCCATCATCCATCCATCCATCCATCCATCCATCCATCATCATCCATCCATCATCCATCCATCCATCCATCATCCATCCATCCATCCATCATCCATCCATCCATCATCCATCCATCCATCCATCATCCATCCATCCATCATCCATCCATCATCCATCCATCATCCATCCATCCATCCATCATCCATCCATCCATCCATCCATCCATCCATCCATCCATCCATCATCCATCCATCCATCCATCATCCATCCATCATCCATCCATCATCCATCCATCCATCATCCATCCATCCATCCATCCATCCATCATCCATCATCCATCCATCCATCCATCCATCCATCCATCCATCCATCCATCCATCATCCATCCATCCATCATCCATCCATCATCCATCCATCATCCATCCATCCATCCATCCATCCATCATCCTTCCATCATCCATCCATCCATCCATCCATCCATCATCCATCCATCATCCATCCATCCATCCATCATCCATCCATCCATCCATCATCCATCCATCCATCCATCCATCATCCATCCATCATCCATCCATCATCCATCCATCCATCCATCCATCCATCCATCATCCCTCCATCCATCCATCCATCCATCCATCATCCATCCATCCATCCATCCATCCATCCATCCATCCATCATCCATCCATCCATCATCCATCCATCCATCCATCATCCATCCATCCATCCATCCATCCATCCATCCATCCATCCATCCATCATCCATCCATCCATCCATCCATCCATCCATCCATCATCCATCCATCATCCATCCATCCATCATCCATCCATCCATCCATCCATCCATCATCCATCCATCCATCCATCCATCCATCATCCATCCATCCATCCATCCATCCATCATCCATCCATCCATCCATCCATCATCCATCATCCATCCATCCATCCATCCATCCATCCATCATCCATCCATCCATCCATCCATCCATCATCCATCCATCCATCCATCCATCCATCCATCCATCATCCATCCATCCATCCATCCATCCATCCATCCATCCATCATCCATCCATCATCCATCCATCCATCCATCCATCCATCATCCATCCATCCATCATCCATCCATCATCCATCCATCCATCCATCCATCCATCATCCATCCATCCATCCATCCATCCATCCATCATCCATCCATCCATCCATCCATCCATCATCCATCCATCCATCCATCCATCCATCATCCATCCATCATCCATCCATCCATCATCCATCCATCCATCCATCATCCATCCATCCATCCATCCATCCATCCATCCATCCATCCATCATCCATCCATCCATCATCCATCCATCCATCCATCATCCATCCATCCATCCATCATCCATCCATCATCCATCCATCATCCATCCATCATCCATCCATCCATCCATCCATCCATCATCCATCCATCCATCCATCCATCATCCATCCATCATCCATCCATCATCCATCCATCCATCATCCATCCATCCATCATCCATCCATCCATCCATCCATCCATCCATCCATCCATCATCCATCCATCCATCCATCCATCCATCATCCATCCATTCCTCCTCTCTCCTCCTCCAGCCTCCATGCCCCTGGTCCCTTCCCTCCACACCATTCCCTCTCCACTGGCATTCCTTCATCCCTCTCTGTTTCCCATCTGTTCCCCCTTTCCCAGTTTTTTTATTGACAGGGTCGCTCGAGGTCCAACAGAGCCACAGAAACGACTTTAACAGCACTCCCAGGGCTCTGATGCTTTGCCATCCCAGCTCCCACCAGGGTTATTCCAGAGGGCTGGACCAAAGCTGCTGAATCAGCAGAGCCAAAGCATCAGTGGGAGTGAACCTGCCCCGTCCCCATCCCAACATCCCCCTGGAATCACCTTCCTGAATCCCGCAATCATTCCCGCGGCTCAGTTAGCAGCTCGGGTTTCAATTCCTGCGAGTTAATCTATATGCAAATGAGCGGCGTGCATATGGCAGCGCTCCGCCGAGGACCCTCAGCTTTGTTCCACAAATGTTCCCGGCGCTATTTTCCCGGGATGACGTCCGTGGAGTCATGGTTACAACAATGCCGCAGGAAGCATCCCTCGCCTCTCCCGCTCGGGAACAGCTGAGCCGGGCGCGGAGCCCTGCATCCCACATCCAGGGGGGCTGGAGGGGGCACTCGGTGCTTTAATACCCCGGGAAGATTCCAAAGGGAATTTCCCTTCCCCACCCTGCATCCCACATCCAGGGGGGTCTTTGGAGGGGGCACTGAGTGTTTTAATATCCCGGAAAGAATCCAAAGGAAATTTCCCTTCCCCACCCTGCATCCCACATCCAGGGGGGTCTTTGGAGGGGGTACTGGGTGTTTTAATATCCCAGGACGAATCCAAAGGGAATTTCCCTTCCCCACCCTGCATCCCACATCCAGGGAGATTTTTGGAGGGGGCACTGAGTGTTTTAATACCCCAGGAAGAATCCAAAGGAAATTTCCCTTCCCCATTCTGCATCCCCTACTAGGGGGGGTTTTGGAGGGGACACTGTGTGTTCTAATACCCCAGGAAGAATCCAAAGGGAATTTCCCTTCCCCACCCTGCATCCCACATCCAGGGGAGTTTTTGGAGGGGACACTGTGTGCTTTAATACTCCAGAAAGAATCCAAGGGAATTTTCCCTTCCCCACCCTGGATCCCACATCCAGGGAGGTTTTTGGAGGGGACAGTCACTGCTCTAATATTCTGGGAAGAATCCAAAGGAAATTTCCCTTCCCCACCCAGGGAGGTTTTGGAGGGGGCACTGGGTGTTTTAACATCCTGGGAAGAATCCAAGGGAAATTTGCCCCCACACAGCAGCAAACAACGGGATGAGCCAGGATGAGCCAGGATGAGCCCTCTCCCCCTCCACTTTCTCATTATATTTTAATGGCTTTGATTATTAAGAAATTCCTCGGCACTTCCAAAGGCTCCTGAGCTGGCTCCGAGCTCTCCTGGTGGTTCTGTCCCCAGCCCAGCAATGTTCCTGACTGGAAGGACACTCAGCAACCCCTGGGAGCTCCAGGAGGGGTCTTTGAACCTTTTTTCCTGCCAGGTGTAATTCCAGCCTGCTCTCCATCCTATTTTCCCTCATTTCCAAACTCGCTCATTTTCCATTTTGCCAAAACATTTCTGAGATTAAGACCCCAATAAGAGCTCTGGAGTGGAGATAAAAGCCCCTTTTCCAGGCAGGAATCTCCATTGCTGGGTTCTGCAGGGGTTTTTCCCTCATGATATTTGCTCGTATCTCAGGCCTCATGTGCAATTCTAAATTTCCACTGGAATTCCCAAACATTCCTTGGATTAATACCTGAATAAAAGCCCTGGAGTGCAGAAAAAAAGGTCCTTTTCCAGGCAGGGATCTCCACAGTTGGGCTTTCCAATGTTTTTCCCTCACGATATTTGCTCATAATTTGAAATCTCCATCAGAATTCCCAAACATTCCTTGGATTACTACCCCAATAAAAGCTCTGGAGTGCAGATAAGAGACCCTTTTCCAGGTAGGAATCCCCACAACTGCGCTTTCCTGTGGATTTTCCCTCATGATATTATCTTGTACATCTGGCTTTGTGCACAATTTGAAATCTCCATCAGAATTCCCAAATATTTCTTGGATTAACAGCCCAGTAACAGCTCTGGAGTGTGGATAAGAGACCCTTTTCCAGGCAGGAATTTCCACATTTGGCCTTTGCAGTGGTTTTCCCCTCACAATATTTGTATCCTGGGCCTTGTGTGCAGTTTGAAATCTTCACTGGAATTTCCAAACATTCCCCCTTTTCTCTTCCCTGTTGGCCCTTCCCGAGAAAAATTTTACTGCTGTCAATCTTCTCCTTATTATGCAATTTTCTCATCTTTCTCATTGCTGAATTCACCTGTAATTTCCCCATTATCTGTTTTCAAAGCGGCTGCTTTGGGGTGTGTTGTTTTTTTGGGGGTTATTTTGGAGTTAATGACTCCCACCTGTGCCTTTCATGGCAGAAGGCAATAATTAAAGTGCAGAATTTCAAGCATTTTCTTGACACAAGCGTTGCTTTCCCATTATTTCCCAGTTTTTCCCCCCCTCCACCACTGTTTTTAAAGTGATGAGCAAGTGACAGACATTAAATGTCACAGGGAGCTGGCAGTGACAGCCAAGGATTTGGGACTGAACCCACTCCAGACCACTCCCTGCCACAGCATCCACAGAGTTCAAACCAATTAAAAGAAATGTGAAAAGGCCAAACCCCAAATCTTCCTGTTTTCAGCTGGTTTTTTGCCCTTTTCACCTTTTATTTGGGTTTTAATCATCAGCTGAATGCCTGGGATGTGTCTGCAGTCAAAGATGTTCAGTCTTTGGCATGATTAAATTAAAAATTTAAATTAAATTCAATTAAAACCTCCCAATTTCTGGTAAAATCTCATTGAATTCCCAAGCTCTCACACTGATAGAAGCATTCTCAGGAAATGAGGGGAGGCAAAGCTTCCACTGAAATAAAAGCAAGGAAAATTCCTTGGAAAAGCATCCTAACACTGCTACAACATCCACATTCCTCCATTTAAACCTCTAAAATTCTTGCAAAAACAGGTTTTAAGACTCCAGGAGAATTGTTTCGACTGGAAGAAACCTCTGAGAGCAATTCCCACCTGAAGATCCTGTGGAAAAGCCCTGCCAGAAATGAATATTGTCAGTCTTGAAGTAAAATCTCTTCATTCCTGATGATTCAAGAGGAGCAGCTCCTGCTTTTTCCAGGGCTGGAATAACATCCAGCATTTCACAAAGTCACCTCAAAGTCAAACTCAAACACATCCAACTGCAGGACAGAATGGAAATTTCCACCCATGGAAATGCTTAAAAAAATGAATTATTTTAGGGGTAGGCATTTATTTCCTTTAACAGGCTCTGCTGGTTCCATTCCCCTAAAATAAGGATATGTTTTCTGCATTCAATACCCTCTTTGGGGTAATTCAACCCCAAATTAGCATTTATTTCTTATTTATTTACAACTGAACATGACCTGGGTGCTGGCACCTCCTTTAATGAGTGTTACAGCCAACACAGGAAACAAAAAAATCCTGTTTGATTTCAAAGTGTGTATTTAAAGGTCAAAACTGCCAGTGCTCCCTGTTAAAAACAGCACTGAAAATCCCATTTTGTGTGGCTGGTTTCAGGTGTCAGGAGCATTTTTCCCTAGGAATTGTTGCTCGATGGAGAAGGGGACCCTCAGAAATTGCTCTTAATAAAGGATCCACTTCAAATCCTAATTCAATCTCCCAAAGTACCCTGAATTAGTTCCCATTACTGCTGACCCAGGGAATTATCCAATCATTTCCTCTTGTCCTGGATTTGCTGGCACTGAACTCTGCTCCACGTGCAAGCAACAGAGTCCTGCCAGCCTGGGAAGGAGGGAACTGGTTTACAAATACGGATCTGCATCCACAGCAGCACACAGAGGAGGGCAAATTCCAGCAGGAAGGATTCCCAAATTCCCACAGCAAGGATTCCCAAATTCCGACAGGCAGGATTCCCAAATTCTGACAGGCAGGATTCCCAAATTCAGGAGGAAGGTTCCCCAAAATTCCTGCAGGAAAGATTCCCAAATCCCAGCAGGAAGGATTCCCAAATTCCTGCAGGAAGGTTCCCCAAATTCCTGCAGGAAAGATTCCCAAATCCCAGCAGGAAGGATTCCCAAATCCAAGCAGGAAGGTTCCCCAAATCCCAGCAGGAAAGATTCCCAAATTCCTGCAGGAAGGATTCCCAAATCCCAGCAGAAAGGATTCCCAAATTCAGTAGGAAGGTTCCCCAAATTCCTGCAGGAAGGATTCCCAAATTCAGTAGGAAGGTTCCCCAAATTCCTGCAGGAAAGATTCCCAAATCCCAGCAGGAAGGTTCCCCAAATCCCAGCAGAAAGGATTCCCAAATTCAGTAGGAAGGTTCCCCAAATTCCTGCAGGAAGGATTCCCAAATTCAGTAGGAAGGTTCCCCAAATTCCTGCAGGAAAGATTCCCAAATCCCAGCAGGAAGGATTCCCAAATCCAAGCAGGAAGGTTCCCCAAATCCCAGCAGGAAAGATTCCCAAATCCCAGCAGGAAGGTTCCCCAGATCCCAGCAGAAAGCATTCCCAAATTCAGTAGGAAGGTTCCCCAAATTCCTGCAGGAAGGATTCCCAAATCCCAGCAGGAAAGATTCCCAAATTCCGACAGGCAGGATTCCCAAATTCCGACAGCAAGGATTCCCAAATTCAGTAGGAAGGTTCCCCAAATTCCAACAGGAAGGATTCCCAAATTCCTGCAAGAAGGTTCCCCAAATCCCAGCAGGAAGGATTCCCAAATTCAGTAGGAAGGTTCCCCAAATCCCAGCAGGAAAGATTCCCAAATTCCTGCAGGAAAGATTCCCAAATCCCAGCAGAAAGGATTCCCAAATTCAGTAGGAAGGTTCCCCAAATTCCTGCAGGAAAGATTCCCAAATCCCAGCAGGAAGGTTCCCCAAATTCAGCAGGAAAGATTCCCAAATTCCTGCAGGAAAGATTCCCAAATCCCAGCAGGAAGGATTCCCAAATTCCAGCAGGAAAGATTCCCAAACTCGGCAGGAAGGATCCCCAGTGCTGGAAACTGGACAGCACTGTGGAACAAAGCAGAAATTCCCAGGAACAGAATTCACTCCGTCCCTAAATTCATTTTGTGATCTCACCATGGCCATGGAATTCCAGACGGGTTTGGGGTTTGGAGCTTTAGGAGCCCTAAAGCTCATCCAGCTCTACCCAAGCCAACCCATTCTACGATTCCATGATATCCTACAATATAAATGACATTTAGAGGGATTTAAGAAGAGAAGTCGACAGCAAAAAGAAATAATCTTTGTCTGAATCCCTGAAAACAGGCAGTAACTTGTATAACAGAAGAAATAAAAATCAGATTTCTGTATTTTTAGTGAGAATTTCACGGCTTCACCTCGCTGAATGAACTCCTGGGTGAAGGGACAGAGTGTCCCAGGAAGCAAAGGAGCTTTTAAGCTAAGAGTAAAGACAAAGCAATGTCCTAATAAATTAAAAATAAAACAATCAAGGAGTACACTCCTGAGGTGATACCTGAGTGGGAACATTCATCCATTGTCACTAAAATGCTTTATAAACAAAATAAAACCTTATTAAGGATGTGATGTTCAAATTCTGGGAAGGTCTATCCAATTGTGTCCAGAACAGAATGAGGGATTATCCATAAAATTCGAATTAACCTCGGATCCAGGTCCTGGCTAACATAAAGGGCTGCTTTTATTCTATTCAGAGAGCAAAGAATTGGATTAACAACACAAAGATTTATACTTCAGTAAGGAAGAAATACGAAATTAAATCCTGCCCAGAAAAACCCTGCTGGGTTTTGGCATCACAGAGTTGGATACACAGAATTCGGGGATACAGGCGGTAACTGGAACCATTTCCCAGCACTGAAACCAGGTGAAAATTCCTCTGGGAGAGCTGCACCATTTGCCAGCTCCTCAAGTCAATAAAAAAAAAATGGAATTAAATAAGAATTTCCTGGATTTCACAGAGCATTCATTTCAATAACTGGAATAAAGCAAACCCAGTCTCACCACAGTGCTGGACAAGATACAATTCTGATGGATTAAAAAAAAAAAAATCCATTGCTGTTCCATAAAAACATGGATAAAATTTAGGGGGACAAGACTTTTAGGGCAATTTCCTCTCTGGGGGGATGTAGAGGTGGCAGCACCACCTGGAGGGAGGGCTTTGGTCTCACAGGGAGAGGGGATGCCCACAACAGCAGGGATAATGGAATCCAGCTTTCCCAACAATCCACACACCAATATTTGGAGAAGGGAGGCAGGGGAGACAGAGCTGCTGCTCCAGGAAAAAAAAAAAAAAATAGGGGGAAATCTTGTCAATAAAATGAGTTCACTGAAGAGACCTGGAGGATCTGGGTCTTCGTGGAAGTCAGTAATCTGCTGGGAACAGTCCCAGTGAGGATGGGAATGCTGCAGGACCAAAGAATCCTGGAATGGTTTGGGTTGGGTGGGACCTTAAATCCCATCCCATGGCAGGGACACCTCCCACTGTCCCAGTGTCCAGCCTGGCCTTGGGCACTGCCAGGGATCCAGGGGCAGCCACAGCTGCTCTGGGAATTCCATCCCAGCCCCTCCCCACCCTCCCAGGGAACAATTCCCAATTCCCAATGTCCCATCCATCCCTGCCCTCTGGCACTGGGAGCCATTCCCTGTGTCCTGTCCCTCCTGCCTTGTCCCCAGTCCCTCTGCAGCTCTCCTGGAGCCCCTTCAGTCCCTGCCAGGGGCTCTGAGCTCTCCCTGGATCCTTCTCCTCTCCAGGTGAGCACCCCCAGCTCTCCCTGGATCCTTCTCCTCTCCAGGTGAGCACCCCCAGCTCTCCCTGGATCCTTCTCCTCTCCAGGTGAGCACCCCCAGCTCTCCCTGGATCCTTCTCCTCTCCAGGTGAGCACCCCCAGCTCTCCCAGCCTGGCTCCAGAGGGGCTCCAGCCCTGGGGCAGCCCCGGGGCCTCCTCTGGGCTCTCTCCAGCAGCTCCAGGTGCTGCTGATGTTGGAGCCCAGGGCTGGGGCAGCTCTGCAGGTGGGGCCTCACCTGAGAGGGGCAGAGGGGCAGAATCCCCCCTTTGCTGCTGTTTTTGGTGACATTCCTGCCACGTTTAACCTCACAGCCTGGGAGTGCAGGAGTGAGCAAAGTGGACCTGTGACTTTGGGAACTGCAGCCAGCAATTTGGCAGCAATTACTTCCCTCCCTGACCCGCAGTTCAATCAGCACACACAGAAATAAGGGGACTTCTGCCTTCCCAGGGAGGTTCAAGCTCTAATTACAGTGACTAATCAGCCTGTGCAGGGCATCTCTGACACAACAAATTCACCAAAACCACGGATTTTTACAGCAAAAAAACCTCCAGGCAAAGCGGGGATGTGAGTGCTCCAACCCTCCTTTCCCACTGCACTCGAACCCTCTCCAGCTCTTTTTTAGAGCAGATGCAGCTTTTATTCCTTTGGAGTTGTGTGGGCCAACAAAGCCCAGAGAGGCAGAGGTGGGAGGTGGAGTTCTGACAGAACACCCTGGCACTGCTGCCACAGGCTCCTTTTCCCTGGATTTATGGAGTACAATGAGATTTGTACTCACCTGCATTAAAAAAAGGTCTTTAAATAGATAAATGAGTAATGGTTTTTAAGATAAATGGTCTTTTATGTTCAGAGCTGTTGTTTTACTATGTGTACTACGTTGTTATGGGGCAGCTTTCCAGGGCCTGAAGGGGCTCCAAAAAAGCTGGAGAGGGATTTGGGACAGGGGATAGAGGGACAGGACACAGGGAATGGCTGTAAGCTGGAAAAGGGGAGATTGAGATGGGATATTGGGAATTGGGAATTGTTCCCTGGGATGTGGGGAGGGGCTGGGATGGAATTCCCAGAGCAGCTGTGGCTGCCCCTGGATCCCTGGCAGTGCCCAAGGCCAGGCTGGAGCAGCCTGGGACAGTGGGAGGTGTCCCTGCCCTGGCAGGGGGACTGGACAATCCCGGAGATCCCTCCCAACCCAACCTGCTCCAGGAACTCCTTCAGCTCCCCACAGAGGTTCCCTGGAGTTCCACTGTCCCTTTGCTGGGAGCAGAAAACCACCCCTGGGAGGAACATTTCCAGAATGTTCTGATCTCTTCCCACCCTCCAAAGCTGGTCCTAATTACTCCAAAACTTTGCAGCCTCACTCAGCAAAGGACTGAGGCTCAAGACCTTGCAGCCTGCCCAGGGAATGGAGCTCAGCTCCTCTCCATCCTCCCTCCAAAGCTTTTCCAAGTGCCCAGATCCTGATCGTGTCCCTTGCTGCAGTTTTGGAATTATTCCTGGCCCTAAATGGGAAGAAGTTTCCTTCTCCTGCAATTTTCATGGAACTAAGAGAAAGCAACTGCCTGGAGAGTAAATAATACCAATTTTTAAATCTCCCCTGATGTTTTGCTATTTCTGCCTTTTTTCTTTTCTGGTGAAAATCTTACTGTGCTTCTTCCTGTCTGCCACACTTTTTTTTTCACAAGCAAAATTCTGTAGCATCTCCTAAAATTAACCTGTGAAAATGCAAATTTTTTGCTCTGAGGGTGTTTCCTTAGGCTGCTCTGATGTTACATTTTCCATTCTGGACACAGAGGTTACAAATGAAAATACTGCTCAGCCAGCCAAATAAAAAGATGTATTGCAAGAAGGAGCAAATTGTTGTTGTAACAGATTACAAAGCACAAACAATTCTTTTTTAGTGCTGGAGGCAAAAATATCAATCCTCTCTGCTGGCCTAAAATCAAGATTTCAGTATTAAAGCAGCTCAGCTTTACAAGGCCAGTGGCGAAGCGTGATGCGCACACGGAGATCATCCCCATGAAATTGGCTCAAAACCCCCGAAAATTAATTGAACAATTCTAATTGGGAAGATGCAGGCAGATTAATGAATTCCAATTTGTGTTCTGGATATTTGCTGCAGTAAACAAGCAGCAACAGGAGCGGAGTGGCTGTGATTCCTTGCTGGAATGCCTCCGAGAACGCAGCCGTGAATCATCCAACAGTCACGCTCCTCAAAGGGCAACATCAGCCATGAAGGTGCTGAAATAATGGGGGAAATCAATCTCTCCTGACTGCCAGCTTCCAGAACTGCCCACAGCTTCCAGGTGCTGCCTGGGATCCAGCACAGAGCAGCTTCACCTGGCAGGTGTCTGCACAGAGTGCCAAAATCCCACAGTTCTGGAAAGCAGCGGGATGGTCACTCCTCCAGGAAGAGGAAATTCCCCACTCTGGGTGTGATCAGCAGCCAAGAGGAGGCAGAGATCTCCAAATTCCATATCCTTCCCCTCCTTTTTCCCATCATCATTTCCACCAGAGCCTGGTAGTTTGGGTCAGGTCAAAGAGAGCTCCCACAAACCTTTTTTCCATGGTTTTGACAGGAAAACAACAAACCAGATCCACTCAGTGCCCATAAATCCCGGCCACACCATTCACCAAAGTCCCACAGACACAAAGAATTTCTATCTGCAATATTACTGATTCCATTAGGGAAAAACGACTGAAATCCCAGAAGAATGATTGGGATGACTGTGAATATCCATGATAAAGAACTTAAGAATGAAACATTTCATGGAAACTGCAGGTTCCCCTCGTGCTCTGCTGAGTTCAGAACTCACCCACAGGCACGGAAAAGAAGCCTTGGCCAATATGTGCTGCAAGCAAAACAAAGAATTGGGATTTATGTTGGAAATTCCTGGGTTTCAGCCTCATTTTTATCAGATCAACTGCCCTCAACCACAAAACAACTCAAAATTTGGGGTGGCTAAATTCCCAATTATTATTTCAACACCAAAACTGGAACAATTTTCACTTGTACCCTGTCAGGACACTCTGTGGGTATTTTCAGCCATTAAAGTTTAATGCATTAATTGAAGGAAAATGGAAATTGTTTTCCCAAACTCATAAAATCCAGCTCTCCAAAATCCAAAACACTGCCAGGAATCACAAGTTCCATACAAAGACATTTTGAGAATGAAGAAATAAAGTGATCACACTGTACTTTTCCACAGATTTATCCACTGGGGGTTTATTAAGGAACCAAAACCCTATTAAAACCAGCAGATGAACCTAAACATTTTTGGGTGTAATTACTGAATTGGGTCTGCTCCTGCTTCAGACACAGCGTGGTGCCCTGGAATCTTGGTTTGCCAGGAAAAGAAAACCCAAAAAAACCCCACAAACACAACCTGGGACCTCAAAGCCCCTCCAGTGCCACCCGTGCCATGGCAGGGACAGCTCCCACCATCCCAGGGGGCTCCAGCCTGGCCTTGGGCACTGCAGGGATCCAGGGACAGCCACAGCTGCTCTGGGAATTCTATCCCAGGGCCTCCCCACGCTCCCAGGGGACAGTTTCTTCCCAATATCCCCAATCTAACCCTGCCCTCTGGCAGTTTAAAAGTTTTCCCTTCACTTAAATCACATTTAACGTGTGGCTCCTTCCCTCTGCCACCAGCCTCCCTCTCCTGCTCCATCTCCTCTCCCGTTGTCCCTCTGGACACAAACTCCTCTGGAGCTGCTCCTCCCCTACACCCAGAGTGCCCACAGGTCCCCCAGGCCCCGAACCATCCCAAACCCCAAATACCAAACCCTGCAGCTGAGGGATCCCCGGCACCACTCACTGGAGCTGCTGTCCCCTGCCAGAGCACAGCAGTGCCACCACAGGGACACCAGTGGTGCCTTTTTGGGGCTTACCTAAAAACAGAGGCCAAAATTAAGGGAATAAAAAGCAGTTCTATTTATTGAAGGGCCTTCAGGCAGACAAAGCCTCTCCAAGGGGCTGCACCCAAAATTAACAGGTCACAGGTTTCACACTTTTATCAGTTTGGTCCATTTGCATATGGGGGTTAATCTCCCAATTACAGCTTCAGCTAATGAAGTCATTGACCCCAAGTTTGCTCCCCCAACTCACTTTTGTTCCAAATACACATAACATTTCCATCTCTGGGGCCTGAGGCAGTGAGGAGTCCTTGACTGCCAGGCCTGGAGAGGAATTGCTGTGTCTGCCCCAAACGGGACAGCAGCAGCAGCTCACACTGAGTGTGGAGTTCAGAGTTACGCACTAAAGAACTGCAGGATCACAAACACAGGAAAACAGAAAAGCTCAAATCCCAAGGCATCACTGGGACAGCGCTGGCCCTTCCCCTGGGCACTCTCAGCCCACCGGGACTCCAAAGGGACAAGGGGACAGGGACAGCAGCCACCACCTGGATGCTGGGGGAGCCCCTGAAATCCAGAAACATCCACAGAGAAAATTCCTCCTGCTCTGTCCTCAGGAGACTTCAGCTTGATGACCTGGAGATTAATCTGGTGCAGGAAACGAAAATCCCAGGAGCCCCACACGTGTCCCACCAATCCAAACCACTTCAGCCAAGGATTAGAGCAGAGACACGAGGGAAAATGCTTTAAAAGCTCAAGCCAGGGTCTTAAAAATATTGAAAAATATGAAGATGCACCTCATAATTCTAAAAACTAAACACAAGATTAGAAATGCAACATTTTCCACCTCAGCTTAAGTGCAAATTCATCTACTCCCTATGAGGCCCGGCCTGGTAAAAGCAGGATCAAAAATAGATGTTCCAGCTGATTAAATCCTCAGCTAAACAAATTGTCTACAGGAAAATGCATTAGAGAGATGCAGGAGCAGCAGGACACGCGGATGAAATTGGATTCTTTGGATCATGTGTCTGAAGCATTCCAAATTCCCCTGTTTAGCAGGAGAAATTAGCACAATAGGGACACTCCAAGCATGGAAATTCACTGCTCACACCTGAAACGTGTGTGAGGAACTACATGGGTTTGAAAGGAAATAAAAAACCAGCACAAAACCCCCATGGGATTACAATATGGAAGGATTAAGATGAGAAAACAGCCCTCTTTTAGCTAAAATAGTTATGCTGATTGTCAACATTTGTTTGCAGGTATTAATAAAAAAAAAAGGAAAAAAATCATCTTAGAGTGGTAAAAGATGAAAGCATTACCAGGAATAATGGAATGAAATGCAGAATAGAAGTGTAGGTTATTAAAAAAAAATCTTCTAGACCACTGTATTTACTAAATATGAATATTCCTGATCATTTGGTGTATTAAAAAATACATTTAAACACAAGGTAGATAATAAAAAATACAATAAATGAGTATTATGATGATCAATCCTTCAGTATTTAGCCAGGAATGCCAGATTTTGGGGTGAGGGGAAGGAAACCAAGAACAAGTAACTGTGAATTCCTTCAAAGATGATCAATTCTCTATTTGTATTATAGCCACACATCCTATTTAACATAAATCCCAAGCTCTATGGAAATCTGATGGATCATTTCCAAAAATCACTTTGTGGTGCTGAAAGGATGACTAAAACCACTGACAAATAAAGCAGCCTGAGAATGAAAACAAGATCTCGTTCCTATGAGACCTGGGAGAATTTTTCCATCCCCAAATGATCTCCTGGAAATCTGGGACAATTCCAGACCAGGAATGGCTGCACCAGGTACCTGTTATTCCTTCTTCTCATCCATCTCCAATTTTTTAATTGCGGAATCAAGCCAAAAACTCTAAAAGCAAATAACACCCCCCCCAAAAAAAGATATTTTTCAGCTCGACAATCCAGCCTTTGTCACAAAAACATGAATTAATCAAGATCACACTTATTAAGCACTAAGAAGCTTTTAATCTTGGTTATTCCTTTCAGTTGAGTCATTACTCGAATATTTTCTTGCCTTCCTGAAATGATTAACGGTGGTGACCTTTTCAAAATCGGGCAGGATCTTTCCTGCATGCAAAACAAAACCACAAAAGCTTAATTTAAAGTACAGCCCCAACCCAATCTACCCAAAAAATCTCTGTCAACAATTAATTGAACATTCAGGAAGTCAAATAAAAAATGTGTGGTTGGTGGTGGCTTTGTTTTGAATTCATTTGTCCTCTTTAATATCCTGCCCAAGGCAGGAATTATTGGTTACAAAACCAGTCACAGTTCTCACATCAATTTAATTCAGAGCCTGGAGCTGCACAGATCGATTCTGCACCACAAAATCCTCCCAGCCCAGCTCCCAGATCCACAGGAAAGCCCTAGGAAGAGCAGATCCTCAGAAAAAAAAAAACAAACCCAACCCCATCTAAATAAACAAATCAATAAAATTACACCCCAAAGCCACTGCTGGAGCAGCAAAAATCAAGGAAAAAGGGATTTGAAGGTGATGTCTGTCCCAAAAAAAGCCACTGAAGGGACAGCTCTGAAATTCTAAGTAATCACTGGGTTTTTTGTGTCTCAGGCAAAACTACTGGGATTTTTGGAGCAGTTCTCTCTTGGAGCAGGAGCATCCACTTAATTCTTACAAGCTACAGGATTCCCAAATGGGAATATCAGATAATTCCCTACAGTGGGATCAGACTGGAATGGGAAATAAAGGGTTATTTGTCCATTAGGAACATCAGGAAATTCCCTACATTGGGATCACACTGGAATAGGAACTAAAGGGTTATTTCCAAGTACAAGGAACATTTTCTGGAGATTTCTGCATTCCTGTAAATCCCCAGTGCCTCAGAAGTGCCTGCCTGGAAAGGTGACACAGCTAACACTCCTCTGTTCTCCACGTCTCAGGAATTCTTCCCTTGCCTTTGAAATGCAGCATTTCAACCCCTGCCAATGCAGATCAAGAGATCCAGGATGAAAATGGGGCACTCGGAGCTGGGAAAAGCATCTGGATCCGTGGCTGCTGCTCCCAGGATTGAACATGAATATCCCTGCCTTCATTCTTGTCCCTCTTGGAGATTTGCTTTTATCTCTCTTATCTCTTTTTAACCTTTCTCTGTGGTAATTGTATTTGTTAATCGTGTTAATTAAGGCTGCGAGCTCACCAGGGAGCATCCTCCCCTTTGTTTTTCAGCTCCAGATCAGGCCTGGCACAGGGACAGCCTCAAAAATGCCGCAGATATTTGGATCAACAAAACCATTCCATGGAATTACAGGGTGAAGATGGAGCTCCCGAAATCCCCCCTGGGTGCTTGGATCCAAACTTTCCTCCCCATAAATCCTGGTGCTTTAGGAATATAATCTTGTGGAATTGGAGTTACAGCTTCTGGGGAGAGGTTTTAATATTGACTGCTACAAAAATCCATGCTAATTAAATTGTCCCTCTCTCAGCCAAGAGCTGGTGCCCTTCAAAGGTCCACAGGCTCCAACCCCTGAATTTGCTGTTTAGTTAAATGCTGGGTGTTTATTCTCTTTGTTTACAGCCAAACCCGCTGGATTTCAGTCTATGTGACAGAGTTCCTAAATTAGTGACCCTGAATTATTCATCAGCTATTTAGCCAAATGCTCTCCCCAAGCCCCCAGTCGTTTTAAACTGAACAAAACCACATTAAATATTCTATTTTTCTCTCTAAACACCACTTTTTTTTTTTTTTTTTCCCAGAGATTCCTTAAGGCATCCTGCCTTCTGCCTGGAGTGATCCCGGGCTAAAAGGCACATTTAATAATCTGTTTCAGCTTCTTCCCTTTCCTTGAGCCATGAATGGAAGTGAAAGCAAAATTGGAGCTCAGCTCGTTATCTTTGCAAAATCAAATCCAGCCGACAGGGGCTGATGTGCCTCGGGCAGTGCCATTCCCAGTTTGTGTCACTGCTCCCCGGGCCGTTCCCTTCCCACACGGGGGACTGGGATGTGACAATGGCTGCTGCCACTCGTCCCCAAATTGCTGCTTCCCCAAGGAATCGCTTCCCACCGCGGGACACGGGGAGGAGCCAGCCCGGGGTGTTGCTTGCACAGGGAATGTTTGCTTTGAAGCACTGAAATAATTCGAGTTTCTTTCTCTTTGCCTTCGTTAAGAGAAATCAGAAATAAGCCGAGACCTGGTTTAGGAGAGCAATTTATCCCGAACAACTGGAGAATTCGATTTTTAACAATAAAATACAGTGGAAAGTACTAAATAAATATAAAACACAACCAACAGACAACGAAATGCCTGAGATTTGAATCTCCAGCTTGACCTCTCCAGTTACCCCCAGTTCACACCAGTTTTGACTGTAAATTTTAACTCATAAATTCCATCTCTTTGAGATTTGTGGATATTTCCCTCATATTACCGCACACAAAAGTCTAAATATTTAAAACATCAACCCCAAATATTTCTGAGCTTGCTTCCATCCCCATTATTTACACTGTTAATAAAGCAACTCTAATTATTGTGCTTGATTATTTCCTGCTCCTTAAAATCCCAGAACCAGAAATGTTGGAAAAGACCTCTAAGATCAAGTCTCACCATTGATGTTCCTCTCCCACCTCCCAGCACTGAAGAAAATCCTGGTTTACCATTTAATTGGGCTTTTGAGATTTAAATAATAAGCGAAAATAAGTTAATTAACAACAAAATTAATAAAAAGACTGGTCTGAAATGTGAGTGTGAATGGTATTTGAGTGTGAATGATGTCCAGTGACAGAAGTGATGGGGATGAGTGATCCAGATCGGGATCAACAGGAATTCTCTGACAAATCCGATTGTCAGCCCAGCCCACGAGGAGAATTCCTCATTTTTCCATCTGTTATTACACAATAGGTCCACGAGCTTAATTCACAATATTTTTCAAGTTTTGCTTTGTGATTAACGTCGACTGAAGTCCTTTTAGTGAATTTTAGCTGATCTGAGCCCACCTCAAGCCCAGCTGGAGGCGATTCCAAGTTCCCTTTAAAAGGTTGTTAGTGGGGAAAACTGAGTTCCCAACAATAGAAACAAACCCCACAAAACAACCTCTCAGGAGGGATTTCCACCCCACAGAGCCCTGAGGCTTTCTCCTTAACCTTCCTTGGAGACCTGGTTCTTGTTGCCAAGGAATCCCAGTGGTGTGGGCTCCCCATGGAATTGTTCAAGGACAGGCTGGATGAGCGTCCTGGGATACTGGGGGTGTCCCTGCCCATGGAATGAACTTTAAGGTCCCTCCCAACCCAAACCATTCCAGGATTCTGTGACTCACAGAATTCAAACCCACGAAATCCCAATCCAAAGGTTCAAGGCTAGTCCCCAAAGCTCCCGAGGCATTCCAAGCATGGCTGAGGATTATTCCCATTTCTCTCACCCCAGGCTGACCAACTGAGGCATTTCCAAGTTGCTACAACAGCTTTTTTCCCTGTAAAACAACAACTGACAAGGCCAAGCCAAACAGGGATAATCGGCTCCGGCGGATCCCGACTGGGATGCAGACGGCAAAGCTGGAGCTGCTTCCTGGGAAAGGCTGTAAAAATAGCAAAGGCTGACATTTCAGCATTTCAGGATTTTTCTCCTTCCTTCTGGAGGCAGCTTGGAAGTGCAGCAGAGCAGATTTCCATCAACCTCTGCTAGAAAAACCAAAGGCTGAAGTCTGGGTGACTGGGGAAGGTGCTGTTGTTGGAGGCAGGGTGGGAGAAGAGAACCTTGTGTTTATAGGGAAGAAAAAGCCGGAAAAAACGGCAGCAGCTGAGTCTGGATCCCAGACTGGAGCTTGCCAAGACCTTGGACTCCAGGGAAACCCTTCCAGATTGGGTTTGTACAGAGTGGGGGCTGCTCATCACCCCAGCTCTCATTCATGGGCATCTTCTCCATCCCGTCCCACCTCATCCCTCTTGTTCCTTCTTTGCCATATCCCAACGGGATCACCTGGATCTCAGCACCAACAGAAATCTCCTGAGCCAGCAGGATTGCTCCTCATGGATTCCTCTCAAAATCCATGGACGTTTGCCTGCCAAATATCACTTACACAACCATGGAGTTGTCTGAGGGTTTTGTGGGTTTTTTTGTGGTGAGGACGTAATTCCTCCTTTGTTCCCAGCGGCCTTTGAGAGGAAAACCAAATCCATAAATGCTGTCCCTGGCTCTGCCTCAGAAATCCATTTGCTGCTTTTATCCACCTCCTGTGGAGCTGAAGGAGGCTCCAGATGAAATCGATATCAAGCGGTACCAAACCCAAAGTCATGATTTATGAACGCGCTGTGACCTCTCCATGAGTTTGTTTACAAAGGGATCCGGGGGTTCAATCCAACAGAAAACTCCTGGAAAAGGGGAACACTGAGCCCAGCAGCAGCTGGAAGCAGCTCAGCCCATGGGGGAGTGACACCAGGGCCATTTGTGCTCCTGTCCCAGGCCTGACCTCTGCAGCTCCACAGAACAGCCTGTTACGAGGAGCCAGTCTGACAATCCAGATTCAAAAGGACACATTCCCTAAGGACAAGAGAAAGCTTTGGAAAACAGCCGGATACTCAGCCCTTGCATCATTAATTTATAGAGATCCCAGTTCTATAATTACCAGTTGCTTTCAAAACTTTCCTCCCTCAGTCAGCCACTAAGGAAAGACTCAAGTTTAAAATGCTGTCCAATATCCACCAGCAATTCCAGGATAAATTCCCAGGTTTGGGAGATAAGGAAGGATGAGGAACACAAGTTTCTCATGCTGTGAATTTTCCTTATCTTCCCAAAATTTTAGGATGTATGAACAGCTCCAGACCTGGATTTACTTGCCCTTCTCCCTTTCTCTCTTTGCCTTGTCCCATGCTCCTTGTCAACCCCATCCCGAAATTCCATTTTTCATAATTGGTGCTTTTCCATTCTTTCTTCACCTTCCTCAGAAAAAAAACACAGAATAAAAGAATCCCTAGATAAGCAAGAGGACTGTTCATCCAAGCAGGATAAAATCATAGGATACCACAGGAACCCACAGGGATCATCCTGGCCCCAGAATTCCAGCCTGGAATCCCAGGGAGCATTGTCCATGTTCCCAAGGTTTCCTGCATTAACGACTCTAATTAGTAACACATGATTTGACTTCTATGATGCTTTAAGGGACAGAAATCTGAAAATACCTTTGAAGCTACAAGGCCTGGATGCCTTTGAATGTTGCCGAGTTCCCTTAAACCTCATTTTTGTGGAACGGGCTCCAAAATACAGCGGGCTCAGCTTCTCCAGTTAGCTCAGGAATAACAGATCCAATAACACAGAAAAGCTAATTTTCTGTTATTGGTAGGAAAGGCAACTTCCACCTAATGAAGTCATCCATCATTCTGCAGTTTTTACCTGCAGGGCTCATTAAAGCTTTTGGAAATGGAGCTGCAGCACAAAAAATTTTAAGAATATACAGAAAATCCTAGGGAAAAAATCAATGTGAGGAAAGGAGGCTCAGTGGGATCTTCTGGCTCTGCACAGCTCCCTGCCAGGAGGGGACAGCCAGGGGGGTCGGGCTCTGCTCCCAGGGAGCAGGGACAGGAGGAGAGTTGATGTTTAGGCTGGATATCCGGGTAGTTTTTTCATGGATCCACGGGAAAAGGCTGCCCAGGGCAGTGGTGGAGATGGCCTGGAGCAACCTGGGATGGTGGAAGGTGTCCCTGCCCATGGCAGGGGGTGGATGGGATGATTTTTAAGGTCCCTCTCATCCCAAACCATCCTGGTTTTATGATTCCACGATTCCCTGATCCCTGTGGAACCCCTGAGGTGATGCTGGATAATGCAAGTAAAACACTGGAATTATTCAGAACCAAAAAGCTAAAAAACAACAAGAACAATGACCAAAAAAAAACCAAAAACAAAACCCAAAGAAGGGATCAAGGAATGTCGAGATCTGCAGTGAAGCCAACCCACGGTGCCTAAATGATGATAAACCAAGAATGTGTCTGCCACAGTCTGTCCTGGCAACCAAGCAGAGCCTGGGAGGAGCCAAGTGTACATCCCAAAAAACACAGCCCAGCCGTGGGAAGTGAGCATCCCAAAAACACAGCCTGAACGTGGGGATGCTGCCACGAGGGAAGTTCCACACATCAACACTTCCAACAAAGCCAAACCCAGCAAGAAAACCTCCTGGAGAAACCCTTTTGCCACAGAAAATTTCACTTCAGTTAAGCCCACGCGTGAGGATTGGAGCCCAGGGATTCTCCAGGCAGCACAGATCCTCTGGGAATGTTTATTCCTCAGAGGTCTGGACGCTGCAAACACTAAAAAACTTGTTTAAAGGGATTAAAACTTATTTAAAGCCATTCAAACCTATTTAAAGATATTAAATTTCCAGGAATAATTTCTCGGAGAAGGAATCCACTCTGTTCCTCTTTCCCCTTCCCAGGGAATGGCTGAATCCATCAAACTCCAATTATTAATCCAAGGATCTGTTGTATTTTGCTGGAATTTTGGACAGCTGGGCACTATTTAACACCATCTTTTCCCCCATATGTGGCCGGGGGATGAAGGAAGTTGCTCCTTTCTCTTTTCCATGGATTCAGCCAGGGCTGGGAGCCAATTTCCCTGGAGAGAGCAGCTGCAGGGATGGCACAGCTGGTTCTGTGCTTGTTGTGTGGGCCTGTTTGTGTCTCCTCCTCACCTCCGTGTCCTTCGCAATCCCTCCTCCAAGTGCTGAGGAATTCTCCTTGGAGATGGAGACAGATGGGAGAACACACTCAGCTGACAAAAAGTGAGGAACCTTCTGGTTTCCCCCCATCCTTTTCCCTACTCCCTTCGGTTTGTTTCTCCTGGAACTTTCAGTGGAGAACTGAGCAACACAGCGCATCCAATCCCAGCCCCAGCCTGGAAGAGGAACTGCTGGAAGCAGGAGAATCATCCTGCTTTTTTCCAAACTGGGAAAAGAAGCTCGAAATCACATCAACAGAGGGTGAGAAACACAAGCAGAGCAGCTCATCAAAGCACAGCCAAGGGTGTTTCCAACACTGGGATACGGGAATGCATCCTGCTAAATATGGAGCGCAGTGGGAACGGCTCCAACAGCACATCCCGAAAAACCCCGGAATCCCCGGGGGTGGAAAAGATCTCTGAGATCACCCAGCACGACTGACAGACACCGGATCTGTCTCAAAAGCAGGAATCAGCTCCTCCAGGCCAAATCCTGGGAGAAGGTGGCCAGGAGAGCTTGGGTTTGGGATGCTGGAATGCCAGCGCTGGGCAGGGCCACCTCAGCGGAGCGGGACACGCAGGGGGTGGCACCAGGAGCCACCAGGAGCACCTGAGCTCCTCCACCACCACCAAACCTCCGGAGAAATTCATGGATTTATCCATGAGTGGGAGCCACCAGGAGCACCTGAGCTCCTCCACCAGCACCAAACCTCCGGAGAAATTCATGGATTTATCCATGAGTGGGAGCCACCAGGAGCACCTGAGCTCCTCCACCAGCACCAAACCTCTGGAGAAATTCATGGATCTTATCAATTCCATCAGCACCAAACCTCCAGAGAAATTAATGGATTTATCCATGAATTGGAGCCACCAGGAGCACCTCCAGCACCAAACCAGCTCCTCCACAAACACCAAACCTCCAGAGAAATTAATGGATTTATCCATGAATGGGAGCCACCAGGAGCACCTCAGCTCCTCCACCAGCACCAAAACCTCCGGAGAAATTAATGGATTTATCCATGAGTGGGAGCCACCAGGAGCACCTGAGCTCCTCCACCACCACCAGCACCAAACTCCAGAGAAATTCATGGATCTTATCAATTCCACCAGCACCAAACCACCAGAGAAATTCATGGATCTTATCAATTCCATCAGCACCAAACCACTGGAAAAATTCATGGATCTTATCAATTCCACCAGCACCAAACCACCAGAGAAATTCATGGATCTTATCAATTCCATCAGCACCAAACCACTGGAAAAATTCACGGATCTTATCAATTCCTGTTCTCCTCAGCAATTCCAAGTGAATACTCTCCGAAATTCCATCTTTCTGAAGCACCATTCCATGGTCGTGGAACAAAAGCCAACACAATAATTTGATCATTTTCTTTCGCCTCCATGGGATTTTGCAGCTTCCAGGAATTCAAGAGCTCCCTTGTTACTCACCAGGCTTGGAAAAATCTCAACTGGATTGTGCCATCTTATTTAACTCCCTGAATTTCTCCACGGGAGATTGTTGTGCCATGAAAACAAGAGGATGTTTTCCAAAAAAAAAAAAAAAAAGATGGATTTAAAATAAAATTATTTATATTTGATATTATATTTTGAAAAGCAAATTGCTGGCTGTGTTTTAGCTGCACTTAGGGATAACCAAGAGAAAAAGCAGAGCAAAATTTCCTAAGATTTAATTTCCGTTCTGTACTTTCTTCATCCACGAGGTAACAGGTAATTATTAAATCAATGAAGATAAATGTGAATTAATTTGGGAAAAAATCCACAAAAATCTTCATTAAGAAAAGACAATCAACATCGTATTGTAGACATCCCTTCTTTAAAAGCTCAGCAGAGACTGAATAAATAAAAATGGAATAAATTATTTAGGTTGGAGAAATATTCACGGAATTCCAGGATGGTTTGGGTTCAAAGGGATTTTAAATCTCATCCCATTCCCATGGGCAGGGACACCTCCCACTCTCCCAGGTTGCTCCAAGCCTGTCCAACCTGGCCTTGAGGAACTATTTGTAAGTTTGAGGCTAAATCCAGCAAAACAAAGGAATCAAAATAAAGTTATAAATCGCAGAGTGCACTTGGAAAACACTGAATTTTGGGATCTTCTGAGCCATTGCTGGCAAGGACCTTGCTATGGGGGGTAAAATGGATGACTTGAAGTTCTTGCTTGGCAAAAATAAGATGGAAGAGGTGTAAAAATCAAAGATATTTTAAAAAATTATTCCTTTGGAATCCTCAAGGTACGGATGGGGTGAGGGAGAGCAGACTGTGGGATGTGGAATGGGAACGTGCTGGGATTTGGCTGGCAGGAGAAAGAGCTGAGGGCCACCTCCAGGAGATGCTGGTCCCTCTCCAGTCACTCCAAAGGAAACTCGCCACGTCCAAAATTTCCATGGCTTCTGCCTGCCTTTTTTTCCCCACAAAATGCCCCCAGAAAGCAGCAAGGGATACGATGGGAACTACCAAAGGAAGAAGGAGCATTTGGAATTCCGGGATCTCTGAGGCAGAAGCGCCAGATGCAAGACAGGAACGAGCCTGGTGGATCCTGGTGGAGGAAAATCCCAAAGCAGAGGGTTTGACAGAGGTTTTGTGCTGTTCTTTTATGGGAATGAGGCATTTGGAGATGGGATCCAGGGTTTGGAGCAGGCAGGGATGAGGCTGACACAGCTCTGGAGGTCACTGTGGTGACATGTGGATCGTGGCCAGTGGGAACGGCCTTTCCCTGAGGAAAAGAATCATTTGGATCATGGAAACACTTGAATCATGGCCTTATTTTCTAAAAAAAAACCCTCAATATTTGCTTTCCTTTTTTTTTTTTTTTTTCTGGTCAAGATCTGTCTGGATACAGGAGCAGGCTGTGGTGACACAGACTCCATCAGCACCAGCAGGAGGAGGGAACTGCCATGTATTGTCAGAAAAGCCTGGAAAAAGCCATTATTTGAAAGGGAAAGAGGAATGAGGGAAGGCAGAAAACTGGCAAGAAGAAAAAGGAGCAGAAGATTCCTCAGACAATGGCATCAACGTGGTGAAAATGCTGATTTACCCCCCTCAGAGTGAGGAAGGTCCCTGGTTAGGAGGCTGGAGAAGTTACAGATTCCATAGAATCCAGCGTGGATGAATCCCTGGCTTGGCCCTGCCCGTTTATTCCTGAGGTAATTCCTTCCCTCCCTTCCCAGCTCCCACAAAGGGCACCTTACGTAAGTGGCATTTGGCTGGGCACAGGTGAGGCTGCCCCACGCCCTGCATCCCAATCCCAAAATTCCTCAGCACATCCAGGGGCTCAGCTGGACCCCACAGCCCACATGGAACCCCCTCCAGCCACTCCAAGGAAATGCTGGAGCACAGGGAAATATTGAAAACGAATCTAAATATTTAAATTTAATTTAAGCTGGGTTTGGTGTGTGGTTTGGGTTGAGGGTGTGCTCACACTCAAACGTTCTTGGAACCTTTTAACGCTGATTTTCTTAATTTCTACATTTATTTCTTCCATCTCTAAGCTTAAAACTGTTCTGAATCACCTAAAAATTGAGCTGAAAACCTTCCCTTTTTTTCCATTTAGAGGGATCCCACCTCCTTTATAAGTTGATTCAAGTTCCATCTCCAAACGAAATATTTGAATTCATTTTTCACCGAACACCACAGATGCTGAGTCTGGTCCCATTCTGCTCCCTAATTCCCAGCTGGAGCATCTTTCCCTCATTTCCCTGGATGGGCTGCTGGGATCAGATGAGCTCCATGACAGATGTTCCAGGGAATTAATGTGAATAACCCCAAACACCGGTGACTCCAAGCAATTAAAATCCCCAAGAACACTCTGGGGCTGTTGTTATTACTGCTTGGATTTAAATAAAAAACAAACCAAAACCAACAAACAAATAAAATAGGAAATCTGCAGGATTCCAGAATTCTAAAGGAATGGGAAAGTAATGGATACATGGCTGTGTGAGGAAGGATTTAAAAAATTCACATTACTCAAAGTTTTCTGGTTCAATTCTCACACTCAACTGGTGCATATTTTGGGATTTAAAAGGTGGATCCTGCAAGAGGAAATTTAGGAAATGAACCAGTGAGATCCTGACGGATTTTCCTGGATTTTATTTCATCTTTTGATGGCTGTTTATGGTTTAAGCAGGGTAAGTGACCCTCAGAGGCAGCCCCAATCAGCTGTAATGGCACCCAAATCGACTGTTTGGGGTTAGGGATTGGTGGGGAGGGAAAAGAAGCCTCTCAGCCAGGATTCCCTCAGAAAAAAAGGTGGAAAGGAGGGAGATTTGTAGCCAGCAAAAACTGTCTCCAAGCCCTTTCCAGGATTTAGCTCTGAGAGTGCCCTGCTCCAATCACCCTGAGAGAGTGAAAAAAAAAAACGTGTCCCGAAGGCTCTGAGGTGAGTTCCTGAGCTCTGAGATGAATTCCTGGGCTCTGAAATGTGTTCTGAGATGAATCCATGGGCTCAGAAATGAGTCCTGGAATCAGTCCATGGGGCCTGAAATGAATTGATGGGCTCTGGAATGAATTCCTGGGTTCTGAAATGAATTCATGGGGCCTGAAATGAATTCACAGGTCCTGAAACTAATTGATAGCCTCTGAAATGAATTCCTGGGTTCTGAAATGCGTTCCAAGATTAATTCATGGGCTCTGAGATGAATTTCTGAGTTCTGAAATGAATTCATGGGCCCTGAGATGAATTTCTGAGTTCTGAAATGAATTCATGGGCCCTGAGATGAATTTCTGGGCTCTGTCATGAATTCATGAGCTCTGAAATTATTCCATCGGTTCTGAAATGAGCTAATGGGCTACGAAATAAACTCACGGGTCACGAGCCGCATTCCTGGGCTCTGCAGTGAAACCCCGGGCTCTCCCACACAAGCACACGGCGCCTGGGAAAGTTGCCGGCCGCTGCCTTTGTTCCCGGGAATAAAGGGCTGGATTCCTCCCGGAGAAGGGCGGCTGAACAAGGGCCGAGGCCCCGCACTAAACATCCCCCGCCTGCTTTTCCGCTCCATTCACCGCCGGGAGAACCCACGAACGACCCGCGCTCGTTCTCCCCACCTCAAACCACAGCTCCACTGGTTTTAAACCCGGTTTAAACCCAGTTCAAACCCGGCAGAGCTTACCATGTGTGTGCCACCGTGAAGCGACGGCGCTGGCGGATGCTTTTGTTCACCAGCAACTTTCTGAAAAAGCAGGGAGAGTTCCTGGGCGAGCTGCGAGGAGAAATCTTTGGCGACGTGGGTCTGTTCCCGGGCAGCTTGGGCAGCTCCAGCTCCAGGTGCATCTGCTCCTTGAAAGTCCTGATGTAAACCTCGGCCTCGGGAGTGGCGAGTTCCCGGGAAGGCTCCCTGGCCGTCATCGCTGCGGCGCTGGGCGAGCTGCGAGCGCTCAGGGATGGCCACGGGCGCGCATCCCCCGAGCGCCGGCGCTGGCAACGCGGAGCTGCCCCCGCTCATTCACCGGGCAGCATCCAGGGCGGGAGGAGCCGGCAGCGCTGCCACAAAGCCCCGGTTTTTCCTGGGAAGATGCTCCCGGTGTTGTTGTGGACGCTCATGAAAAATTAATCAGCCTCTGCTCCGGCATCCCGCCCTCCCCGAGCGGGAATAGCGGCGGGTTCTGGGTTTTCAGGATTCAGCTCCGGGAATCGCTCACTGCTCCAGCATCCCGCCCTGCCGAGCGGAACAGCGCTGGGATTTCAGGGATCAGCTCCGGGAATCGCTCACTGCTCCAGCATCCCGCCCTGCCGAGCGGAACAGCGCTGGGATTTCAGGGATCAGCTCCGGGAATCGCTCACTGCTCCAGCATCCCGCCCTGCCGAGCGGAACAGCGCTGGGATTTCAGGGATCAGCTCCGGGAATCGCTCACTGCTCCAGCATCCCGCCCTGCCGAGCGGAACAGCGCTGGGATTTCAGGGATCAGCTCCGGGAATCGCTCACTGCTCCAGCATCCCGCCCTGCCGAGCGGAACAGCGCTGGGATTTCAGGGATCAGCTCCGGGCACGGCGCATCCTGCGCGCCCCGCTCCGCCCGGCGCTCTCAGGCCGGGCTTTCATTGAGAATTAGTTTTGCCCGCACCGCGGTGGCTCCACCCAAGCCGCGCTCATTGGCTCGGGGTTATTTTGACAGCCGGACTCTGTCCTGCCCTGCGGGGAGCGTGGGACATCCCCAGGAAATTTTAAGGACCTGTCCAACATCCCGATGTTGCTCCCCGGCTCTGGGAGGGATGGGAGAGCGCTAAGAGTGGAGGTAAAGGCTAAAAGGGAACAAAAACAAAGGCGAGGAAGTCTATTCTGCAGGAACAAAGCACGCAGGAATTCCTGCTCCATGGAAAGGCTCCATCGTCCTGGGATGCAGAGCCAAAGGGTCAAACCTCTGCCAAATCAAAGGATGGGGGAGCTGGCAGCTCCCTGTCAAGTTAATTCCAATAATTTTTAGAGTTTATGTATTTAAAAACAGAAAAAGCCCCACAGGGATTTTATCTCTGGATATAAACACCATGAAAGCAAATTCTACTTTGCCAAGGATAAAAAGCAACATCCAGGCAAAGAAGTTAAAGACAAGGAGTGTAAGAGCACGATAAATCCCTGAGGGAGGGGCACTTTTCACACTGATCAAAATAAGGTTGCCAAAAATGCAAATACAAGAAATGTTTTTAAATGAGGAGGAGACATGGAGAGCACGTGAGGGAAGTGCTCTGGTTGCACCAGACAGGCATCAATTACACAGCAAATCCCTGTCCATTCCAGTGGGTTTTCCATCAAATATCCCAAAACTCTTGCCAGGAACACCAGCGTGCCTTCCTGAGCTTCCAGCAAAGCCTCATCGTAGAGAACTTCCTTAGAGAGGAGTTCCCAGACATCCCACCCAGCCTGCCCTGTGCCCTATTCCCAGTTATTAAAAACCAAAATAAACCAAAATATCTGCCCAAGCCTCGCTAAAGGCACTGGAACTGCAGAGAGATTTAATCCTGAGAGGTTCAGGCAGCAGCACAATGGGAATAGTGGATGATTTAGGAATTCTGACGTGGTAGGCTGGGATCTGTTACTCCACTGACAGCCAGGGAGAGACAAAGGGGGGCCCGGGAGCTGAAGGGGGAATCAAATCCACACAAATGCTTTGGAGCTGGAATTCCCAACAGAAATAAAATCTGGAATTCCAAACAGAAACAAAAATGAAATTCCTAATAGAAATAAAAATGAAATTCCAGATAGAAATAAACAATGGAATTCCAAACAGAAATAAAAATGAACTTTGGAACTCTAACAGGACATTGGAAGGGGTTTGTGAGGATACATCTGCTATTGGAGAGATTTCCATGCCTTTTCCTAAAGCTTTTCAAAAGGCAGGCAGAACAGAGGGAAATCCCATTCTAAAAGCAATAAAACTGTTCTCCAAAGAGTCCATTAAGGAAGGGCTTCCCATCATTTGGCCATCCATAAATCAGTAATGAACTGGCAGCCCAGAGCCTGGACAAGGTCCTGTGCTGAGATGGGCAGAGAAATCCCAGAGAATGGAGCTGATGAGGAGGGAGAGGAGCCTGGTGGAGGAAGAAAGGCTCCATTCCCTTGGGAAAGCGGGAGAGGGAACACAGAGTGCCACCCATTGGAATGCCAGAGCTTCTCCCAGCTCAGCTTGCCTGGAGCACTTTGAAGGCTCATCCTGAGCACAGGAGATTCTTCCAGCACCTTCCAGCTCCTGGTGGCAATGGATCCACGCTTCCCTGACAAAACTCCCTGGGAAAGGTCCCAGCAGAGCTCTCCTGGAGTTGCAGCTCCCACCCCTCTCGCTGCCAGCTCCTGGTGTTCCCCACACACAGAACCCTGCAGCCAACATCTCTGAATTCTCCATGGGTTTACAGCTTGGAATTCTGGCCAGACACGCTGCTTCGCTCCAGGACGAGCCAAGAGGAGGCGAGAAGCAGACACTGGAGCTACCTGGCAGGAAAGCTGGGATCTGAAAATCCTGGCAGGAATTCCCTGTGTTTGCAGGGAATAGAGAGCACCCAGGGCATCAGAGCTTCTGGGGGGTTACAGAATCACGGAATGGTTTGGGTGGGAAGGGAACTTAAATCCCACACAGAGCCACCCCTGCCATGGCAGGGACACCTCCCACTGTCCCAGGCTGCTCCAGCCTGGCCTTGGGCACTGCCAAGGATCCAGGGGCAGCCACAGCTGCTCTGGGAATTCCATCCCAGCCCCTCCCCACCCTCCCAGCCAGGAATTCCTTCCCAATATCCCATCTCAATCTACCTTCTTTCAGCTTCCAGCCATTCCCTGTGTCCTGTCCCTCCCTGCCTTGTCCCCAGTCCCTCTGCAGCTCTCCTGGAGCCCCTTCAGGCCCTGCCAGGGGCTCTGAGCTCTCCCTGGATCCTTCTCCTCTCCAGGGGAGCACCCCCAGCTCTCCCTGGATCCTTCTCCTCTCCAGGTGAGCACCCCCAGCTCTCCCAGCCTGGCTCCAGAGGGGCTCCAGCCCTGGGGCAGCCCCGGGGCCTCCTCTGGGCTCTCTCCAGCAGCTCCACATCCCTGTGCTCCAGGGCAGCTCTGCAGGTGGGGCCTCACCTGAGTGGGGCACATCCAGCCCAGTCTCACCCATCATCACTTCCAACCCTTCTCCCAGGGCTGTTTTCCATCCGTTCATCTCAAACCTGGATTGACCCTGGCTTACAAATGAACATGATTCCCTGAAGACCCCAGGAACACCCTGCACTGATCTGTCCATCCCCACAGACTACTGTCTGCAGCCCAAGATAACAATTCCCTCAGAGAAGGGGCAGAAATGCAGGAATTGTTGAGGAGGCGGAAAAGATGATTGAAGGAAAGTGCCTGGCAGGAAAATGAGACCACTTGGAAGAAAAAGGACAATTAAGGAAACTTTCAGAAGTTTAAATGCATTTGGGTGAGATTCCATCCCCGCTTCCCAACTCGCTGAAGAGCCTGGAAGTGCTGCAAGTTTCAATATATTTGGTTAAAATAACTGATAGGGTGAGAAACAACATTTCCAAGCCTGCAACTCCTCGTCATAAGCTGATCTTGAGTGTGCTGAGAGCAATTGCTAAGCAACAAGAACACATCATTCTTCTTCAGCAGCACCATTATTTTATTTACCTGTTCCCGAGTCCTGATAGCCAGGATGGAGTAAAACACCAGGGAAAAGGGAATTCTGAAGTGTCCTACACGCTCCAGTAGCCAAGGAAAAGCTTTTAGCTGACTTTTCACAGCGCTTTCAGCCAGGGGCAGAGCAACTGGAAAATTCTTCCTCAGAGCACATTGAGATAAAACCAGTCAGGAATTCTCCTCTTGTACTCCAGCCACTGTTCCATCCATCCCAAGGGCATCCCAAAAAGATTCCACTAACCACACAGCAAATTAATTACAGAAATTATTTCAAGGGACTGTGCTTTGCTGGTGCTACTTGGACTTCTTTTTTCCAAGCAAGGAAACCCAGGGGAAAACATATTTTTAATCAGTACAAAGTACGAAGTCTCCTTTTCCAGAAATCCTGGCTGACAGAATTCCCCCTTTAACAGGAAAAATAAAATCTTTATTAAACTTCCAAACAATCTGAAAATTAAGATTTTTCTTTATAAAATAAAAATCACAGATCCCCTCTGTGTGGTTTAATTGCTGCTCAGTAGTTTTTATTTAATCCATGGAATATCCATGTGCTCCCGGAGCAGCAGGGGCTGTTCCTTCATTACTTCTGGAATTACTTGGAAGGTCCCTCACACACAGCAGGGTGTGAGGTTTCCTTGGCTTAAATCAGGCCCAGGATTGGAAAGGTCAGAAGAGATGGACAATTCCAAACATTTATAAAAGCTGGGGATGCACAAGGGAAGGATTCAACCCCTTCAAATCCCTTTTAGACTAAAATTAGACCACATTTGATGGACAAAAACCCCATTACTGGGACAGGACATGATGGGATTTCACAGCACTGTCCCTACTTAACGTGGACTCCTGCCAAATGGGTTGGGAAAGGATCCATGATGGATTTCCAGGAGAGAAATTCCAGGAGCCGACCAGCTCCATTAGCTCTAGGAGAGATGAACATGAGGCTGAAGAGAGAGCAGAGAAATCAGCCAAAGCTCATTCCCAGTAGGAAATAAAAGGAAAAGAGGAATGTCTGGGTTTGGGGAAGGGTGGGAAAACGAGATTTTGAGGAAAAGCAAACTGAGCTAAGGCAGGAAAAAAACCCTATAAAAACAATAACTTTTTCTTGCATGAAACCAACACAGAGACTGGAGAGAAAAAAAAAAAGAAGGAATGAGAGAGCAGAGAATACGGGAATTGTCATTTGTACTGGGAAATAACTGGGTTACAGAGCCAGCAGCAGAGCACGGAATAAATCTGTGGTGGAAATGTCACAGCACTGACAGGGATGTGATCCCCAGCTCAGCCCCTGAGGCAGCAGCTGGAGCTGCCAGGATGAGGCAGCACCAGGAATAAATCACAGCAACCCCGGCAGTGGAGACAGGCAGAGACGAAGAAAAAGGATCAGAGAGAGAAATGTCTGGAGCAAGACAAGGAAAACATCAAGGAACTGGGAGCTGGAGGAGGGAAGCAGCCAGGAGAAGAGAATCCTTGAATGTGGAACTGGAAGAGGATTGAAATGTCAGGATAGGGAATGACAGGCGAGGCTTGGAGTGAGAGCAGTGGCTGTGAGCAAAGAGAGGGGAAGGAGGCAGGGATGTGGGAAGGGGAGCTGGGAGCAGCTCTGCGAAAAGCTGGAGAACATTCCCAGGAAATCCAAGGAGCTGCAGGGAAGGATGTGTTTGTGGTACAGAACCCTTTGTGGGTGGGAACCCACAAAGAACCCACAAAGAACCCTTTGTGTACAAACCCCTTTGTTTGTGGGACCTCTGCAGGGATGGAGCAGCTCTGGAGACACAACAGGAGCGGAGAAAAAGGGAAAAGAAAGGAGAGGAGCAGGGAAGGGGCTGACATGAGAGGAAATGATACAAAATAGAATTTATTTTCCCCCTTATTTCCCTTCCATCACATCCAAGGGCTGCCCTGTGCCCATCCCAGGTGACTGCCACTAATTCCAGCAGGGACAGACCACTCCTAGTTAATTCCACTCCACCCTAGTCCCAGTTTTACTTTAGCTCCCTCAGAGTTGCAGCAAATCTGCTTCTAGGCTTGACCTAAACACCCCACTGGCATTTTAATCATCCCACCCAACTCTGGGGGGTTAAACTGGTGATTCTGTCTGGAAAACAGGAATTCGCCATTGGAATTTGAGCTGCACTGGATCAGCCACATCACAGCACCCAAACCAAAGCCAGGGTTTAGCAGGAACAAAAATGGAACAGCAAAGAAATGCTGGGGAGCATCATCCCCTCATCTGTGAAGAGGTGCTGCTGATGCTTCCCGGAGATGAAGGGGATGTCCCTGGATCCCTGGCAGTGCCCAAGGCCAGGCTGGACAGGGCTTGGAGCAGCCTGGGACAGTGGCAGGTGTCCCTGCCCATGGCATGAGACCAGAAGATCCTTAAAATCCCTTCCAAGCCAAGCCAGTCTGGAATTCTGCAGAATAAAAAAATCTCCAACCCCGCCTTAACCATCCCTTTTTAACAGAAGGCTGAACAAATCCCAGGAAAATCTTTCCAGCCCAAAAGCAGAAGGTTTCATGGTGTTCAGCTGGTCAATTTTTAAGGAAAAAAAAAAAAATCCCCCAAAACCACCTGCCTTTGCAGCTGCTGCCTCACAGGCTGAGCTGCTAAAAGATGGCTCCACAACAGAAAACTGGAAATTACATGTTTAAGGATTTTCCTTCTCCTTCCCTGAAAGTTTCCTGCAGCAAGACAAGCAGGAATCCATCCCTAATTACAGGTTTAAATGACAAATTCCCCACGTTTGAGAGGCAAAAAAAAAAAAAAAATTAATAACAATCCACTGTTATTTAGATTCCTGTTGAGAGATAAGGTTGTTTTATATCTAGTGGTTTAAAATTATCCACTGTGGATCTCCATTCCCACAGATTTAGGGGACCCTGGAATTTCTGGGAAGGGAATTTTTGGTTGAGAAACCAACCAAAAACTGAACAAAACCAACCAAAAACTGAATTAAACCCTAAGTTTTCCAGTATTAAAACACCCAGAATCTCAACAAGGCCAAGAAGGCGCAGAATAATTTCCAGATCAGTCCCAAAAAAATCAATTCCATCTTTAGGAACTATTCCCTGGGAAAAGGGAGTGGTTGGGTGCTCAATCTGCTCACCCTGAATTAATCCCCAACGTCAGGCAGGCCCTGCTTCTGTCTGAGCTGAGCTTTACGAGGTGTTCCCTGGCACAGGAAAATGATTTGCATTCAGAACACGCATGAAGGCTTTGGGAAGAACAGCAAACCCGGTGCCTTCCCGTTTGTCCTAACCTGGATTTGGAACAGTTTTTTTCCCATATTAAATCCCCCACAAAACACAAGTTATCTGCCAAAAAAATACAATTTTATACCACGCTGCGATGCCCTTTTGTCTTACAGGTATTTCTGCTGTTCCCTCCTAGTAACTGGGAATAAACTGATATTTATAAATTCATTAGAAATTTATTTCATTTAGATTTTATTATCAAATTATATAAGCCACCAGGGCGTGATGTAAGAAGGGAATTTGCTTAGCAACTTGGGATTGTGCCTGATTTATTCCCAGAGAACACTGAAATGCCTTCTATATATCCAGAGTGAGTAATCCCATATGTCAGAGCAATCTGTATTAATTGTGATTATTTCCTCATTTCACAGCTATAGATTACAGAAGGTATTTGCAATATATTACCAAAAAAAAAAAAAAAATCAATTTATTCCTCACAGGCAGAGACCTCCAGGTGACTCCAGAGAAAGGAGAAGCCAATGGAAAAAATCTGAAAATTTCGTATATCCTGATGAGAAAGGCTTTGTGTTAATACAGAGATGGAGAGGGAAAATTCCTTCCTGGGAAGGCTTTTCCATTCCTGGCAGGATTTAAAAGCTCTGTGGATGTGGCACTTGGGGACACAGATGTATCTGATGACCTCAGAAGCTTTTCCAACCTAAACAATTCCAGGATTTTTTAATCTGGAATTAATCGTATTTAATCGTATTTGGTAAACAACAAATACGAAAAAAAAAAAAAAATCCAAAATATTGCTCTGTCATTTCTTGGTGCTCCCAGATAATCCTCTGGATCTAATCCAGACACCCACTTTGCCCAGCCATTTTTGCATCCTGCCATGCATTTCTGTGGAAAACTGCCCAAAAAAGGGACAAAAAAAAGGAATTTTGGAGCACCCTCCTCTTCCTTGCCATAAAAGGACTGAAATCATCTTCACCAGCCCACAAATTTCACTGATATGGGTCCCACAGTGGCTGAGGAACAGAAAATTCCACCATTCATCCACAGTTTTGTATTTTCCTCCCGCTTTTCCAGACTTTCAGTTCCTTTACAGAAATAATCCCAGTTTCATTCCAGTTATTTTATTTCTTTGTGTCTCAGATCACCTCCCCCTTATCAGCTCCCTCGGATTAACCAGAATTAGGGTTACAAAGTGGATTTTTTTACAGCTAGTTTTCCCGAAGGAATTCCAGGCAAAACTCACAACATTCCCTGCTCAACAACTTCCAGCTTTGCCAGTGCCTCACGTTTTGGAGC
Source organism: Vidua chalybeata (assembly GCF_026979565.1). Classification (NCBI taxonomy): domain Eukaryota; kingdom Metazoa; phylum Chordata; class Aves; order Passeriformes; family Viduidae; genus Vidua; species Vidua chalybeata. Next base: position 6,096,376 of record NC_071538.1, read on the forward strand.
TGGGAAAGAGCAGGATTTGCTCGGCTGTCAGAATTCCCAGAAAGCTTTGTCCATTAATTAAAGGAATAAATCCACAGCCAAAACTCCTCGAGAGCAGCTCCGTGCCACTGCCAATAAAAACAGGGTCAGGGAGGAGGTGGCTGGGGCTTGTCCAAGCAAAACAGAAATTCCATGATTTTTTAAGGGATAAAAGGTCTCCAGTGCTGGGTAAAAAAGCCTCTGGAGCTGGGGGGAGGCAGCAGCACGGGACAATCCTGCATTCCCAACCCTCTGCTTCATTCCAGGGACGTTCCCAGGGTTCTCCAGGCCTCTGCTCCAAATATTCCAGCAGGGAATCACCACAAAAGGCAAATCTGGAAATATTCCAGCTGGAGGTACTGAAAACACATCAGGAAAGGTCCAAAGGCATCGCAGCCCCCAGGGCCAGGTGGAGCTGGACCAAGAGGAATTCGGGAAACTGAGGCAGCAACCTGGCCACAAGTGTTTAAAAATGGGATTTATAGGTGGATTTTGGGGAGTTTGGCTTGGGAAACCACAAAATCATGGAGTCAGACAATCACTAAGGTTGGAAAAGACCTTTAGGATCAGCAAGTCCAACCCTGAGCCAGCACCACCTCCAAGTCCACCACTGACCATGTCCCCAGGTGCTGTGAAGCAAAAATTAAACTAAACCAACCAAAAAGTGAACTAGAATAGCCAAAAACTGAACTAAACCAACCAAAAAGTGAATGAAAATAACAAAAAGCGGAACTAACTGAACAAAAACTACACAAAACCAGCCAAATCCTGACCTAAAATAACCAGAAACTGAAGAAAACCAACCAAAACCTAAACAAAACCAATCAAATTCTAAACAAGAACAACAAAAAAATTGAAAAAAATCATAAAACTGATCAAAACCAACCAAAAACGGAACAAAAGCAACCAAAAACTGAACTAAACCAATCAAAAATTGAATAAAACAACCAAAACTGTATGAAACCAACCAAATCCTGAACAAAAGCAACCAAAACCTGAACAAAACCAATCTAAACCTGAGCAAAATCAATCAAATTCTGAATAAAAACAACGAAAAATTGAACAAAACCAACCAAAAATGGTACAGATCCAACCAAATCCCAAACGAAACCAACGAAAAACTGAACTAAACCAAAAATTGAAGAAAACCAACCAAAATGAAACGAAACCACTAAAATTCGGAACAAAACCGAGCAGAAACTGAACGAAAGGAGCCAAAAACTGAAGAAAACCAATGGAATGATGGAATCATGGAAGGGTTTGGGGTGGGAGGGCCCATAAAGCTCAGCTCAGTCCAAAGCCCAGCCTAGGACATTCCCAGATATTGGGTTGGAGGGCCCATAAAGCTCAGCTCACCCCAAAGCCCAGCCTAGGACACTCCCAGATATTGGTTTGGAGGGCCCATAAAGCTCAGCTCAGCCCAAAGCCCAGCCTAGGACGCTCCCAGGGATTGGTTTTGAGGGTCCATAAAGCTCAGCTCACCCCAAAGCCCAGCCTAGGACATTCCCAGATATTGGTTTGGAGGGCCCATAAAGCTCAGCTCAGCCCAAAGCCCAGCCTAGGACACTCCCAGGAATTGGTTTAGAGGGCCCATAAAGCTCAGCTCACCCCAAAGCCCAGCCTAGGACACTCCCAGATATTGGTTTGGAGGGCCCATAAAGCTCAGCTCACCCCAAAGCCCAGCCTAGGACACTCCCAGGGATTGGTTTAGAGGGCCCATAAAGCTCAGCTCAGCCCAAAGCCCAGCCTAGGACGCTCCCAGGGATTGGTTTTGAGGGTCCATAAAGCTCAGCTCACCCCAAAGCCCAGCCTAGGACATTCCCAGATATTGGTTTGGAGGGCCCGTAAAGCTCAGCTCACCCCAAAGCCCAGCCTAGGACACTCCCAGATATTGGTTTGGAGGGCCCATAAAGCTCAGCTCAGCCCAAAGCCCAGCCTAGGACGCTCCCAGGGATTGGTTTTGAGGGTCCATAAAGCTCAGCTCAGCCCAAAGCCCAGCCTAGGACATTCCCAGATATTGGGTTGGAGGGCCCATAAAGCTCAGCTCACCCCAAAGCCCAGCCTAGGACATTCCCAGATATTGGTTTAGAGGGTCCATAAAGCTCAGCTCATCCCAAAGCCCAGCCTAGGACACTCCCAGGGATTGGTTTGGAGGGCCCATAAAGCTCAGCTCAGCCCAAAGCCCAGCCTAGGACGCTCCCAGATATTGGTTTAGAGGGCCCATAAAGCTCAGCTCAGCCCAAAGCCCAGCCTAGGATGCTCCCAGGGATTGAGTTGGAGGGCCCATAAAGCTCAGCTCACCCCAAAGCCCAGCCTAGGACATTCCCAGGGATTGGGTTGGAGGGCCCATAAAGCTCAGCTCACCCCAAAGCCCAGCCTAGGACATTCCCAGGGATTGGTTTTGAGGGTCCATAAAGCTCAGCTCACCCCAAAGCCCAGCCTAGGACATTCCCAGGGATTGGTTTTGAGGGTCCATAAAGCTCAGCTCACCCCAAAGCCCAGCCTAGGACATTCCCAGGGATTGGTTTTGAGGGTCCATAAAGCTCAGCTCACCCCAAAGCCCAGCCTAGGACATTCCCAGATATTGGTTTGGAGGGCCTGTAAAGCTCAGCTCACCCCAAAGCCCAGCCTAGGACGCTCCCAGGGATTGGTTTTGAGGGTCCATAAAGCTCAGCTCACCCCAAAGCCCAGCCTAGGCCATTCCCAGGGATTGGTTTTGAGGGCCCATAAAGCTCAGCTCAGCCCAAAGCCCAGCCTAGGACGCTCCCAGGGATTGGGTTGGAGGGCCCATAAAGCTCAGCTCACCCCAAAGCCCAGCCTAGGCCATTCCCAGCGATGAGTGCCCTGGAGCAGCTGAGCCCCAGCAGGTTCTGCAGGTGAGAACAAAGGGGGTTTGCCCTTTCCCTGGAGATGAGTTATCATTAGTCAGAAATTCCTGTCAGCCTCGTGTCTGATTCAGCTTTTCCATCGACCCTATTTCCATAATTTTCATTTATTTTCTCTGCCAGCGAGGGTGAAGTTTGAAGAAAATATTTCAGAAGCTGCGTTGTCTTCTGCTGATTAACAGTGACTCATTTCTTCCCCTTCCACACACATCCCAAGCTGTCTTTCTGCACTCAGGATTGAGGTGTATAATTAACATTGAATCATTAAAAACCTTTTTTTCTGTGTGCTTCTGTTTTCAACCACTTTTATCTCCAGGCAAAACCCTGCAGCTCCGAACTTCCAGGCTCATCCTTAATAAAATTATTGGGATCACTTTGCAATTCACACAAAAAGGGGATGTTATTTGGAGTATCTGGAGTAAAATTCAATGAATTCAATAAATGGTGAGGAATTAAAAGATTAGGTGGCAACAACAAAATTAAAGTTGTGGACAACAAGTGATTTTGAAATAACCATAATTTTAATTCCTGACCTATGATTAATCCATCTTAAAATTCCTCTGGGTAACTACACCTCATATTAATCATAGTTCTTTTATTTAGGCCTCCAAGAAAACATAAAAATAAAGTTTTTTGAAGCTGCAAGAGCTTCAGAAACTGATGGCACCAGCCAAAATCCAAATGTAGGCAGACAAAACACTTCTCTGGGTATTTTTAGCTGAGAAATAACAGCAGAGTTAAGTCAGAGAGAGCAAAATCACCTTTTTTCCCAGTTTTTTTTATGGGATAGCTTGGCATCTGGAATGACACCGCAGCGGCGACCTTGGGATATTTGGCCTGCCCCCGTTTTTTTGGATAGAAAGGATTTTCGGGATTTATTTTGATAGAAGATCTGCGGGATTTGGGGTGGGATGTCAGATGTGACCCCTCAAAGCCCTGAGTGCCACACACGGCCGTGGCTGGGGTTTATGGCTCTGACTGAGCCTCAATTCCACATGGGAATGACCCCATCCCAACCAAGGACATTCCCTGTGGGAACACCTCAGAACACTGGGAATAACCCAACCCAACCAAGGATATTCCTGTGGGAACACATCAGAACACTGGGAATGACCCAACCCAACCAAGGATATTCCCTAAAGGAACACCTCAGAACACTGGGAATGACCCCATCCCAACCAAGGATATTCCTGTGGGAACACCTCAGAACACTGGGAATAACCCAACCCAACCAAGGATATTCCCTAAAGGAACACTACAGAACACTGGGAATGACCCAACCCAACCAAGGACATTCCCTGTGGGAACACCTCAGAACACTGGGAATAACCCAACCCAACCAAGGACATTCCCTGTGGGAACACTACAGAACATTGGGAATGACCCGATCCCAACCAAGGATATTCCTGTGGGAACACATCAGAACACTGGGAATGACCCAACCCAACCAAGGATATTCCCTGTGGGAACACCTCAGAACACTGGGAATAACCCAACCCAACCAAGGACATTCCCTGTGGGAACACCTCAGAACACTGGGAATAACCCATCCCAACCAAGGACATTCCCTGTGGGAGCACCTCAGAACACTGGGAATGACCCAACCCAACCAAGGACATTCCCTAAAGGAACACCTCAGAACACTGGGAATGACCCAACCCAACCAAGGATATTCCTGTGGGAACACTACAGAACACTGGGAATGACCCATCCCAACCAAGGATATTCCTGTGGGAACACTACAGAACTTTGGGAATAACCCCATCCCAACCCCAGCAGGGATGTGGGATATTTATTCCCTGTGGGAACACCTCCCAACATGAGGGAACAGCAGATTTAATGGGAGTTGTTCCCTGAATTCCCCATGGCCATTTCCTCCTCTGGTCTCTGAGGAGTTCAAATGGCAGCAACGAGGCCGAAATCCAAGGAATTTCCTCTTCCCACACCAAGCAAGGCCCTGCTTCCCACTCTGGGGATTCCAAATGGATTTAAGCTCTAATTTTTATGATCCACCTGCAGGTAATTCAGGGGCTCTCATCTCCTAGCAACATTCCCAGCTTCTCCCACTGTTTTGAGGGATCCCAGGTCTCCGAGATGCCACCAAATCCCAAGTTCATTCCCAGGAAAAAACCCTGAACAGACCCAGAAATATTTCCATGGACTGAAAACAAAATCCCAGAGCAGAAAATCCCTCATGGATTTTCCAAGATTTCTCCAAGACATCTCTGATATTGTTGGGGAACTTCAGAAAAACCCCAGGAATTCTGAGTTTCCACAGACAACTCCCAGAAACAGCAAGGAATAATTAAAACCTCTTTTCCCTGCAGATTATGGGATGTTCTGAGGAACACCACTGAGCTCCTTTTCCAAGGTAAGGAAAAGTCTCCCAGAAATGCAGAGCAGGCTTTTGAAATCCAGGAGGGATGTTCAATCAGAATAATTGATCCTGCTCATTAGCACAGAAACTGATGGGATTTATGGAAATGATCCATATCTTGAAGCAGGTGATGTCCATTCTGTGATTTAAATATCAGTATAAAAATAAAAACCCTGATTTTAAGTATTTTTCCTCCAGGTTTTTTGTTTTTCACACCACATGAGAAGCCACCTCATCTTTTTTTTTTTTTTTTTTTTTTTTCCCTATTCCAAGCTTGCAGCACATTCCTTCAATTCTTATCTCTTGGGATTTGAAATTTTCTAAGAATTAAAACTCCAATTTTTCAGGGTATTATAACAAGGTTGGGAACAGCATTGAAAAAAAAACAAAAGAAAATTTAAAAAACCACCAAAACCACATTTCTCCAAAACATTGTCTCCTTCTGAATTTCGAGGATTCATCCTGCAGTTCCTGTTGCAGCTTCCCAAATACTTCTTTTCATCCATGGGATATGGAAGGAGCATCAGCTTGGTTTCCCAGCCTGATTCCAGCTTTGTTATCCTTAATTCTCCATGCAAATCTCATCCCCTTTATCATCCTAACTTCCCTTATCTGCCCCTCAATTAATCCCCACTTATCTATCCCTCAGTTCATTCCCATTGTATCAATCCCCCAATTAATTCCCATTTGATCAATCAATCCCCCGATTAATCCCCACTTTTCTATCCCTCAATTAATCCCCATATTATCAATTCCCCATTTAATTCCCATTTTATCAATCCCCCAATTCGTTCCCATTTTATCAATCCCCAATTAATTCCCATTTTATCAATCCCCCAATTCATTCCCATTTTATCAATCCCCCAATTCATTCCCATTTTATCAATCCCCCAATAACAATTCCCCCATTTAATTCCCATTTTATCAATCCCCATTTAAGTCCCATTTTATCAATCCCAAATTCGTTCCCATTTTATCAATCCCCATTTAATTCCCATTTTATCAATCCCCCAATTCATTCCCATTTTATCAATCCCCCAATTCGTTCCCATTTTATCAATCCCCCATTTAATTCCCATTTTATCAATCCCCATTTAATTCCCATTTTATCAACCCCCCAATTCATTCCCATTTTATCAATCCCCTGTTTAATTCCCATTTTATCAATCCCCCGTTTAATTCCCATTTTATCAATACCCAATTCATTCCCATTTTATCAATTCCCCAATAACAATTCCCCCATTTAATTCCCATTTTATCAATCCCCATTTAAGTCCCATTTTATCAATCCCCCGTTTAATTCCCATTTTATCAATCCCCCGTTTAATTCCCATTTTATCAATCCCCCAATTCATTCCCATTTTATCAATCCCCATTTAATTCCCATTTTATCAATCCCCCATTTAATTCCCATTTTATCAATTCCCCATTCATTCCCAGCAGCCTCCCAGGCAGGACGAGCTGGCTCTGGCTGAAGGCAGAATTCCCGAGGAAGGTTTGGAGTAACCCAGTGCCCAAAATTATCCCGAATTTCGGGCTGATTTAGCTCTTAGCGCTGTTTTTAATTTGCTGCCCACCACCACCATCTGGAGAACAACGGGAGTACTACAGGAGTAGAGACTGAGTAGATTTTTCCCAGTTCCAGGAAGGTTTCCAGGTAGATGTGGGGAATAGGACCAATCCCTTCATATTTTCCTTACAGATTCTCATCTTCAGGCTTCACAATAAAATGATTCCAGAAGAAAAGAGCCATAAATGAGGGATAATAAGGCAGCAAATAGATATTTTAATGAAGTATTTATTGCCATATCCTAAATATTTACCTGCCTCTTTAATCCCTAAAAAAGTGCATTCCAATATTTAATATTAAACCAGATCAACTCCTCATGGAATTCTTAAATCCTTGATTTCCTCACGCTTTGGGGTTCACCATAAATCCCATTTTTGTTTCAACATCAATATTTGCTGCAAACCCTTCAAAATATCCCCCACACACCTGAGGGAAACATGGAGAAATGGTGGGAATGAGCTGCCAATTCTAACCCAGGAGATGCTAAGGAGCAAAAAAAATGGGGGGAAAACTCTTCTGGATGCTCCAAGTGCAGCTACAAATTTATTCTTCACACCCTCACTCTTCCCTCCTGCCTGGACTGCCTATCACAAAGATGGAGTCAGAAAATATGGAGCAAGACTGGGGAAACATTTGAACAACTTGGATGAAAATAGGGACAAAAATTGTGGGGGAGAAGCTTGGAAGACTTCTCCACTCAGACTGTCACCTGATCTCTATCCCATATCCCTCCTGCCTTGCAGGATCCATAAAGGCTGTTTTGGGGGAATATTTCCTTCCTTTTCCACAGAAAATTATTACATCACACCTGGTTTGGAATTTCTGCTTTGGGATTAGCTTCCCTTATTTTTTTTGGCTGTCTCCAGAAACATCTTCCATGTTTTAGCCACTATTTTTCTCCTTCAAATCTTCAATTAATTTGGGTTTTGTATCACTAATAAGCACTGAGCTTGCAGCTCTGTTGGATTTCTATCCCAAACCCATGATCTTCTCCAACCTTAACATTCCATGATTCCATGGCTGTGCTCCTGAGAGGGTGGCAGGCCCTGAGCCATTGGGAATTCTGTAGGGAAGAACTGCCTGGAATGGGGCAGAGCTCAGTGCTAACCTGCTCCAGAACCCTCAATGCCTAAAACTTCAATAAAAAATGGGAATGTTCAGCCCAGTTCTTGCAGGATCAGCCAATGTAAGTGGATAGGGAGGTGAGGATTAGGACTGAAATAAAAAAATGGGATTTTTAAACCCAGTTTTTATAGGATCAGCCAGTGTAACTGGATAGGGAGATGAGGATTAGGATGTCAATAAAAAATGGGAATGTTCAACCCAGTTCTTGTAGGATCAGCCAATGTAAGTGGATAGGGAGGTGAGGATTAGAACTGAAATAATAAATGGGAATTTTAAGCTCAGTTTTTGTTGGATCAGCCAGTGTAAATGGTCAGGGAGGTGAGGATTAGGATGTCAATAAAAAATGGGAATGTTCAGCCCAGTTTTTGTAGGATCAGCCAATGTAAGTGGATAGGGAGGTGAGGATTAGAATTGAAATAATAAATGGGAATTTTAAGCTCAGTTTTTGTTGGATCAGCCAGTGTAAATGGTCAGGGAGGTGAGGATTAGGATGTCAATAAAAAATGGGAATGTTCAGCCCAGTTCTTGTAGGATCAGCCAATGTAAATGGATAGGGAGGTGAGGATTAGGATGTCAATAATAAATGGGAATGTTCAGCCCAGTTTTTGTAGGATCAGCCAATATAAGTGCTCAGGAAGCTGAGGATGATGCAGAAAGAGGAGCTGGGACAGAGCTGCATCCCAGTCACACCAACAATTCCAGTTCCCGTGGAAAACCGGGAATTTTCAGCACTACAGAAACAGCAACAACCCGAGCAGGGCTGTCAGGAAAATCCACAGGCACGGATTCTGCTGGAGCGGAACAGAGGAGCAGCGATGCCCTCTTGTGTTCCAAGGGATAAATCCATGACAAATCCCTGGCAATCCCTCCCAAACCATGGACAGAGGCACATTCCAAGCTCAGAGTGAATCCATCCTTCCGAGCCCACCCTGTGGAAAGGCTCCCGCTGTCAGGAGTGCAAATTCCAGCCCACAAAAGGGAACATTCACACAATGCTCACAAAGGTGAGCCAACCCTTTCATTGCCAAAATTCCCAACCCATCTGAAATTAGGGAACTCGTTTGGTTGCATTTATCCCAGCAATTAATCACAAAACCTGGACAAAAGCTCCTGCAATTCCTCTATCTCAGCTATTCCAGGGCAGTTTAGAAATCCTATTTTCAGCAGGAAAACTCTTTCCAAAGGACTTTAACAAATGGATCTGGGATGTCCTCTAGAGCTGTTCAAATGGAAAGTGCTGAGCTTGACAAAAACACAGATTCCAACTTGGAATAATGATGGGAACATGAAGCAGCAAACGGAGCCAAGAGAGGAAAGTTTAGAATTTAAGCCAATCCTAAACCCAAGTGCGAGCACAGAATTGAAGGTGCAATTAGTACAACCTCAATATTCCCAGGAAAAGCACAACACACATCCTTATTTTGCCATAAAATCCAGTTCCAGCACAGGAACACCCAAGGCTTTACCTTCCTCCTCTCCCTCTGGATTAATTCCCTTGTTTTGGCACTTGACACCAGTTCCAGTTTTGGATCTCACCTCGGAGCAACCCCCTTGTAATCAGCTCTCTGATGGTTTCTTGGGACTTACCTCGAGCTTATGGGATCCTCTCCAGTTGTACAAATGCAGAGAGAGCCGAGCTCAACAGACACCCAGACTCCAGCTTAGGAACATGAGCCAGCAAATGGAGCTGAGAGTGGAGCATTTATAAACTAGAACCTAAAACTGACTCTAAACCCAAAATTGAGAGCATGGAATTTAAGGCCACACTAACGTCACCTCAGTATTGCCATGACAAGCAGGACACACATCCTTATTTTGCCATAAAACCCAATTCCAGCACAGGAAAACTCTCCTCTCCCTCTGGATTAATTCCCTTGTTTTGGCACTTCACCCCAGTTCCAATTTTGGAATTCACCTTGGAGCAAGCCCTTTGTAATCAGCTCTCTGATGGTTTCTTGGGGATTTATCTCCAGCTTAACTTTAGATCCCAATGGGGTTTTTCCAGGCCTTTTTCCTCACACAGGGATGGGAAACATCCAGAGAGTCAGAGCCTCTTCCTCAACCCTTTGTGGGAGAGTTTAGCACCATCCTGAACTCGTGTGGGTGCAACGTTAGGAACACAAATCCTCTGGTTGAGACCAGAATCAAGTTTCGAGAGAGGTTTTTAACCAAGTAGAATTTCAAAAAAACCATAAAAAACAATTTGTTTTATAAACTTATATCCATGATACAACAACTGATAGAGACTGATTAATCAGATTAATATATATGAGATAATCAGATGTTAGTTTGTAATAAAAAAGACAGGAAAAAGCCAATTTGGAACCAGAAAAGGAGCAAACGAATCAATGAATTACTAAAAGCAGAATGAAATGAGACTTACCAGTCGTGGTAGGTGGTGATGGCGATGCTGGGAGGTGGCAGCAGGGGCAGGGTGGTGGGTCTGCACACGATGTCCCTGTCAGGTGTCCTGATGTCCCTGTCAGGTGTCCTGGCCCTCTCCGTCTGCCGCTGGGCCAGCGGGGGCAGCTGCAGGTTGCCCGAGCAGCACCGGCGGCCCCGCCACAGGTCAATGCCCAGGGCGTGGCTGGAAGTGCTGTAGGATTTGCTGAGCCCACATTCCAGGTAATCCAGGGAGTTCTGCAACAGAGAGGCCTCTGAGATTCCTGAATTCTGGAAACAAAGGATTCCTCCACCAGGGTGAAGCACGTTCGATTCTCCAGCCAGAACTATCCCAGGAGATGAGAACTCCACAACTCCAGAACTAAATTTTACAAACAAATTATTTCCTCCACATGGAAAAAACTCAATTCTTCAGCCAGAACTATCCCAGGAGATGAGAACTCCACAACTCCAGAACTAAATTCTATAATTTCCTCCACGAGGGTAAACCACACTCAATTCTTCAACCAGAACTATCCCACAACTCCAGAACTAAATTCTACAAGCAATTACTTCCACGAGGATAAAACACAATTCTCCAGCCAGAACAGTATCAGGAGAACTTCCCAACTCCAGAACTAAATTCTACAAATTATTTCCTCCACGAGGGTAAACCACACTCAATTCTCCAACCAGAACTATCCCACAACTCCAGAACTGAATTCTACAAAAGATTTCCTCCATGAGGGTAAAATACAATTCTCCAGCCAGAACTATTCCAAATGAGAACTTCACAAGTCCAGAACTAAATTCTGCAAGCAAATCATTTCCTCCATGAAGGTAAAACTCAATTCTCCAGCCAGAACTATCCCAGGAGTTGAGAACTCCACAAGTCCAGAATTAAATTCTGCAAATTAATTACTTCCTCCACAAGGATAAACCACACTCGGTTCTTCAACCAGAACTATCCCACAACTCCAGAACTGAATTCCACAAATTATTTCCTCCACGAGGGTAAACCACACTCAGTTCTCCAGCCAGAACCATGCCACAACTCCAGAACTAAATTTTACAAACAAAGGATTTCCTCCACGAGGATAAAACTCAATTCTCCAGCCAGAACCATCCCAGGAGATGAGAACTCCACAAGTCCAGGACTTGGCACAGCCTGCTTGCTCTGCTTTTTATTTTATCACCACCAGTGCTCTTGGAAATTCACACTCTGGTGAGAGGGGTCTCATTATCAGACAGTCACAGAGTCATTAAGGTCAGGAAACACCTCCAAGGTCATTAAGCCCATGGAGCTGTGCAAAACTTGGGAAGAGTGGGAAACAACATTTATTTATTTATTGGAGAAGTGCTCCGGGATACACAAACCCTCATTTTCCACTCTTTTCTCACACATTCCAAGTGATTTCCCATTTTTTTGGGAGCCCTAGGACAAAAGCAGCCAATTAAGGCTTCAGGGCATCACTCCAAAGAGAGACAATTTCCCAGGAATGGGATCTGGAGTTGAATTCTTAGGGAATGCTGCTGATGATTAGGGTAATAATGAAATAAAAAGTGCATCACCACAGCAGGTGCTGAGCTGCTGAAACACTGAGATATTTCCACATAAAAAAGGTGAGGTCCAGAGCAAATATTCCACAAATCCCAGCAGCATTCCCTGCTCCCTGCCCACACCACGCTGCCCAAAGAGCACCAGAGCAAAAAAAACCTGCACAAAACTCCTCCGAACCTTCCCAGGCTTGAGCTGCTCATTTTTAATGTGCTGCTTTTATTTTCTTCTTCCTATCTAAAAACCCTCCAAGATTATCCATCAGCAATCAAAGCCAAACCAGTTTATATTTACCAAAGAAGACAAAATCAATTTTTAGCTCAATTTCACAATGTAAAAAAAAGGAAAAGGAAAGAAAAATAAGGAAAAATAAACCTTCAGCAGGAACTCACCTCATCTGCAGTCACTGTCATGACACTTCTGCTTTTCTTCATTATCAAGTTGCAAATGCAGCCCAGGATAAAAAACTTCAGGTAAACAGAAATTCTTCAGAGGGGCAACCTGAAAGAAAAGAAATTGTTATATATTTCTATTTATAAACACACATAAATTATATATTTATATAATTAAAATTTAAAATATATGTATATAATTATAGATATAATTATGTAATTATATATTAAAATTAATGTCTATGAATATGTATGAGTTATTTAGATATAATTATATATAATATATAATTATGCACACAAATATATAAATTATCTATTATGTATTGCTTATATATTTTAAAATTCAAATATATATTGAATTAGATATAATTATATATTATATATTATATAATTGTGTATAGATTATATAATTATATATAGTATAATTATGTATATAAATATGTAACAAATTCTTATATATATCAATATATATTTCTATATCTTTCTGTAAATTTATATATTTATATATATAATTATATATGTATATATTCTATATTAATTGTATTAATTAATTATATGCTAATTAGGACTATTCTAGAAATCTATCTATAATTTTGGTATATAAATGTTTAGATATTTTTGGACACTAAACGGGGTTTGATAACAAATACACCACTAAATTCCCAGCTGGTTTATTCCTGGCTGCCCATGAGGAGAAAATTCTGGAATTTTTAAGGCTGGGGAAGATTTTTAGGCTCACCAAGTGCATCCCTCAAGCAGCCCCACTGTGTCCCCAGGTGCCACCCCACAGCAGCGCTGCCTCCCTGCAGCTGCTTCCCACTCTCATCCCAAGTTTTGCAGGGCTCCAGGGATTCACTTTTCCTGAGCACCAGGCTGCATCTCCCCAATCCTCGCTGATTTTCATGGAAAACCATCTCCAGCCTGCTGGGAAGGCACAAACCCCTGCTGGGCACATTAAAACTGAACAAGTCGTGCCCTGGAAAGGTTCGGAGGAGTTTTGTGCAGGTTTTTTTTCTCTGGTGCTCTTTGGGCAGTGTGGTGTGGGCAGGGAGCAGGGAATGCTGCTGGGATTTGTGGAATATTTGCTCTGGACCTCATCCTTTTTACGTGGAAATATCTCAGTGTTTCAGCAGCTCAGCACCTGCTGTGGTGATGCACCTTTATTTCATTATTACCCTAATCATCATCAGCATTCCCTAAGAATTCAACTCCAGATCCCATTCCCTGGTGGGGTTAGGGTTAGGATTAAGGTTAGGATTGGGATTAAGGCAGGACCTGCACAGCCCCCAGGGTGGATTTAGGGTTACAGTTAGGACAGGATCTGCACTGCCTCAGGATGGGTTTAGGATCAGAGTTAGGGTTAAGATTAAGGTTCGAGCACCTGTACAGCCCCAGGGTGGGTTTAAGGTTAGGATTAGGGGTAGGTTTGGGGTTAGTGTAAGAGCAGGACCTGCAGAACCTCAGGGTGGGTTTAGGGTTAGGATTAGGGGTAGGTTTGGGGTTAGTGTAAGGGCAGGACCTACAGAACCCTTAGGGTGGGTTTAGGGTTAGGATTAGGGGTGGGGTTGGGGTTAGTGTAAGGGCAGGACCTACAGAACCCTTAGGGTGGGTTTAGGGTTAGGATTAGGGGTAGGTTTGGGGTTAGTGTAAGGCCAGGACCTGCAGAACCCTCAGAGAGGGTTTAGGGTAAGGATTAGGGGTAGGTTTGGGGTTAGTGTAAGGGCAGGACCTGCAGAACCTCAGGGTGGGTTTAGGGTTAGGACTGGATTTAGGGTTAAGATTAAGGTTAGGGCATGACCTGTACAGCACCCAGGTTGGGTTATACCCCAGTGAAGTGGAAGGATTGTTAAAAACCCAAAATGTGGAAAAATCTCATCTCCACAGAGCTCAGCTGGCTCCTCATCCACAGCACATCCAGGAGTGAGGAAACTGCAGGAATTATGGGATGCCACCTTGGAAGGAGCCCCCAGGATCTCCTGCTCCAGCCCTCCTTGGCTGCTCCCTCTGCAGCTGAACCTCTCCACGCTGGGCACCCTCTGCTCCCCGGGGGAAATGATTCCAAATGTCCCTTTTATCCATTGTGGAAAATCCCCTCCAACAGCCTTTGCCCTTTGAGCAGCACAAACGTTGTGCTCAAGCAGCAGAACCCAATTCCAGATTAAGTGGAAGGATTTTATCCATCTTCAACAATGAGGAGAAATTAAAAGCCCTGTTATTTAAAGGATTAAATGATAAATCCCCAGATATCAATGTTAAATATGGCCACGACATGCACAGATAGGGATAACATGGAATGACTGCTCACTGCCAGGAAAAATAAAAATTCCCTTTATATGTAGACAAAATTCATGGGAAAACCAAAAGGAAGCAGTAGAATGAAGCAGATTTGTGTTTAATAAAGTCCCATTTGGGCTTAACAAAGCCCAGTTTGGGGTGTTTGTCACTGCCCTGGTCTGCAGGGACTGGGATCCCAACACAAACTGGAGCTGCTTCCTGAAAATGTGCAATTTCACAAGGAAAAGCAAAATAAAGAAACACCCACATAAATAAATATCCAGAGAAACTCCTGAGAATCATGGACCCATCAAGGCCAGGAAAAAACCTTTAAGATCATCAATTCCAACCAACACCACCTCCACATTCTCCAGTAAACCTCAATCCACATATTCTTTGGAAAAAAAAAATCCAAAGGAATTAGAGTTTAAGAATATTTCCCAAATTTTGCTGAACTCCAGGACCAGGCTGGACAGCAGGAAATGGGACATGGAGGGATGGGCCGGGCTGACTGGAAGATCATTTCTGTGAAAATCTGACCCCTCTCACACCACAGCTTTATAAGTATTTATTGATTTTTCAAAGTTAATTTAAGCAGAATACGGATAATGATAAGATCCAGCTTTTGCTCTGTGGGAATTGCAGCTCTGAGGCCTGAAGAAAACCCAACACTTCCTTTAGTCATGACTAAATTCCCATTAAAATCTGACTCATTCTTTCCTGTGCCTTCCCAGAAAAATCTGACACCTGGGATGAACATTTAAGGCGAGAATAAACCAGAGGAAAACATTCCAAAGAGGCTTCCTGGGAATTTTTTCCTCACGAACACTTTCTCATTGATGCAGATTTTATTACAGTTCCAGTACCCAAATCCTCAAAAAAACCCCTGTATCCCAGAGGATTGTTTGGGTCTGGGATCAGGGAATGCTGAACAGCAGCAAAGCTTTGCTCTTGTAAATAAATTGTGAAGAAAAATCAGTGCTGCAGTTGGGTCTGATCCATTTTCCTGGAATATATCCCAAGTGGAATATGAATTTTCTTTTTACACCAAGCTTCCACCTGAAGATTTTTGTGTTCCTTGACCACGTGTTTCAAAACTGGTGGGAAAACACTCCAGCAATTCCAGAGGGATCCAGCCAGGGTGTGAATGAAAGGGTTCCCAAGAAGCAGCTGACAGTGAGGATAAAATCCCATGGATGCGTTTCCTGATTTTCCTACACACTGGTTACAAAAGAGCTGCCCAGCTCATCCAGTGTGAAATCCACTGTTTACAGCAATTCCTAAAACCCATCCTCACGTGCAGGTTTGGGAGGGTTTGGAATATGAGACCCACGTTCCATCCTGTGTTTTCCCACACATCTGGGCTTCTCCATGGGCAGGGTTAAAGCTCCAGGGGATGTGAGGAGCAGATTGATCCCCTCAGCCCTAAAGATCTCCCTGTCCCACAAACACAGCCAAGGCTGGCTCCCAATCCCATTTCCCCACTCCCTGGATGAACAGCAGTTTTGGGAAGCAGAGCTGTTGATCCAGATCCTCTCAGCCTCCAAATCCAGTTCCTCCCACTTTTCTGGGAGGCAGGACACAAACAGAGAGTGAAACCCCAAACAAATCCCCGTGAAACCCCGATAACAGCACATCCTGCAGTCCCACACCTGCTTCTTCCTCACTTCCACCACAGCACCGGAGCAGGATTTTTTCTTCCAAGAAAATGCTGGTCCTGAAAATGCTCAGAGATAATAAACCCCAGGCACGCTGAATTGTGAATTACTGCAGAAGCTTTTCTAAGGAAAGGGATGAAGGAGATCACCTGATCCCACAGGGAATTACATCACTTGGGAGCTGGGATTCAAATGGATTCTCCTTAAAATCCAAGAGAACTTCACAGGGAGAGGCACTGACTCAGACAGGGTGACAGCCACCAAAAAAAAAGTGACAATCTCAGGTCTGGCTCTCGCAGGAGGAACAGATGGGCTCCTGCTTCACACAAAATCATGGAGTGCTGAAGGGAGATTTAAATTCATCCCATTCCACCCCATCCTGGGCAGGGACACCTCCCACTGTCCCAGGCTGCTCCAACCTGGCCTGGGACACTGCCAGGGATCCAGGGGCAGCCTCAGCTTCTCTGGGCAAGGAGGAAGGAGGGAAAGGCTGGAACACTTCCAGACAGAGACACTCCAACACCTCCCTGGGCAACTTATTCCAATGCCTCAGCACCCTTCCAGCGAAAATTTGTTTTCCAACATCCAAGCTGAACTTCCTGTGGGGCCGTTCCCTTTCCTGCTGTCTCTATCCCTGTTCCCTGGGAGCAAATCCCAAACCCCTCCTGGCAGGAGCTGTGCAGAGCCACAGGGGCCCCCTGAGCCTCCTTTTCTCCAGGCTGAGCCCCTTCCCAGCTCCCTCAGGGATTCTCCAGCCCCTTCCCAGCTCCCTCAGCCCCTCCTGGGGCTCCAGACCCTCCCCAGCTCCCTCAGCTGCTCCAGCCCTCCTTGGACACATCCCTAAGAATTTCCCCTCTTTATTACTTATTTGCTGAGGAAAATGTTGTTCTTTTCTGTGACCTTTTCCCATTTCTTGTGAGCAGCAACAGCTCAAGTGCTCTGCAGAGCTTCTGGCAGCTCCGAGAAATTCCCTCCTCCTCAGAAAACCCAAGCTGTTCTCATTCCCAGCAATAGCTGGGAAGATTTCACAGAGCTCTGTAAAACATAAGCAAGGGCACCTATTAGCACTAATGGCTGGAACTTGGGAAGAGTGATTCAGAAAAGAGGGATTTCATGGAATCATGGAATGGTTTAGGTTGGGAGAAACCTTAGAGCTCATCCAGCTCTACCTCCTGCCATGGAACACCTTCCTCACTCCCAGGTGGCTCCAAGCCCCAGAGTCCAGCCTGGCCTTGGACACTTCCAGGGATCCAGGAGCAGCCACAGCTGCTCTGGGAATTCCATCCCAGCCTCTCCTCACCCTCCCAGGGAGGAATTCCTTCCCAACATCCCACCTGCCCCTACCTTCTGGGAGCCATTCCCTGTGTCCTGTCCCTCCATCCCTGTCCAAAATCTCTCCATCTCTCCTGCAGCTCCTTCAGGCTCTGCAAGGCCACACTGAGCTCACCCCAAAGCTTCTCCTCTCCAGGTGAACATTCCCAGCTCTCCCAGCCTTTCCTGCCAGCAGAGCTGCTCCATCCCTGGGACCATCCTGGAGAAGCAGAATAAAATCCCACGGATGCACGGGATGAAGCCTGAGTTTCCTACCCAGCGGTTAAAGAACAGCTGCCAGCTCATCCAGTGTGAACTCCACTATTTACAGAAATCCCTAAAACACATCTTCATGTGCAGGCTTGGGATTCCCAGCCTCTGGATTCCTTCCAAGAGCTCCACATCCCTCCTCTGCTGAATTCCATGAGCTGGATTTTCCCTTAGAGCTGCCACAGCCTTTATCTCCTACCACTGCCATTCTCATCCTCATTAGCTTTGCTACCTGAGACCACCAGTACCACGCAGCTGGAGAAGGGATTTTCCCACTTTGGCCTCTCCCAAGGCTCTGGACAAGGAATTCCTCTGGTTTGGCTTCTCCCAAGGCTCTGGAGAAGGGATTTTCCCACTTTGGCCTCTCCCAAGGCTCTGGAGAAGGAATTCCTCCACTTTGGCTTCTCCCAAGGCTCTGGAGAAGGAATTCCTCTGGTTTGATTTCTCCCAAGGTTCTGGAGAAGGAATTCCTCTGGTTTGGCCTCTCCCAAGGCTCTGGAGAAGGAATTCCTCTGGTTTGGCTCCTCCCAAGGCTCTGGAGAAGGAATTCCTCTGGTTTGGCTTCTCCCAAAGTTCTGGAGAAAGGATTTTCCCCCTCTGGCCTCTCCCAAGGCTGCCCTGAGCTTAGTCCTAATTGCCAGGCTGAGTTCAAAACCCAAATTTGCTGGTTTAAGCCATCAGGCATCGGGATAAAGTCACAATTTTATCTCCAGGAATAAATCCAACCAATTTTCTTACTAGAAAAAAAAATGTTAAAGGCAGGATGATCTTTGTAGAGGCTTGAGAAAACTCCAACCAAGTTGGGCATGGCCAAAAAATTACCTTTAAATAATTAATTACTATTAAAACTGTGCCTCAGCTTTAATTAGGAGGTTCCTTCCCAGGGTATCAGCAAGATTGCAAGGACTCCTCCTTCTCTGGAGTCAATCCAAGCATTAAAGCTGGGAATGCCCCAGTCAGTCTGTCCCAGAAATTCCAGGAATCCCCAGATTTCCTGCAGAGATGACCAGGTTGTCATTTCTCTTCATTTCTTTCAGTTAAAAAAAAAAAAAAAAATCCATATTTTGCTGTCCTTAGGCCTGAGGTGCTCTGTGGAATTCCCATGAAACACAATTCTCAATTTGTCACCATTTTCTGGTGATATTTTCATGGATTTCTTTTCCTGGAATTTTCACTAGCCCATTTTTCATAGGAAACTTCCAGAAAATATTCACAGCTTGAGCAGAAAACAATTTTCTATTTTCCTGATTATGTCTGGGATTTTTAATCTTTCTAAAAAGCTCATCTCCTATTGTGCAAAAATGGAGTGAAATTAAAAATCAGCTCTGACAGCTCCAAAGGATTCAGTTCAAGTGTTCCCCACATCAGGACTTCCAAGGTAATTAAGGGGAAAATGAGGCAGACTATTAAAAGATGCAATTTCTCTCCCTCTTGTTCCTTGAGCAAATTATTTGCAGAGCCTCCCACTCCTCAGGGCAGCTGAGCAGCTCTCAGAGTCAGAACCATTATTATTATTATTGTTATCACAATTATTACAATTTTTACCATTATCACGATTTATTTTATTTTATTTTATCACTTATTTATTTTATTTTATCATTATCACAATTGATCACTATCACTATTATTATTATTATTATTATTATTATTATTATTATTATTACTATTATTATTATTATTATTATTATTATTATTATTATTATATCAATTTTAAAACACACCAAACCCCAGAAAATTCAGCCAGGCAGATTTCCCCCCTGTACATTTTTTGGCTGATTTTTTCCTAAATTCCACTTGATGCTCCCCCTGTGTTTTTATTGTCACCCCTAAGCTTTGCTGAGCCTCCAGAAAACAGGAATGCTGCAGATCCATGGGGATTATTATGGGATAAACACTGCAGAACTAAAGCAGCCCTTGGCTCCTGTCCCTCATTCACTTCTTCCTCTCCTAAACTCTCCCACAGGTTGAGCTTTAGGACCTTTTGTCCAAAAGAAAAGGTTTTAAAATCCTCAGATCTCCTTCCCCAAGAGTTTTTTCTGGGAAAAGCCAAATTGCCTGAAAAGAAGGAATTTTTTCTCTTTTTTCTATTTAATTTTATTTCAGAGCCGAGCAGCAAATGACCCCAAGAACACTGGGGTCAGAGCTGAGCCTACAAAGAGAACACCTCGTCTTCAGAAGTCTTGGAAAATAGGGATATTCCAAACCTTGCCCCTTTTTCCTGTTGGAAAACCCACTAAGGATAATGGGGAAAGATCAAATCCAAAATTAGAGCAGCAACTTCATTTTTAGGCTTTTAAATCCACTTTTTCGGGCTTTTCCAAGCTCAAAGCCCCTTGGGAACTCCACAAGAACACCAGAATTCCATGAAGGAATTCCAGACTGAATCTCCAAGCAACTCAACCCCAAAATTCCACGTCTACTGAGCCATAAACTGCCCTAAAATTCACTTTTTGGGCCTTTAAACCCCCTTTTTATGGGCTTTCCAAGCTCAACCCCTCGTGGGAACACCACAAGAACATCAGAATTCCGTCACGGCTGAAACCTCAAAGTCCTTCAACCCAAAATTCCATCTTTGCAGAGCCAAAAATTGCCCCAAATCCCCACTTTTATAGGCTTTTAAATCCACTTTTTTTAGGAGAAAGTTGAGACTCAAGGGAAAGCTGAGACCTGTAAGGAAGGGGCTTGGAGTAAATTGGAAAAAATGAGATTTAAGGTCTTTTCCCACCCAAATCATTCCAGGATTCACACCCAGAAAACGGGAGCTGAGGAATGGCAGCAAATCCCCCAAAATTCCCTTTTCCCTTCCCATAATTCACTGTATGCTCAAGGGCTCTCCAGGATGGAGCATCCTGGTTTTCTGTCGGAGAGAATCCTGCTTTTCTCACATCCCAGATTCCCAAACGCAGCCATGGAACAGCAGCTAAAACCAATTCCAGGCCCTGAGGAAAAACACCTTCCATGGCCAATCAGAACAAACACCTCCAATGAATTATCCGGCTTTTCCGACCACAGGCACGCGCAAAATCCAAATAAAAAGGGGAAATGAGGATTTCTGCCACAAGAAATTCCTGCTGCTGTTTAAATCTGTGCCCTCTCCTTCCCATTCTGGAGCTGAGAAATTGCTTTTTTCCTCAATATTCATCCAAAACTGCAAAGCCTGGCACTGGGAATATTAAACAGGACATGACAGCACCGTGGTCAACTCCAAATCTGATTTATCTCAGGTTTTCTCCCGTGTTAGCAATTTCCAGACTGAAACTTCTGTCTGCCCATGCAATAAAAAAAAAAAAAAAAGGAAATTAAGATGAAAGAAAAAGCATTTGGCATGCTGGAAATGCTCCCGTGTTTTCCACCAGCCACTTCCATATTTTATTTCAGATATTTGAAGTGGCATCTTGGGCAGCACCAATTTATAACAGGAGATGAAAGGGGGAAAACTTGATTTAGAGGGACATTTCAGTTTTCTTATTCCAGGATTTTTCCTCAGAGCCAAAGCAGATGTTCCTGTTTCCTCAGACTGTGGTTGTTTTCTTTCCTTATGGAGCTGGTATTTTGCTTCTTGGGCAAATATTTACATTATTTTCGATGCCAGGCAGAATGATCAGAGTGGTTTTTTTTATGAAAAAGTGATTTCGCTCATTCTGCGACTCCCTCCCGAATGAAGCGCTCTGAAGTGAGGTGAAAGTGGCAATTCCAGCATTTTCCCCCAACTTCTCCCAGTAATTTCTTTCCCAGTTATCAAAAACCCCTTTAATTACGAGGAGTGATCCTTGCACTGCCTCTTGCTGAACATTTTGGGAAGTTTTTATCCAATTCCATCACTTCAAAGGCTGCAATTAACCCCGTTTAATAACCCCTGCTCCCAAAATCTCAGCGCTTCCCGCAAGAAATTCTCATTTCCCAAGGATCAGCTCCGGGTCAGGGTCCTTGTGTGACACCATAGAGAAATGTGCCTCTCCTGCTCAAATAATTCCATGCTGAGGTTGCAGAGGGAATTGAAAAAGTGGAAATTCCGAAATATTGGGATGTAGGAGTGTGCCAGGGTGTTCCAAGAGGAATGCCAACCTGGAACCATCCAGCCTCACCAGGAAAATCCCGGTTCTGGGGAACGACAGCACCTGAAAATGGAGACAGCTGCCAAAGGATGGAATTCCCTGGGATATTGGGAAGGAACTCTTGGCTGGGAGGGTGGGGAGAGCCTGGAATAGAATTCCCAGAGCAGCTGTGGCTGCTCCTGGATCCCTGGCAGTGCCCAAGGCCAGGCTGGAGCAGTTTGGGATAGTGGGGATTTGAGGATTTTAAATTTCCCTTCCAACCTAAACCAGTTCTGCATTCTGGGATTTTGGAGGTTGAGGACTTGAGGCATAAAAGAACCTTTTCAATCTAATCCAGGAGATTTTTCCACCCAAACTTGAGGCTACCTGGAAAGAATAATATCCCACTAACACCCAAATATTTTCTTTTTGGGCAACCAGTGCTGCAAATATAAAAATAGAACACAAAAATTCTCCAAGTCACAGGAATGACCCAACTTCTCCACAGGTTTTCCCATTTTATTCTTAGGATGTGTTTTCCTCAGACAAAAAAATGCAGATTAAGAGGATGTGCAACTCCCAAATCCTGAAATCCCCACCCAGCTCCCCGAATTCCCAAAGGAGCAACAGGAGGGGAGTTTTAAAGCTCTCATTTTTTGAGATTGCTTTGCTGGAAAGCTGAAGGGCATTCTTGTATTCCCGGGGAAAAAGAGCAGCAGGATTTACTTGCTACATGGATTATCTGGGGAGAGTTTTCCCAACTTTTCCAGGATCACAAGGCACGTGGAGAGAGGAGAGGGATGGGGTGAGCTGGTTTTCCTGCTCAGGGTTTGGAAGATCCTTGTCCATGGCTATTCCAGAGTTTCCTGGGAATGGTGAGCAGGGAAAGGGAAGCTCCAGCTCTCCCTCTGTGGGCTCCCACATCCCTTCCCCCAGAGCTGAGTCACTTGGATCATAAATTCCAACCTCACTTCCCAGTTACTATAACAACTTCATGGATTTCTTCTCGTTATTAATTACACTCAGCCCTAATCTGCTGCTCCAGGATCAGGCACTCCAGGAGAGCTTCCCCTCTCCCTTTTCCCTCTCCCTTCCAAAGGTTTTTCATTCCCAGCTCACTCCCACATTCAGGTGCTCCCCTCATGAATCTGCTTCCACTGAGATAAGGAAATGCTGATATTCCTCCCTTTGAAAACTCAGAATAGAAGGAAATTGTTTTTTTCCTCAAAACAAACAAGATGCCCAAAATAAAACTGCAAAATCTGGGCCCTCAGCTGTTTTCCTGCAGCAAATGTGGAGCACGGAACAGCTTGGAATATAATCCACCCCAGCACGGAGGGAATGAGCCCTCTGGAAGCAAAGCTGGGAGCCAGAGCACAGCAGCAGCTGCAATCTGATTTATTGGGGCTGAATTCACATCTTCAGGGTCTGAACGGGAAACCTCTGCTGCTGGAAAAGGCAGGAAAAGGCAACAAACTCCAGGCCAATCCCAAGGTCCCGAGGTGTTGGAGTGAGCACAATGAGCCCTTTTCATTTTCCTCTGGATCAGCTTTGGAGTTCGAGAGCTGAAGGGACACCTCTACCCAAGAGAACAGTGATTTCCTTTCCTTTCCCCTTTCCTTTCCCCTTTCCTTTCCTTTCCCCTTTCCTTTCCTTTCCTTTCCTTTCCTTTCCTTTCCTTTCCTTTCCTTTCCTTTCCTTTCCTTTCCTTTCCTTTCCTTTCCTTTCCTTTCCTTTCCTTTCCTTTCCTTTCCTTTCCTTTCCTTTCCTTTCCTTTCCTTTCCTTTCCTTTCCTTTCCTTTCCTTCCTTTCCTTTCCTTCCCTTCCCTTCCCTTCCCTTCCCTTCCCTTCCCTTCCCTTCCCTTCCCTTCCCTTCCCTTCCCTTCCCTTCCCTTCCCTTCCCTTCCCTTCCCTTCCCTTCCCTTCCCTTCCCTTCCCTTCTTTCCCCTTTCCCCTTTCCCCTTTCCCCTTTCCCCTTTCCCCTTTCCCCTTTCCTTCCTCATGGGATGGGGAAAATGGAAACATTTTCTCAGCCTGGAGAGCAGGGAAGGCGAGCAGGGAAAGAGGGCATTTCCTGCTCCATTCCCACAGGGATCCAACAGCACTGACCCCACGGAACGACAGAATTCCAGACTGGTTTAGGTTGGGAAGGACCTTAAATCCCATCCCATCCCACCCCTGCCATGGCAGGGACACCTTTCACTCTCCCAGGCTGCTCCAAGCTCTGTCCAGCCTGGCTTTGGACATTTCCAGGGTTCCAGGGGCAGCCAAAGATTCTCTGGAAAACCCCAACTTTACCCTCAGTGAGGAATTCTTCCCCCATCACCACGTCCCTCCCACCTGAATTCCCTCAGCTTGGGAACAGCCTGTGCCTCCTCCCAAATGACTGCAGGTCTCTGATGGAAGTTTTGGCAGATCCCCAGGGAATTTATAAATGAAAATTCCAATATCACTTGATCCGTTTATTTTTAGGAATGTGTCTCCCGCTCGCCGAAAGAAAAAAGTCCCACTTCAAACAGCAGTCCAAAACTGTGGAAAGCAGTGGGTGCAGTGGAAGCCTGCACTTCGTGCAGCTGGAATGGCTCAGGAGTGAAGCATTCCTGCCCCTTTCCCCCCTGACTGCCCCAGGCTCAGGTGTGGAATGCAGAACTGAACTCCTCTGCAGAGCCATCAAAACACGGGATCATTTTAAGCCCCCAGCCAGATGGAGAACACTCCTTTCCCCTCCTCTGCAGGAAAAGGGAAGAGGATCCGAGCCCAGCTGGGAAAGAAGCCCTCTCCAGATATTTTATACTTTAAAAAATCATGGAAATGATGGCTTGATTCTATTTCCAGCATGAAAACCCGCGCTGCTTTAGTCACCAAGTCACAGATAAACACGGGGAACATTTTTGTGCTGCCTTCAATTTTTTCCATCTCAAATGACAAATTTCCATGAATTTCATCCCTCTGATTAAAGGGCAGTTGTTACACACCTACAAATACCCTTTAAAAACCCATCAGTGCAACCACAATTCAAAAAAAAAAAAAAAATTAATGGAAGGGTGGATCTGAAATCCAAACCGAAGCAGCTGCAGGATTCCCAGCATCAATCCAGGCTTGCTCCCAAGGGCACAATATCAATAATAAAAACCAAAAATAGCTTTGGTTTCCTGCAGAGTTAAAGAAAATCTGGTTTATCCAGCCAAAAATGTAGGAATTGCTGTACTGGTGTTGGATCCATGAGACAGCACAGGATGGACTTAAAAAAGGAATACTGAAACTCTGATGAGTAAAATGGGAAAAGGAATAGCCAGGAATACTCCAGGAATAGCCAAGAATATCCCAACTTGATCATTCAGTGAATTATGGGAAGGGAAAAGGGAATTCTGGGGAATTGGCTGCCATTCCATGAGAGGATTTGGGGAGATTTCTCCTGCTTGCTCCTGTTTTAGAAACACCCCCAAAAATGCTGCCTCGATTTCTCCAGCAAAATCCATACCAGGAACATCTCAGGTCATGGAAAAAAATCCAATATTTCATCCAGGAAAACTCACTGAAGCTTCTTAAAAGTCAGGAAGAGTCTGCTCAGAGCTAAATCATTATTTTTTAATCATAAAGCTTCTCTGGTTTTTCACAACTCTAAATAAATCCCTTATCCTGTGCTTAGGAAATTCTTCCTGAATTTTCCTACACAGCCCCGACTCGAGGAATTAATTACAATTATTTCACAAGACAAGAGTCTTGCACTAAATATTTTATGCTGAGAGTGGGTGATTAAAAAACAAGGAAAGATTTAAAAAATGTATTTTTCTACTTCCTTTCAGTGCCTGTGACTGGATTGTTTTTCCCCCTTTTTTAAAACTATGGATTTCTGGGAATATGGCTCCAGAAGGAAATGAAGAATGAGGTGAAATAAATGTTTATTTTTATAGTTCTTCTGCCTGACTTCATTTGAACACTGCCTTGTTCTTGCTTTTCTGGGAAAAGGCATGGAAAACTTTCCATTTTTAATGGAAATGATTCATCAGTGACCCACAAGCAGCTAGGAAAAAACCCCCGATGTTCCCTGGCTCCTGCAGGAATAAGGAAAACGGGAAAACCACGGCCCCAGTTCTGCCCCAGAAGTGGACACACACAAACAACACCTCAAACAATGGAAGAACAGGCAGATATTTAATGGATTCCTCAGGAAAGTGCAGGGAGAGGGGCTTGGAATAGGAATTTTGGGATGAATTCCAGAAAGGAAATGCAGAATTGAGAACTGAACGCAGAGGAAAGAAAGAAGGCAAAGAAAAAGCCACACAAAAGCAACTGAGGAATATTCCCTTCTCCCAGCCTGGGAGGAACCAGTGGGAAAGGGCATCCCAGCAATTATTCTGGATGAACAATAACAGTTATGGCAGGGGAGACACTTTTCCTGGAGTTTGCCATGAGGAGCCTCTTTGGGAATTCTCACACCAGAGCCTGCCATGGAATCCTTGGGATCAGTGGGATGCAGGAACCCCAGAGCTGCTCATCCTGCCCTGGAAGCCCCTCCTGGAGAGGCCTCTCCCCAAGGATCATCTGGGACAAGCTCCCTGCTTTCCTCTGAGGATCCCAAAAGATCCACACAGAGCCTTTTCCAGAGGGAAGAGCAGCACCTCTGGAAGGAGCAGTGCTGGGAATCCAAGCTCTCCAAGAACACCCCACATCCTGCTCTGCTTTTCCTGCCCTGTCCCTCATCACTGAGGTCCTGGAGAGGCCTCTCTCCAAGGATCACCTGGAACAAACTTCCTGCTCTTCCTGGGATCCCAAAAGATCCACACAGAGTTTTCCAGAGGGAAGAGCAGCACCTCTGGAAGGAGCAGTGCTGGGAATCCAAGCTCTGCAAAGAACATGCCACGTCCTGCTCTGCTCCTGCAGCCCACAGGACAACACAGGAATGCTGTGATATTCCTTGGGTAACCAGCAGGGAAAGCTGAGGGGAAAATCCCAACAGGGAATCCCAGAACCACAGCAGGTTTTAATGGAAAACTGGGTCTGAACTCCAGCTCATCTCCAATCCAAAGGGGTTTTGCCCACTTGGCTCCAGCCCCCACAACCACCAGCAGCCATTCCCAGCTGGAGCATGGAGTATCCTGTGCTGTTCCAGTGACACTTTTCCAACGTTAAATGGGATGTTTTTCCTTCCAGGCAGCAGAGGGTTTAGCCCCAGCACCACAGGCCCTGGGAGGTGCCTGATCAGTATTCCTGAGCACGCTGGGCAGCCCAAGGATCTGCTGTTCCCTGAGCAGAATCCCAGCAAACAGAGCAGCCTGGCCCTGAAGGTTTCCATATGTCTCACACTGATTTTCTCCTCAAGAACTCTCGTGGTGCTGGATCATTTTCTGCTTCTCATTTGAGCTGCTGCTTTCAGAAACGGAGATTCCCAAGGATTCCTCCTTTTGGATTCCTCTCTTCCCCAAGTTCCTGCTCCCACTATTTATAAGCACCCTTGGAAGTGTCCCTGTTGCAAGGAGCTCCTCTCCAGATTTATCCCCCACATTTCCCAAGAGCTCTGGCAATCCTAGATTTTCTGTGCTGTTTATTCCAGTGGGATCCTGTCTGTGCCTTCCTCGAGCAATTGCTGAATTACAAAGGCGTGAATGGGACAAAAATCAATGGCAAGAATTTATTTTTTCCATCTGAGCACAATCCTAATCCTTCCCCAAAGCTCAGGAGGGATTTATCCCTCGGTGCCCATCCTGCAGGCAGCAAATATTCAATCCAGATCCGTGGAAGTGACTCAGAAGCTGAGCTTTGTTTAGCAACAGCAAGGTTAGAGAAGGTTCTCTTCCATCAAGGGAAATTTCTCTCTTTTTTTCTTTACATTTCAGATTTTAGGCACCAAAGCTCATTCCTGCACATCGGTGAGAAAACTCCAAGTCTCAGATTCCTTCTAAGCTCCAGGCAGTGCCTTTATTTGCCTTAGCTCCCAGAAGAAACACAATTCCTTGGATGTGCCAGAGGCACCTGAGCTCACAGAGGAGCCCAGGCAGAAACAAAACTGAAAAGCTGGTGCTTATTTACCCAAGCAAAGGGTCAACTTCTTGTTTCCAGGTTCAGAACCGCTGACATAAGAGCACAGCATCCAAAAGAATCCTGAGGAGCAAATCCTCTGGCAGCTCCACTGTGTCAAAAACACCCAGGGACTGTTGTCCCTACAGCAGGCAGAGATTCCCTCTGGGTTTAGGAGAGCTCAGGTGAATTCTCTGGCTTATAAACCCCCTGGCACCAGTGTATTCACTGTTCCCTCTCTGCTGTGCTTCCCTGGCTCTCTGGAGTCTCCAAGGCTGGATTGTTTCCTTGGATTTATTTTAGCTGACCTCTTTTTCCCCTCTTCTCTCTTCCCACACCTTCGCTTGCAGCACAGCGAGCTCTGCCCGTTGTTCCACAAGATCTGCCTTGAACGGTGAAAAAAAAAAAAATCATCATTTTATTGCCCACAATCCTTGTCCTACTTCCTGCAGGCCGGGAGGGCTTGGATGAGGAAGGGAGCAGCACCTGCAGAAGAGTTTTGTGTGCTCACTGTGGTCCCCTGGTCCTGAGCTGCTCCCCAGCACCCCCTGCACGGGAGGCAAAGCCCGTGCCAGGATCAGCAGCTGCTCCCACCAAATCTGCTGCCAAAATCAGGTCAAACCTGGGGTATTATCCCCCAGCAAATTAATTAGAGAGCAAACGAGGCTGAGTTAACTCTTGAACAGCTCAGTGGAATGCTCTCAACAGCTGCCTGCAAAGGAATATTCCAAATATTCCTCAGAAATGCCATCCCAGTCTGCATCCATCGGAAGAGAGCCCAGCTCTCCCACAGAACACAGAACCAGTGGGGAGGTTTTCCATCCTGAGACATGGGGCAGAAAAATCTACAAGTTATAGAGGTTTTTTTTCCACAAATCAATTCCCTTCCAGGACACTCCCAGAAATGAGGGGACATCGCTGCCCTCAACTGCTCTGACACAGAGGATCTTGGGGCTTCTGCTGCTTTTCTGTCACCAGGAATTAACCTAATTTATCCACTGAAATACTGGCATTTCCTCACTTCTCCTGCAGCCCACAGGACAACGGGAATGCTGTGATATTCCTTGGGTAACCAGCAGGGAAAGCTGAGGGGAAAATCCCAACGGGGAATCCCGGAACCACAGCAGGTTTTAATGGAAAACTGGGTCTGAACTCCAGCTCATCTCCAGTCCAAAGGGGTTTTGCCCACTTGGCTCCAGCCCCCACAGTTTAAAGACCATAATTCAGCATTTTTCCAGTGTTCAGGCCTGAAGTTTTACAATTTTATCCCAAATAAGCAATTTTTTTTTGCTCTATGAAATATCTCACTCTATGCAATATCTTTGCTCCACGCTGCCCCAATTCCCAACCTGTATTTTCAGCACCACTGAGGCTGTCCTTAACTTCTCCCAGGCCCTGGATCTGCCTCGGTTCCACTTCATTCCCATCGGCAAAAATACTCACAACCCTCTTTGCTTCCAGAGAGGAGAGAAATTCAGGAAAGAAAATGGATGGAGGAAAGGAAAAAAATCCCACAATCCACACACAAATCCCCACATGGACAGAGAGAAAAGGGAGAAACAAAGATCAAAAAAAAAGGGAATTTTCTAGATTTTCCTCCCCTGAGCTCTTCATAAACAAAGTGTATCCTTAAGTGGCCAAACACGAGGAAAAGCCGAACTCAGGGTGCACAAAATGACGTTTTTTAAGCACCTGAATAAGCACGGATTTAACCCAAGCCTCATCCTCTAATCTATTTTCTCATCACTGCCAGCAGTGCCAGATGCTGCAGCAGAAAGTGCAGGAATTCCACTGGAGGCAGACATGGAATAATCTGCTCTCCCAGGAAGGTCCCTCTTATCTCTCAGCCTGGTTCAAAACACAAAGGATAAACCGTTGTATCGTTTCCTTATTGTTCTCTAAAAATCGTCTTTTTCTGTTTGCAAAGTTTCTCAGACTGCTGGAGGCTTCTGTGACTGGCAGGAATTATTTTGCCAAGTTTTGTGCTCCAAGAACGCTCTGGCAAACGGACCCTTGGTCTAATTAGACATCTAATAAAAAATTAAGTTAAAAATTAAATTCAATGGTTTGGATTTTTCAATTTTGCTGCATAACCAAGAGAAAGGTTCTTCATTTACTTTCTCTGTACCATTCATCAAACTCTTTCTAAGATTTTAACCTGAATAATGGATATATCCTTGAATTATGTGGGATATGAAAGGCTCACAGATGAATGGAACACTCAGAGATGTAACAGGAAGCACAGCCAGGCTTTCCCTGCATGTTTTAGCACAACAGGATGGTATCCATTTGTAAAAATTGATTTTAATTTTCTTTTTTTTTGTAAAAACGAGCTTGAAGCTGACAGCTGCTTTCATAATTAAAGAAATTCTGCTGAAATTCACCTATCCCAGCTCAAGCATCCCCCCGCATCGCCTGAAACCAAAACACTGCAGCAGCAAGGAGCCCAAAGTGAAGCTGAAAAATTATTTTCATTCTCTAAACTGAGGGAAAAGGGGGAAAAAAAACCCCACAGCGTGAGTAATAACATCAGGTTAAAATCCTTTTCCTTCAAAGCAATATTTCATATAAATATCCACTCATCTGTTTGCAACAGGCAAGTTTAAGGGAGTTTTTTCACCTCATTATTTGTTTCACACCTTCCAATGTTTGTTTTTTATTTTTTTTCCATCTGCCAAGGCTGTATTTATCCCACTGCCATAATTATCCGATTTTATTTGCTGAGGGAACCATATAAAGACTGAAAATTGGAAAGACAGGCACTTAATTTAAAGGAATAAAGGTGTTTCCAAGCACTCTTTTGTCACTATTCTTCCCGAATGTTTAAAACTTCCCCCGTTTCTCCAGGGACAGCTCCACGTGGATCATTCCAAGGAAAGGATGTCTGGATAAAACAAAGCATTCCAATGAAAAGCTGCCATTTTAGGCAGGATTTTCCAGCTCCATCCGTGGCTATCCATTTCAAATATGGAAATTCCAGGGATTTGATTGGAATGACTCTTTAAAGGAGCCCTGTGTTACCAGAGACGATTACTCAGCTAATCTGGGTTAAGCTTCCTGATGGATAAATCAGGATTTGAATGCTGAATAAGGAGAGGTTTCCATGTGACGTGGGAAGAGCTGGGAAGTAAATACAGGAGCGGTGGAGAAAAAAACCTGAGTATGTTTTTGGAAAAAACAGCCAAAAAGGCTCAATATCATCCTTTACTCCAGCTTCACGTTAAAGCATTGCACTAAAAATTATTTCCTGGAATATAAAGTGTCCAAAAATGAGAATAAAGTAGGATACAGCTGGTATCCTACCAGTAGGTACCAGGTGAAGTAGGGACCTGGAGCACCTGAGCAGGCACAAGGAAACATTAAAATAGGTGAGATGAGAAGAGAAACAGAGAATTCCAATGAATAATCTGCCAGGAAAAGCACTTGTTGTGCTAACAAGCTCTTATTCCTGATGATTTATAGATCACAGATTTGTTCAGAACCTTTTTAACCAGCAGCTCCCTCTCTGGAGCTGGTAATGAGGGACAATACAAACGAGCATCTCTCTCATAGTGGCCTAAAAAAGTTCCACTGTTCCACTGGATTTATGACCTGCAAATGAAATTATTTGGCTTATTCACTGCTGCTCCTTATGGACACCGGGAGTCCAGAGGGGAAAAACAAAAGGCATTGTATGGATTCTGCTGGAAAGAGTCGCACACGAGAGAGATCCACCAGGAATTCTCTCTTCAGTGGAGGATCTCTTGGGATGTTTCCTGTGGCAACAGAGGCAGAGCATCACACAAGACAACTCAGTGCCCTCATGGCTCCATCCCAGCCCCAGAGATCGCAGCAAACACCTCGCTCCTCAGCAGAATTGATTTAAAACTCACCAACCTCCACCTGAGGAGGGCAAAAAGCTCCTCTTTGTGGAGCCACACCAAGGGAACAAGTCCGAGACCCTCTCTGAACTCGCAGCTCCCACCGGGCTCCAAACTGGGAAAAGGAGGCTCAGGAAAAACAAACTGACTCAAAGCACATGGCAGGGAAATGATGCAGAGGAAATGTCTCCGGCAGAGGAGCACCGGGAGGGCTCATCCCACTCGGAGTGCCGAGGATCCAGGCTGCAGATCGCTGCAGAGCGAGGCTTTTGGGAAGGGGCTGGGCTGGCTGGGAAGGGGAACCCGGCAGGGCAGCCCCCATCCCACGGCGCTGGGAAGGCGCAAATCCCGGGAATGCGGGTCTAGGGAACACCATGGCCGGGATAAAATGAGCGATTCCAACAGAAATTCGAGGCGGAAAGAATATATAGGGAGAAGGGAAATAAACATATACATAGAATACCTAGAAGGTGCAGAGGGCGCAGAAATAAAGTAATTTAAAAAAAAACAATTAAAGTGTACATCCGCTCTCTGGCAAACCGCAACCCTTGCTTGTTTGGGTTTTTTTTTTTTTTTCTCTTAAGGCCATGTGATTCCCCACGACAAAACTTAACTGGGGCCACGCAAACACCCCACAAGTGACTCGGTCCCGGGGCTCCATCGGGCACGGAGCGGGACCCACCGGGAGCCCCTGAGGGCAGGGCCGGGCCGGGCCGGGCAGGGTCCCCTCACAGCCCGGGGCCGCCTCAGCCCCGGCCCCGGGCGGCGGCCGCGGCCCCACAGGCGGGCAGCGCTTACCTTCGGCGGCGGCGGCGGCTCCGGGGGGTTTCCGAAGGTTCTCCTCCGCTTCTCCTCCGGTTCTCCTCCGGTTCTCCTCACGCTCCCCTCACGCTCCCGCCCTCAGCGCTCCATGGCCCCGGCGCTGGCGGCGGAGCGGCGGCCGCGCTTCCCCAGCGCTGCGGAGCGAGCGGGGCCGGCCCCGCGGGGAGCGCCGGCGGCTCGGCTCGCCTCGGCTGCTCGCCTGCCTTCCCTTCGCTCCCGGCTCCTCTCCTTCCCTTCCTTTCCCGCTCCTTCCCTTCCTTCCCTTCGCCTTCCCTTCCTTTGCCTTTCCGCCCCTTCCTTTCCCTCGCCTTCCCCGCCTGCTCCTCTCCGCTCTGCTCCTTCCTTCCCTTTCCCTCAGCGCTCGGCTCCGCTCTCCCCTCCCGGTTCCGTCCGTCCCGCCCCGCTCCGTCCGTCCCTCCCCCGCCGCAGCCCCGGCCCCGGGTCCTCCCCGGCCGGGTTTGGGCCGAGGCGAGCTCCGGGAGCGGCCCTGCAGCAAATCCAGCCAAATTCCAG
Organism: Vidua chalybeata; assembly: GCF_026979565.1. Classification (NCBI taxonomy): domain Eukaryota; kingdom Metazoa; phylum Chordata; class Aves; order Passeriformes; family Viduidae; genus Vidua; species Vidua chalybeata. Next base: position 6,129,443 of record NC_071538.1, read on the forward strand.
CCTGGATGGGGCTGGCAGCAGCCGGGGCTAGTGCGTGGCGGGGTGGGATGAGGGGAGCGCTGAGGTCCCTCCCAACCCAAACCGGTCTGGGATTCCGAGGAATCAACCACAAATTCATCGATATCGCTACATCCATAGGGGCAGAGCAGGAGAGAGGAAGCAGCTGGTGGTGGTTGGAGAACTCTCCCTGGGGAATGTTGCCTGGAGCAGAGGACACGCCACACCCGGGGGAAGCCGCAGGTACAAAGCCCGGGCACAGCTGGGCCAGGCTGGGGTGGGATTTTGGGGAGGAATTCTTCCCTGCGAGGGAGGTGAGGCCCTGGCAAACAAGAGCTGCTCACCTCGGAGATTTAATGTCGCGTGTCACACCTGTGGGAGCTGCTGCCTGCTCACACCACCCCAAACACCCAGCAGATAAAGGGTGATTCTCTTTATAATGGTTTGTCAGTTCTGTTTCATCGTAAACATGAGATCTTTGGGTGTTTGATGTCCTCATCAAAGGCCAAGTTTCTGGAGTAATAACATGAGGACTTGGCTCACGTGGTAAAAGAGGAATTTTCTGGTCTTCAGGGCTGAGCAGCAGCATTTAAAAAGCTTACAGAACCCACCCCGATTCCCCAAAACCTCAGAGTCCAGCAGGGAAAAATAAAATCTATTCATTATAAAACCTTTTAAATGAAGAGTTAAACTGGTTATTTGTGGATGACACACAGCCCCTTGATTTTTTCCAGCGATTTGTGACTGTAGCCTCTAAAAAGTGAACAGAAGGCTGCTGTGTTGGGATTCTTGCTCAAGTCCCATCCCATGGCCCAATATCCCACAGGCCCACAGGCCAGACCACAGCAGATTTTGATAAACCACTCTTTATGCAATAAAAGAACAATATTGAATGAAAGTTTTGTGCCATGTAATCCTACAGAGGAGAAAAGATTGTCTGTCCAGCTCAGTAAAATTAAGAGTTAATAATTAATAGAGAGATTTCTCTAACATACAGGAGTTTCTTTTAAAATATAAAAGTGATTATATCAATCAAATTTCAACATGCCAATACCTTTTACAAGATTTGGGCTGCAGTGAGGAGAGCCAAGGGGAATTTTTGTCCCTCTCTGCTGCCTTGGACACAGATCAAGGAATCTGATCCAGAGTTTGGTGTGCAAAGTTGTTAAACTTGTTAAACTCTGTGAAACTCCACAGAGAAGTCACTTCTGCAATCCTCCCCTGGATTCTAGGTGTAAACCCTGTGGTTTAGGCTCAGGCAAATCTTTGGAATATTTAGGAGTTGTCTCTTATCTGTAAGCGCCGAACAACACAAACTAGGGCAGGACACAGAATTCCCAAATGGCTGAAAGAAACTCTGCTCTTCCAGACCACAAGGCCAGGGAAATTCAAATCCTGCTCTTGGTCATTCCCATTCCAGGCAGCACATCCAAGCTTTGCAGCTCCCTGGCAACAGCAGAGAGCAGCAATCCTGATCCGGGCAGAGTCACGGATGCAATTCCAGAGGCTGGGAAGAACAGCAGCAGTGCTTCAGCCTGCTGGGAAGGACGGGGCTGTTCCTGTCTGCAGCTGGCAGCAGCAGCTCCCAGGGTTCCTCCTCTCTTCCCTGCCATGCTCCTGGAAGCCTGGATGCTGGGAGGGAATGCTGAGAGCAGGAGGATGAAATGCAGGCGCTCCTCAGAGCTCCTGCTGCGATCGCATCGTGGGCTCGCGTTGCTCTCATCTGCCCCCACTGAGCCTGCCAAGCCAGCTCCAAGAAGTCACTCCTGAGACATTCCAGCGGCCCTGAGCACTCCTGATCCACGCCAAAGTGAATCCTGAGAGCTGCAGCACTCCCTGCCCTGCTGCAGTTACCAAGTGCCCCTCACAGGCACCAATTTTTCACTGCTGAGAAGCTCTGACCATCCCAAAGGACTTCATATCCATAAACCCAGCTGGGATCCTGGCAGCCTTGGGAAAAGGTCACTTCCCAGCGACCAGCCCTGTGCACTCACTGCCTCTGTCCTTCCCACAGCCTGAGCTCTCAGACACGCAGCAGTAACACACAGCAGCTCTGAGATCAGGTTTGAGGTCATCTGCAAGGTCCTTTTCAATCCACACCCTTCTGTGATTCTGTGAAATCCTGGAGGTTTTTGGTTATCCAGCTTCTCTTCCAGGCCAAACCTCCCCATTTCTGGGAGAGTCCTCAGGGAAGCTGCCCAAAGGCACCTCCGGGAGCATCTCTGTGGCAGCACAAAGGGGATGAGGAATTCTCCGGGCAGTCAGAACTGGACAGCTCCCTCAGCAGGAGCAGGCGGGAGGGAGGCACCTCCTCTCTTCCCCATTTTTAGCTGGGATCCCGCTGCCTTCCACACAGGAACTCCCAGGATAATGCACAACGAGGCTGAGGCTGCTCCCTGAAGGGGGACATCCTTTTCTCCATGTTCCTCCCCCGGCAAATTCCCAAAACCAGGCAGGGGATGAACATTTGTGGGTGAACACCCGTGTTCCAGAGTTCTGCAGTGCCAGGACACAGGGAATGGCTTCCAGAGGGCAGGGATGGATGGGATTTTGGGCAGGAATTGTTCCCTGGCAGGGTGGGCAGGCCCTGGCACAGGGTGCCCAGAGGAGCTGTGGCTGCCCCTGGATCCCTGGCAGTGCCCAAGGCCAGGCTGGATGGGGTTTGGAGCAGCCTGGGACAGTGGGAGTGTCCCTGCCACGGCAGAGCTTGGAATTAAATGGGTTTAAGGTCCCTCTCTATCCAAACCATTCCATGGGGTTTTTTTAAGTGCCAACACCATGGAGATGATGCACAGGGATCATCTCTTCAGGCAGTAGCTCAGGAGGGTTTTTGGGATTCATTGTTGACACAGAGCTCTCACCAGTCCAGGTGATGCTTTTCCTCATTTCCCTGTGACTTGTGACCATTTCTGTCCCGTTGTGGTGCAAGATTCCCACATTCCCAATCCTCCAGCCAAAAGGCTGCCTGGTGAGAGGAAGAGTATTCCTGATATTCCTGACTCCTTCCCTAGAGCTGGGCAGTGGAGGGGTGGCCCAGCTTTGTTTCTGGAAACTAAAACTGTCTCAGGATCAAACCTGAGGATGTGGATCCTGTGGGGATTTGTTTTCTCTACTAGAAAAAAAAAAACCTAAAGCAATGTTTGTGGGAGAGAGGCTGGGGGAAAAGTCCAACTTGCTAAAATAGGAAAACTGTTGCACTCATTTCTTTTTTTTTTTCTCCTGAGGAGACTGAGAGGGAGAAAAAATAAGCTGGCAGATGTCTGTGGTTGTGTTGAATGCACTCAGATCCTTGGGTGATAAATGTGGCAGGAGAGCTGGAACAGAGCAGGATAAATGGATTCGGTGAGGTCCTGTCAAAGGAAACATTTCCCATTAAAACAGGAAGGGAGCAGCAGGAAATGAAGTTGGAATGAGAATGGCTGATATAAACAGAAGGGGGTCCTGGTTCCTGTGCCCTCCAGCACCCCCAAGGCAGCCTCAGAACCTCCACTGAGACCGTTTGGGGGATTTCCATGATTTTCTGGGTTTACTCTGGAGTTGATGCCCTCCCCCACCCCCAAGGCAGCCTCAGAACCTCCACTAAGGCCATTTTGGGGTATTTTACACAAATTTCTGGGTTTACTCTGGACATGGTGCCCTCCCCCCTCCAAAATCCCTCTTTTCAGGGAGGATCAGGAGATTCTTGGCACTGCCCACACCAAGCAAAGCCAGACAGAGACTCCCCACAGGATTTTTTTTCCCCTCTGTGCCCTCAGCTTATCAAACCCAAATGGCTTTGTCATCCTCCCTCTTCTTCCATAAAGATCTTGGTGCCAGGAAAAGGGATTCAGGTGAAAACTGAGGGAGGCTGTGGATTGTTGGGAGATGAACAGGACAGGATGGAAACAGGGAAAGGAAACACACACCCCGGATACTGTAAGAGATCCGTGAATTAATTAATTGGTTGGGCACAATTAATGAATGTCTGTGCTCCCTTATCTGTCCTTCCAGCTGACGGAGCTGAAGAAGCTCATGGATATCAAATAAATGGGAATTAAATGGGATATAACAGATGCTGGGATCAGGCAATGGAATTTCCCCTCCCCATTTCACACCAGCAGTAGAAGAATTGTTGGGTTTGACATCAAGAGGGAGAGAGAAGCTGAGCAAGGAGGGAAGAGGTGCAGGGCAGGCATTCCATCCCTCCTGCAGCTTTATTAGGGATTTATTTGGGAGAAGTGCATGGAGCACCAGCTGTGCAGTGAATGATGTGCATCCCACCCCTCCAAAAATCCCTTTGGGAGGTGTTGATGAGGTTTTTCATCCTCAGGAGTGGCTGAGGAGGCTGCTGTGGATTCCCAAAGCCTGCATGGAAATGGATAAACCAGCAGGCCAGGCAGCTCCCCTCCAGCAGGGTGGCTTCCCTGAAAAAGACCCACCAGCTTTCCTAGGAAAAGGGCAGGAGCTCATGGAGCCACTGAAGCTTTTTATTACTTTGAAAATGCTGGGCAGTTTTTAAAGGCAGACACTTCCCTGGAGCAACGCCAGGGCTGGAATGGAACCACTGGAATTTCTCATCCATAAAGCAGCAGGCAGGTGCAGGAGATGGGAAGTGGGAAGGATTTGTCATAGTCTCAAAAAAACGAGGGCAATTCCATGGATGATTTCTCCTTCTGAAACAATCCTGGAAACCCAAATATTTTGGTTAAAGACAACAGCAAGGAACATTGCAGCACATCCTGGGATGTGAGGCTGAGATCTCAGATTCCCAATTTTCTCCGTAGCCTGGGCTTTAGGAGGGAGGATGGGCTTGAATCCTTAGCCATGGGCATCATCCCTGACAGAGCTGGGAAGTGCTAGATGCTCTGGAAAAAAAACATGGAACAGAGCAGAAAAAATACCAGCAGGAAGGTGCATTAGGATTATGTTGTGCCTGCTTTGGAAAAGCTGGATGTTCCCGCTGCCTCAGCTTTCCTGGCAGCCCCAAAGGTGCCACCAAGGGACCAGGTGTTGGTTTAGCAGGTAAAGGTGGATTTTCCAGGCAAGGAATTGGGAAAAGAAGGAGATTCAGTCACTTTTCTCCTGTGCTGCAGCTTCCCTGGATCAGCACAAGCTCCTCACTCCTCTTCCTCCCCCTCAGCACCAGCCTGGCAGACACAGAGCTGACTCATCCCACCGAGCTCTTTGGGAGCATCCCAACCCCTGAGAGGGTCCAGGAGGAGCTGTGGGTTAGGGCTGAGAGGTGCTGGGAAATGTTCTCCTCTCTGCTGCCAGCCCTGAACCCAGAGCTTGTCCCCAGCCCAGTTTATCCAGCTGGAGGAGGATTTGTGTCTGGGTGTTGATGTATTCTGGGAAAAAAAATAGCCACTGACAAGATTATTCATCCTGCAAAACAGCCAAGGCTGGAAGGTCCTTGGATTTGATGAAGGAAACAGCTAAAAGATAGGAAAAGTCCTGACATTAAAGGATGTCAGGATTCCTCATGGAATAGGACTGGAATGGTTTGGGTTGGGAGGGACCTCAGGAATCATCCAGTCCCCCCTCCATGGGCAGGGACACCTTCCACTACCCCAGGGTGCTCCAACCTGGCCTGGGACACTGCCAGGGACAGGGAATCTGTGCCAGGGCCTGCCCACCCTCCCACGGACAGTCTGGGAAGTGCCCAGGGAAGGGATTTTCCTCACCGTAAAGAGCTCAGCTAATTCATGTCAGCTCCCTGAAACCACACCAAAGCAGTGGCCATAAAGATTTTAGCCCCTAATCCTGGGACTGGTTTTTTTGGAGTGGGAAAAAGGATCCCAAACTGGCAGGAAATGTTCCACTGCTTACAAAAAAAAACAAAAACAAAACAAAACAAACAAACAAACAAAAAAAACCCCCACAACAACCCAAAAATAAAAATTAAAAAAAAAAAAAAAACAAACCCAAAAATAAAAAGCCAGAGCAGATTTTTAAACCAACAAGTAACCTTTCTGTGTTTTAGCCTGGCAACCCTGGCTTGTGTTTCGGGGTGCTGTCACCACTGAAGGGGTCTGGGCAGGTGACACAAAGCAGGACTTGCAGGGAAATAATCTTCAGATCTCCTGGATTTCCACCTGTGCAGTTTTAAGCTCCCTGTTTGAACCAGAGAGGCCATAGAGCTCCGAGGGGCTCAGAGCAATCTGACCCAGCTCCAGACAGGGAATTGGAGTGGAGTCCTCACAGGGGTGAGGGCAGGGCTCCTGCTTCAGCATCTATTTCCACATCCAGCTGATGGGAAAAAGAGAAAAAGGCTCCCACAGTTATAAAATCATAGAATCCTGGAATCATTAATCTTGGAAAAGTCCTCTGAGACCATCAAGTCCAATTGTTTCCCAGCACTGCCAAGGCCACTGCTGCCCTGTGTCCCCACGTGCCACATCCACAGGGCTTTTAAATCCCTGCAGGGATGGGGACTCCACCCCTACCCTGGGCAGCTGTGCCAGGGCTGGAGAACCTTTTCCATGAAGAAATTTTCCATCATCTCCAAGCTGAACCTTCCCTGGAGTAACTTGAAGCCTTTTCCTCCTCCTGTCCCTGTTCCCTGGAGCACAGCCCAACCCCCCGGCTGTCCCCTCCTGTCAGGAGCTGTGCAGAGCCACAAGGTCCCCCCTGAGCCTCCTTTGCTCCAGGCTCAGCCCCTTCCCAGCTCCCTCAGCCCCTCCTGGGGCTCCAGACCCTTCCCAGCTCCATCCAGTGCTCCAGATCCTTCCCAGCTCCAAGACAAGCAGCCTAAAGCGATCTTTTCAAAACGCTGTAAACTGAAAACAAAAAGGAACCCAACATCCTTCACTTCAGCTGGAGCTGTTGGAAGAAATCTCTCTGGAACCATCCCTGCTCCAGCCAGAAGTTGTCTCCAGGGTGTGTGGGATGGTTCAGGGGGCAGAAATGGGGAGCAGGGCTGAGTCCATCACTGTCCCTGCTGGTCCCTGTGCTGAGGAGGGAGGTGGTCCTCTCCCAGCTGGAGTTTTCCTGATGATCCAGCTGGAGTTTTCCTGACCACCCAGCTGGAGCAGAGGGATTCCAAGCTGTTCCTGCAAACAGCAGCCGGTGTCTGACGAGCTCCTGACATTAGGCAGGCACAAGATTAAATAATTCTTTCCCTGCCAGATCTTTAATCATCGCTCGAAGCTCGAGATGCAGCTCTGAGTGCTCCTTTGCAGCCTGAGCTGGGTCTCCTGCCCACCTGCGTGTCCTGGATGGATTTGGGGGATCTAACAGAGCCGTTCCTTGGCTTTCCCATCCCATCCATTCACGGAATTATAAAATCCCATTCACAGAATTCAGAGGATTCTAAAATCCCACAATGGTTTGGATTTGGATGGAGATTAAAGCCCATGTCATTCCACCCAAGGCTCGGGACACCTTCCAGCAGCCCAGGTTGCTCCTCCTCCTTTGCCAAGTGCTGGTTCCATATGGAAATTGCTTTCTTTGCTGGGAAAGTAGCAGCGGGCAGGTTTGTGCTTGTCACCTGTCCCTAACTCTCCTCTTGGATCTGAAGGTATAAATGGCTGCTTTTGAATGAATTTTCAGGGATAGGAAATTAACTTCATTTGCATCCCAAAAGGGCCCATCCAGGACGATGGGAAAAGGGGAATTGTGTGTAAAAAAGGTAATTAAAAAGGCCAGACGAGACCCTTCAGTTAAGTCTGAACTGCAGAGGTGGCACTGCCGTGACCTTTATCTCTCACAGAGCCCAGAGCTCGCTGCCCGCGGCTTTTCATCAGCACCCAACCCCCCGAGCTGTCCCTTCCTCCGTCCCTTGGTTTTCCCTTCATCCCCTCCCAGCAGGACTCTGCGTTATTCCAGGAGCCATCGGGGCTGTTCTGCAGCTTCCTGGGGAGAGTTCTCAGAGCCCGGCCCTGCTCTGCTGCTGACAGCTCTGGCACAAGCAGCTCCTGATGAGGAGTCATTAATTAATGAGAGGCCCCACAGACAATTCCCGGTTTTTGTTTGGGATCATTAGTGAGCACAATGGCACCTGCCAAACCCGCCCGCCAGCCACAGGGATGCTGGGGCTTCCCAGTTTGGCTCTTCCTGAAAGGAATTTGGGGGTTTTGGGGTCCTTTTGGTGTTGCTGGGGCTGCCCTTGCCAACAGCAGGATCTGGGCACTGGGGCAGGTGCCGAAATCCCAGTGAAAAACCTGGATGCACATCCCAAAAAATTTAATTCAAACTTCGACACAAGCTGCTTCCCAGTAGAGGGAAGATTGGAGGAATGGGATCCTTCCTCTTGCAGAAATTCCCACTAGGAACATGCATTTTAATTCCCTTTTCTCCAACAGGGAACACAATATCTGGAACGTCCACGACAAAATCATGGCCTGGGTAAGGATTTGAAAGATGTATTGATCCCTTCTGTGCTTTTAAATCAGGGAATCATGGAATGGCCTGGGTTGGAAGGGAGCTTAAAGATCATGGAGTTCCAAATCCCTGGCACTGGAAGTTTTTGCTGCTTCAAACATCAATCCCAGATTTAAAAAAAAGAAAAAAAGGGAACTTAACTGTAGCTGCAAGTGACATGGAAAAGGGAAAATGACACATTTGATTCATTTTCTTACATAAAAGAGCTGCAGTCCTGAATGCTCTTCAAAATGAATCTGCAGGATCTTAATTTGTACTTCAGAAGCTGCACATGGTTCCCGTAATTGCTTGGCTCAAACTGAAAAAGCCTTTCCTGGTGAGTGTGAGGCCCTGGCCAGAAAATCCCATTTCTCTGCAAAATGCTCAGATCCCTGGGAATTGGCTCTGGATTGTTTGGGGCACAGGAACATTTTCCCTAGGAAGGAAACAGGAACTGTGCTGGGTCACTCCTGTGGCTGCTCTTGGGATGCTCCCAAATGCAATTCCAAAGGTTTTTCCTCCTGCCCCATGCCCAGGGGCAGGTGAATCCCTTTGGATCTGCCAGGCGCTGAGCCAGGAGAGGAAAAACCCCCTCAGAGCAGAACTGGAGGTGAAGATCATCACTTGAAACCCATTTTTGCCCCAGCACAGATCCTGGCATGACCCTGTTCCCTACTTTCTCCCTGCTCCCGGTTCCTTTCCCAGCTCTCCTGCCAAGGATCCGGAGGTGGGAGAGGCAGCGAGCACGGATTCCCTGCTCCAGACATTTTCACATGGAACAAAGCCCCTTCCAGCCCTCCCCGGGGTGACACCTGTGTCCCTTGCAGGGACAGCTGTGGAACGAGTGGGAGCTTCTTGTGGCTCCAACAAAAACCTCCTTACCTTCCAAAATCCCCAGGCAGTGCACATTTCCCATCTCCAGCTCAGCCAGGAATGAGCCAAGAAGATTTTGCTCCTGTGGCTGCAAACCCAGCAATCCCCCAGGGCTTGGGAAAGGCTCAGCTGTGGGGAAACAACCTGAGCTGAAGCTGAGGGGGAAAATAATGATGGAAAATAACCCAGCTCCTGGTTCTCCCCAGCTCCCAGTTCCCTCCCCGAGGCAGCTGCTGCCCGAGGGAGCGGCCGGAGCCGTAACCGGAGCCAGAGGCAGCAGATGGAGCATTCAGGATATGCAGATTTTGGCTTTCTGCGGGAGCACGGAGAGGTGAGGAGCAGGATCGAGTGTCCCTTCCATCAGGATGGAAACGCCACTTTCAGGAATTATTTATGGAGCCGTGGCCTGCCCCGTGCTGTGGGGCAGGACCTGGATTTGCAGCATCCTCAGGAGCACTGGGATTGCAGATGTGGACAGGAACAGCCCAGGAACGGATCCAATCCCTTGGTTCTACACTCATCACACCCCAAAAATCTCTTTTTGCAGAAGCAGCTCAGATTTGCTGTATTTCCTGCAGGAGTTTTGCAGAGGAGATCCACTGGTTTTCCTGAGGAGCACCATTGGGAAGATCATGGGATGGCAGTGGGAGGACAGGCTGGGCTCCCAGAGGGGGTGAAACCTGGGAATCTGCCAGTGTCCGCTGAGGAGAGACCTCCTGCACATCTCCTAATTCCTGAATTTTTCCATGTTCCCAGGAAAGCCTTCCCTGGTCCCTCAGCTGATCATTCCCATGGTTAAGCTCCCCCGTTCATATGGAATTACTGGGAAAGGACTGGGCAGGCTCAAATCAACATCAGCTTTTTATTTCTGGAGAAAGATGATCTTCAAACACAACCAAATAATTTTTCTGGACACTTCCATGAAAGGATCATTCCATTCTCCAGAGGACTGGGCTCTCCTGTCCCTTCCCAACAGCAGGAAGTGAATCCTACATCCAGCTCACAGCTTTAGGCTGGAATGCCACACGAGCCTGCAGGTTTATCTCCAACCACAGTGACAAGTCTTGGTTCCTAACACAAAACATTAATTCCTCACCCCACACAAGATTTTGGAAACCAGAACATCAGATCTCTGTCACATCCAGCATCAAAGAGCCCCGTAAGTGCCAGGTCAGCAGCTTAACAAAAACCAGCAGTGGGGTTTTGTGTTAAGCTGGGCTTAAATTCACCCCTCCTTTGGTTTTTAACGCTGTTTTTACTCTTTTGGTTTTGTCTCTCTGAAGTTTGACAGAAATATATTCTTTGGAATACACAATAAATTCATCCTCCTTCACTGCTCAAAATAGTTCTCTGAAAAGGCAGGTGTACAAAAATATTTATGAACTATGAAATAAAACAAAAAAAAAAATAGCTTTGGCTTGCAAATAGGTGTGGGTTTGTTTCCCTGCTTCTCCCAGAAAATGCAGATCTGCTTTACTCCCACCTGAGGCTTCCCAGCAGGGTTGTAGAAGCAAAGTGACTTCTCCAAGGCCATACAGACAGGTTGGATCCCCCAAAATCAAAAATTGAGGGTCCCTGGATCCAATTCCTGTCTTTTCTCCCATGGAATCTTAGGAAGTAGTTTGGGAAGAGATGTCAGTATAAAACTGCACCATTTGGAATCTTGTATTCAACAACAAAATGTGGATACTTCACTTTAAATACATCATTTTATCCAATTAATGGAGGCACAGGAATTTGGATTTTCTTCCTCTTCCTGCAGAACCCTCAGCCTTTCACTCCTTGATCCATTCCTTCCAGCCACATCCAGGCTGACTCAATGTCACAAATCATCCCCAGGGAAAAGGCACATTCCAGCTTTTCCCCCTCAGAAATATTTCAGGCCATGGATCAGCTCTGTCACCCTTGGGGGCTCCAGGTGAAGCCTAAAACCAGAACAAGCTTGGTAAATCAAGAGAGGGAAAATGGGGGAATGCATCAACACCTGGAAAAACTTGAGGAGTATCAAATTTTGGGGTGATTCTGTCCCTTTTTCTCCGTGGCCTCCTGCCCTTTGGCTGCAGCCATCCGGAACTGCGGCGCATAGGGAACGGTGCCTTTAGGCCTGAGGCTGCTTGGGACAAACTCCTTGACCCTGGTTGGGATGTGCTGGAGAAGCTCCCCCTCCGTGAGCAGGTCCGTGCCCCTGGAGCTGTCTGTCAGGAGGACGTCCCTGTGTCCCTTTCCCAGGGCTGTTACCCCCAGGTACCACAGGCTCCGCTCGGCGCTGCCTGGGAAAGCCTCACCCAAAGGCTCCGAGAAGCCCTCCGAGGAGAGCAGGGACAGAGCCCTGCTGGGCTGGGGGCCAGGGAACACCAGCAGCGCCCCACTCCCAACCTCCCAAGCACCACTGGAGAAGGCACCCAGAACTGTGGGATGTTCCCCGAGGAAGCAGCTATCCAAACACCTCCTCGGACTGGTTTTCCGCCGGCAGAGCCCGCTGGAAGCGCAGCTGCTGATGACAGTGGCGTATCTGAGGTCACCCTGAGCCGTGGCTTCTCCATCCTGAGAGCTCCTGCAGAAGCTGCTGCTCTGGAAGTGGCTGCTGGAGCACGCAGAGTCCCATTCCGAGTCCTGGGGGGTTGGAAACGTGGAGTCAATTCCTAAAAAAACCCCTGGCTCTTCTTTTCCCAAGGTTTTGGTGATGCTGATGTCTTCCAGCACCATCTCTGCCTCCAGGAGAAGTGGCTCACATGACATTGGCTCGGGGTGCTTGGCAAAGAGATGCTCCAGAGTTTCAGGCTGGAAGAAAAGAGGGATTTTAATCCTCATTTATTATGGAACAGCTTCATTTCGCTCTCCAGGTTTTATGGATCACAGCATCCAGCACCAAAGGTCGTTCCCAGGAGCCTGGAATTCTGCCACATCGAGTTCACACATTGTTTTTTACGAATTTATAGTTGAAAATCCTCTATGACAAAATTTCCTTGACAGGTTTACCATTGATACATCAGCTGAAGGAACTTTCCCTGCTGGGATTGGATTATCCAGGTCAAATTCAGCCTTTCCAGAGGATTTTTGGAACATTCCCACCTGAGTAGCAGCTGCATGCTTGAACTGAGTGAAACTCCTCTACTGGGGAGAAATGCAGGATTTACTACTCCTAATAAATGCACGTGTAAATTATCCAGCAGGATGAACTGACAGCAGCACGAGAGCTCCAAAGGAAAATTCCCTTGTATTTCCTAATGAATTCAGGACAAAACAGATAAACCCAGGTTTCCTGTGGATTAACAAACCATGTTTTACAGCAGAGAAGCTGCCAAAATAATGAGGAAAATGTCAAAACACTCGGAGTAGTGGGAAATTAGAGCAAAAAGTAAAACTCCTGGGCTCTACTCAGTCCAGACTTGCTGTTGGTGACAACTGGGCCCTGAATTTGGGATTTTCCCACACAAATCCATCACCTTCCAACATCAAAATGAACAGGGAGCTTTTAAACAATGAAAATAACATTTTTTTTTCCCTCATGCATGTGGTTTATCCCTACAGGAGATGTTTGTGTCCCTTTCCCTCTCCATGGACACCACAGCAAACACAGATTGAACCCCTCCCAGCCAAGGCCAGGGCTGTTTTGGCAAAGGCCACCATCTGTCACCTATTAAAAACTGGTATTTCTCAGTTTATTATTTAACAGTTTATCATTAAAAGCAGGTATTTATCACGTCCAATGCATAATCCAGAGGCCTGGGAAATGGGAACCTCTGGATGGAGCCAGAGGGGTGGACAGGGCTGGATTTCCACTGGAGACAGAGCTGGAACAGCCCAGGTGGAGGGAGCAGCAGCCCCACGGAAATACAAACCTGCTGGAAATTAACTCCTTGTGCCCACGAGCAGTTCTTGGGGTTGGGAACATCCTCCCAGAGCAGCTTCTTCATCCTGAAATGTCAGGGAAATGCAGGAGTTGGGGCTGTTCCCACTGTGCAGGGAAGGAATCTCTGCCATTTCATTTATCCACAGCACTATGGCCATGAAATAATCATCAGAAAGATGAGAAATGGCCCAAATTGAACCCAAACCATAAAGAAGGGACATTCCAGGTGGCAGTTTGGGAAAATATATTGGGAAAACATAAAGGGTACAGTCTGTGCTGAATGACCACAAGCCACAGGGCCTGAAGGAACTCCAAGAGAGCTGCAGAGGGACTGGGGACAAGGCAGGGAGGGACAGGACACAGGGAATGGCTGGAAGCTGGCAAAGGTGGATTGAGATGGGATATTGGGAAGGAATTCCTGGCTGGGAGGGTGGGGAGAGCCTGGAATAGAATTCCCAGAGCAGCTGTGGCTGCCCCTGGATCCCTGTCCAGGCTGGACACTGGGGCTGGAGCAGCCTGGGACAGTGGGAGGTGTCCCTGGGGTGGCCCTGGATGGGATTTAAGGTCCCTCCCAACCCAAACCAGTCTGGGATTCTGTGACACCAGTTCAGCAGAGTGGCACCAGTGCAGCTGCAGCACCTGGATTTTGGATAACAAGGAACGAGGTACCTTTGGTGTGAAACCAGCAACGCTCCCAGCAGCAGAACTGAGGTGGAAAAAACAATGGGCAGGACCACGTGGAGGCTGCCAGTATTCCCAGTTTCAAATCCCCCTGGAAATAAAGGAGTTCAGCTATTAATGCAGCAAAGTGATTTGTCTGGGAGCAAATAGTTGGCAACAGGGAAATAACAAACAGTAGAAACAGCTTAGATGGGGAAATAACCTTGAGCAAGAGTTTTATTGCACATGGACAAACCTTTCCCTCGGGAATAAACAGACAAAAAGGAATTATTTAAATAGGAGTTTAATCCCTCGCTCAGCTCAGCCCACAGAGGGTTTTCAAATTAAAGCTGTTCACTGTTTGTAGGTTCATTACAGTGACTTTATCACCACTTTTTTTTTTTTTTTTTCAGATAAGACAGAGATTTTACACTTAAAAGTCACTTTTACTTCATTAAAAAACAGGGGAAAAGCTCCTGTCAGTCACCTTTGGCAAACTGATCCGTGGCTCTGGCTTTGCCAACTCCTCCAGCAAACACAGGGTAGAGGCTGAACTGGTACTTCTCAATCAGGATAAAGTGATCTGCAAAGGGGAGATCAGCCTTTGGAATCCACTGTCATCCAGTTTTTAAACACTTCCCTCCACAGAGGCTCTGGGCAAAGATCAGAGCTCAGATCAGCCCAGAGAGGGCAATAATGGATCCATCCTTTACAGATCCCTACTGCAAAATCACAAAACTCAAGCTATTAATCCAGCATTATTTTGTCATGGAATGAACACCTTATGGAGCTCTTGTGATAATTTCCAGGAGTAAAGTCAAAATGCAAAGGAAATGCAGATATTCATTTGAATAATTGGCTGGTGTGTTCAATATTCCAGAACTAATTTTATTGTGCTGCCACAAAATGAACTCACTCCAGAGCTTAAACTGATTATTAATGCAACAGGCAATCCTCTAATGAGCATCAAAATTTGGTTTATTGGCCAATAAAAGTGATTAGAAACAGGGAAGGGAAAAAGGGCTCAGAGCTCAGAAATTCCACGTTTTTCTGTTCCACACCAATTAACAGCATTAATTATATTTTCAAGCACACACTCACCATAAATGAAATATTTCCTGAGATTTGGAGGAACTCGCAGCCATTTCATCTGCTCCTCTTTGTTCAGGTTCCTCCACTCGATCACAAAGGATTTTATCCCAGGGATTTGGGGGGAGAGACTCCAAACCACAACCACACAGGTGCTGTTCACCAGGTAAGCACTCAGGGATTGCACAGCATCCACTGGGGAAACAGGGAAAGCACCTGGGATCCACATCCCATAAACTGCTGAAGTGTCACCACCTTATCACTTTTAATTGTCTTTTGGATAAGAAACCCACATCAGCAGAGAGATTTTCTTCTTCAAGCCACCAAAAATTTGGGTTACACTAAACCAGTCCCAAGCACAAACAGATGAAGTTTCTTACAGGCATCAAATATCCCAATTCTCACCTGCAATTCCTTAACCAAAAAAAATTAAATACTCCTGAATTCTTGGGAATAAATTAAGCAGAGTGCAGCCAAATCCAGGAATTTCTGCTCAGAAAGTCGAGCAGGAATTGCTGCTCAGGAAGTCTGAGGACTCTGTACCCTGGCAGCCCAAAACACGACCACGTTTCATTTTGGAGACAACAAAACATTCCCCAGCAGGAACGTTGGGTGTTCCCAGAACCAAGGAGATGAAAGATCAGTTCTCCAGCAGGATTTTGTTTTCCATTGATTAATTACTTTATATTTTATTAATGAAGACAGCCCAGTGACAACTTTTTTCCCATCAAAGGATTTTCATGAAGGAAATCTCAGTTTTCCAACAGCTCTATTGGTGCTGAATGTATTCCCATAAAACATTCCTTATTCCAAGAGAGGGAATTTTATCCCAAAGAAAGCTTTCCCCATGAACATCACCAGGATCCCTGGCATTTCCCACATCCCCCTCACTGCTGCTCTTACCTGTGCTCATTTGCTGGGACAGAGTTAAATTAGAATTAATTGCAGAAATTCCAACTGAATTCATGGCTAAGATGGTGACGGTGTGGGTTGGCTCCATCCATGGGAAAGTCCAGCTGGTGCCATGATCCACAAACTCCTCCCAGGAGGTGTTCCCTGGGGTCTGGTGCTTTATGATGTATCTGCTCACACTGCACAACGAGTGATTCTGCACCAGGGGCTGCAGCAATTAATTCATGGGCATTAATTCCTGAATTCTGTCCCTGATTCCCAGAGCAAACATTGGGCAGTTCCAATTTTAAGGAAACAGGACCCAATAATCAACTATAAATAATAATAAAACAGGACCCAGAATGGTCCTGGCTCCTGTTTTTTTAGCCAAGGACTGGAGTCCTTTTAAAGGCTTCATTTCCCTCTCTGAGAGCTGACTCTCATTCCCTCTCTTCCCAGCAAAGGGAAGTGAAGGATAAGGAAAGCCAAACTTTCAGATTTCCACAGCAATTCCCTGTTTTACACATTTTTCAGGGTTCAAACCCCAGAGCAGCACATGAGCAAACAGGAATGGGCACTGAGGAACTTTTTCCTGTCCTGCATTAACATTTTAAGGCAAAGAAGGCAAAACCATCTCCCATTTTACCCCAGAATTCCCACCAGGATTCACCTCTTGCCTCTAGGATGAGCCAAGCAATTGTCAGGAGCACAGAAAAAGGCAAATCCCAATTCCCACAAGCCTCATGTGCCTGTCAGACTCCCCTTCTGGCAATCCCACCTGGTTTTAGGATCAAAGGGAAAGCCCCAAATACAGCTGCTCCCACCTTCCAGAGGAGGGTAACATTCCTCTGCTTCCTTGCTGGATCCTCAGAAACGATCCTCCAAAATTCCGGGCCTTGCAAGGGAGCTGCAAAACAACAATTTGGGAAGGCCTAATAATAGTAGTAATAATAATAATAATAATAATGGAGCATAAACTAAATAATTGAAGACAAATCACAAAATTTAAACAACTAAAACCTTTAAAATTAGCTTCATTTTGCAGTCCCATGTGGGTATTCTCAGCTCAGTCAGAGAGAAAGAGAAAGATTTTCTAACCAGGCAAGAGCCTGGGAAAGAGTTGGGAAAGAATGTAAATAATTCTCTAATCTACCTTGTTATTCACATTGTTTATAGATATGTTCTGCCTCTGTGCATCATTCACTGCACACCAATGGTGTGGGATGTTTTTACTCTAAGACCAATGAAATCAGTCTGCACGATGTTCTCTATGTTTTTACTGTAAGACCAATGAAATCAGTCTGCACGATGTTCTCTATGTTTTTACTGTAAGACCAATGAAATCAGTCTGCACGATGTTCTCTATGTTTTTATTCTATGACCAATGAAATTAGTCTGCACGATGTTCTCTATGTTTTTACTCTAAGACCAATGAAATCAGTCTGCACGATGTTCTCTATGTTTTTACTGTAAGACCAATGAAATCAGTCTGCACGATGTTCTCTATGTTTTTACTGTAAGACCAATGAAATCAGTCTGCACGATGTTCTCTATGTTTTTACTCTAAGACCAATGAAATCAGTCTGCACGATGTTCTCTATGTTTTTACTCTATGACCAATGAAATCAGTCTGCACGATGTTCTCTATGTTTTTACTCTATGACCAATGAAATCAGTCTGCACGATGTTCTCTATGTTTTTACTCTAAGACCAAAGAAATTAGTCTGCGTGATGTTCTCTATATAGAGTGGTACATTTGAAATAAATCAGAGCTCATTTTCTTTGCCTTCTGATCTGGAGTTCTCTGTTCCCGTCCTGCTCAACAGCGTCAGTCCCAGCCCCCAGGATGTCCCTGGAAGCACAGACCTCTGATGTCCTGAACGAGGGTTTGGGCTGCTCTGCTCCAGTCACTCCAGTAGCCGGATCCATCCAGCTCCCTGCAGCGCACCTGCACCACGTACTGCACACAGAGCTGCTGCACTCGGAGCACAGCCCAGCTGCCTGCAGGCTTTGGCACTTCATAGAGCTGGGGAGAAAGTAAAAAAGTCACCGTGTGTGAGTGTGCGGGCCCCACGCCGGGCAACTCCCTGAGGGCTCCCCTGGCAGGGGGGAAACGCTCCTGGAGCAGTTCTTTGTCAGGAAAAGGAGTTTCCTGACAAACACAGGAGTTTTTCGGTCTTCAGGTTCTTGTTTTATTGTTATCTTATCACGACTGCAGTAGGTTCTTGTTTTATTGTTATCTTATCATGACTGTCTGCACCCAGACCTTGCATGCAGGAAAAACAGCACAAAAATGGCTAATGACCTCGTGTCGCAAGGCCTTTTAAGTCTAATCAAAAACTAAGCTACCCAATTAAGAAGTGACACCTGGATTATTTCCCTTTCTAACCCAATAACTGACCCCTAAAGACCCACAAAGCAGATTTTTCTACCCAATTACAAGATACCACCCAAACCCAAGGAGAAGAAGGAAGAAGAAGAAAGAAGAAAGGAACTCGAGACAACACCCTGTACCCTCCATCTTGAATCCATCTATAACATCATAAAAATCCTAAAACCTAAATTTCTCACCCATGTGACACACTACACTACTCTCTACAATCTATTTCACACTTTCGTGGTTTCTAGTTTACTTTGAAGCTTTGGAACCTTCTCCATGAAGGAGCGTCAAAGTCAGGGCTTTCCTGGGAGTCAGAGCACCCGAGGGCAGACAGGAGATATCCCCCCTGCCCTGGGTTCCAACAACAGGGATGTTTAGGCAGCTCTTGGAGTCAAAATCCCTGAAAATGAATCCCGTGAGGAAGCGGGATCATGAGGAATATTCCGCTGTGGACACTGCAAATGCTTTTGCATTTTGTGATTTCCCCCATAAAAGGGGGGATAAATCCCATGAAAACCAGCTGCACACTGCAGCAGTGCAATGACCCCTGCTCCAGGCCAGATGGAACAGACAGTACCTGCCATGGAATGTCCTCCCTGCTCCCTGAATTCCAGCGGATCTGGAATGTCAGATCCCTGCTGGCAAAGACAGGCTGGGTCCAGCTCACGTTCAGCAGCCCCGTGTTCCTGGTGAGCTCTGCTCCCACGTTGGAAGGGGGGAGAGGCTTCACTGGAAAATGGAAAAATTAAAAAACGACTGCAAAGTCTGCACTGACACTTCCCAGTAAATCAAACCATGGATGGCTTCTCCTTGTCCTGAGGGTGGTGGGTAACACACGGCCTCTGCTATTCCAGGGAAAGCAGGACTGGAAACACAGAATCCACGGGAATGTTTCCAGGTATTTCACTTTCATTTAAAGCACAACAGATTATTTTGTGCTGGCACTTGCTACGTGCCCTGGGATCAAGAACAAAAGACAGAGTCTGGCAATAAATTCTGAGGTTTAGGTTGGATATTTTGGAAAGTTTCTCCACGGGAAGGGTGGTCAGGCATGGGAACAGCTGCCAGGGCAGTGCTGGGTCCCCATCCCTGCAGGGATTTAAAAGCCCTGTGGATGTGGCACTTGGGGACAGGGGCAGTGGTGGCCTTGGCACCTGGGAATGGTTGGATTCCATGCTCTCCAGGGGCTTTTCCAACCTTAGCAATTCCACGATTCCATTATTTCAGTGGGGTCACCCCTGCAGAAAGCAGCAGCTCCTGTAAAGGCTGGGGACAGACATTGTGCAGTGACTGATGGAAATGTTTTGATTTTATTAATTGGAAATTCCCCCCAAATCCAGCTGCTCCACAACAGGAATCTCCCAAAACCCTTGTTTGCTAATCAAGCCAAATTGAATTAAACTTACTTTGGATAATCTGATGTGAATGAGGAGAAAAGAACAACAAAAAAATAAATATTTTTTTCCATTTTGGATGGTGCTGGAACGGGTTTGCTTTGCTTTACTACAATATAGAGCACCCTGCATCTGGGATAAATAATTCCATCCATTGTCACCACATAACAAACATATTTTAGAAATATACAACCCAAATTTATTTCATAACTATGTAATTCAAATGTATTTCATAATTATGTAATATGAATTTATTTCATAACTATATAACTCTAATTAATTTCATAATTATATAAATGGAATTTATTTCATGTAGCACCTCTGGGGTCCAGCTGCCTTGTTTGCTCTCACCCATGTTCATATTTGTTTCCAAAAAATACCCAGTGGATTCTCTGTCACAGAGCAGATAAGAAAAGGTAATTTGCACATTTTGGAGTTTTTAAAACACTCAAAAACTGCTCCTGCCTCTTGTTTTTACCCAAATTTCAGTGCTCTGTGTGTCACAAAATGTTGCAGCAGCATGGAAGAGCAGGGACAGTCCCCATGATTTTAAATGGATTTATAACTGTGTAAAGAATACACTATGTAAATAATAATAATAATAATAATAATAATAATAATAATAATAATAATAATAATAATAATAATAATAACAAACAACTAAATAATTGAAGACAAATCAATCAGAAAAATTAAATAACCAAAACTTTTAAAATGAGCTTCATTTTGCAGTATAACACTTGCATTTTCTGTAGAGGGAATAACAGGCAGAAGTGGATGTTTCATTTAAAATCCTGTATGGAAATAACATTTAAACCAATTTTTCTTTAAGGTAATATCAAAACTCTCATGTTTCTATTGAAAACCTGTGGGGAAATTCCTTCCTTACAGCATTTAAAAATCCAGGGGCACAAGGGAAGAGAGGATTCATGGCTCTGGACCTACCCACATCTGCTGGGATGACACAAGTTGGGGAGGATTCCAGGGTTCCCAGGAAGTGTTTAAACTCTATCCACAGGGTATATCCAGACAGCAGGAAAATGGGCTGGAAGGTGCACTCGTAGGAGTGGTTCCTCTGCAAATGGCATTCTTTCACCTCTGAGTTTGGAGATGGGCTTGGAAAGTCAGAGCAATAAATTTGACTCCTTAAAAGAGGGGAAAAAAAAAAAAAAACAAACCCAAACCACATTCAGTTGATTCATTGCAAGTGTAAATCTGGAGGGAATTAAAAGGAATGGTGGCACTGCAAACGTGCTGGCATTTTGAGGATTATCTGGATGTTGAACCTGGATCTGCACTGAAGGGATAAAAAACATTTCAGTGTCACTCCTCAAAGCTTTGGCTCCGGAAAAAGCAGGACAAACAACAAAAGCAGCAGGTACAACACGAGAAGGCAGCTCCAAATCCTCATCAGTTGTGGGATTTTAGGGATTGGCAATGAACACAGCAAGGCAAATCTGCCAAGAATTGATTCCAGTCAGGAATGACTTCCAAAATCCCAATTGGCAACCAGGAGGAAGCTGCCACAGAGACCCAGTGAGGTCTCCAGGAGATGGAAATCCCATAAAAACATCAACTCTGGATTAAAACCCCCATGTCCAGTTATCACAGCTGGCAACAGAAGAGAGGAGCCCTGGATTCTGGATGAAATGGAACTGGAGAAATCCTTGGAGTGGGAATTTTTCAGCTTTCTCCTCAGACCTGTGAGGAGAGGGGCCGTAAGGGTGTGAGTTACTCAGAGGAACCAGCAGAGTTACACTGGGTTGAAGTTTCCTCCTCGTGTCCCCAGGATTAAAGCAGTGCCTGGTGCTTTGGAGGTTGGGATTGGAGCATTCCCTGCTCCCACAGGATGATCCCTCTGGAGCTGTTTCTCCTGGCAGCACTGCCTGCAGAGGAAGATGTAGGAGCAACCCAAGCAAAACCAAACCCCACAGCCAGAGCATCAGCACAGCAGTGCTGCACTCCAGCTCCTGAAGGGAACAGCAGCAGGAATCTTATTGCATTTTCCTCTTTCAGGTCTTACTCTGAACAAATAACCACAAAAATCAGAACAAAAAGAAGGATCAGCAGCATCTGGGAAGGATTTGCAGGCAGTGGTAATGTCACTGTTTGATCTTGCAGGAACATGAACAAATCTCCACATTATCACCTCCTACTAGAAAATTACATTTTTAGCTAAACCTGAACAGTGAGGAAGAGGGAATAAAAGCCACGATGAGCAGCATGGGGTTTATTCCCAGCTCCCTGCCCAGCAGTGCACTCATTAGATTCATATTTGTGAAGGCAGAGTAAACAAAAGCTACCTCAGCACTCAGCCAGGCATTAATCCTGCTCCAAAAGCCTCCACTTGACCTTTCCAGCATTCCAGTTATTCCTTCAGTCCACAAAACCCTGGGAAATATTCACCTGGGCACCAGGATCATTCAGGACTCCACCAGAGAAGACAGGCTGGCTTTCCAAAGGATTAGGCCCTCAGAGCTGATGGGAGATGTCTGCCAAAATTTCTGCATCTCCAGCCCAGCAGAGCAGTAAAATTATGGATTTTTTTTGCCTCAGGAAGAGCTGTCTGTCTGTCTGTCTGTCTGAGTGGAAACCCTCAAGCTCAACATATCAGGGATGGAATGGGATGAGCTTTGACGTCCCTCCCAACCCAAACCAGTCTGGGATTCTGGGAATTGCTACAGTCCAAGCTGCTGCCTTCACAAAGCAACATTCCCTCCAAGCAAGGCTTTTTTCCCACCTTGGAATGAATTTGTTTCATCCTCTATTTTTACCTGTGTGTACACAGAAAAAAAAAAAAAAAGATACAGAATTATAGAAAAATCAAAGACTGAGTGGAGACCTCAGGAGGTCTCAAGTCCCACCTCAGACTCAGAGCAGAGTTAAATTCAGATCAGATGGAGCTGTCAGGATCTCAGAGGCTCCAAGAACAGGGATTCTACAGCTCCCCCAGGCCACACATTCCCACCTGGAATGGGCTTCTCCCTTATTTCCTTGCAACTTGTAGGAAGGAGCAACTGGATTATTTTTTTTAACTGATCCAAGGAATCTTCTTGAAGAGAACTGGCTCCCAAACAGGTTGAAAAATGCTGGAAAACCCTGCAAATAAGATCTGTTACATACTCAGGTATCTCTGGTTCCCTTCCTGCACACAGAATAAAGAATCTGTTAATTCTATAACTACACTTCTCCAGAATTCTTTGGCACAAAAATATTTTCAGCAATGCTTTCCAAACGTAAAAAGAGAATTAGAATCCATCCATACCTGTGATATCTTAACTGCAGACTCCCCAGGAGCAAGGTGGTTGGGTTTGCAGACCACCTGCAAGTCATTTTAGTCAGGTAGCCATCAGTCTCACAGGAGATATTAAAATCCATGTCTAATTAAAAGACATTAAAAGCTTAATTAATAAGACGCAATGGTTGCTACAAAACAAAACAAAGCTGTAAGGAATTTTGGAAGTAATTTGAGATGGGACTTTTGAATTGGTTTTGATGTGGTTTGTTTTTTTATGTTCTACGTAAGTAAGGAAAGTGAGTTCAGCTCACATCTTTACAGCACAGTTTAAAAAGTCACAAAAAAGTCACAAAAAAGGTCTCTTAGTTACAAGACTTTTTAAGGAGTTATTGACTAATAAAACACTACTAACAAAAATATTTATGTTTATGACTCAGTCATTAAATATTTTGTCTTATAGACATGCTACAGTGTAAGCTTTCATAACCAATCATGTTATAACACACAATATAGAGTACAGTACTGCACTCCAAATTTCTTGTTTGCTTTTATAACTACTTTTATTTTTTCTGTATCTTAAACACTAAAACTCTAAGCTTTCCTTTACTTAATATGTCTTTACTTCAAACTATAAATCCACATCCTTGCTTCCAACACTTATGTTTAGAAGCTTTTTCCAAAGCCTTAAATCAGATTTTGTGTTTAATTCTAAGCTTTAACCTTTTTAACTTTTAATTTTTTTTATACCTTGAACTCTAAAACTCTAAACTTTCCTTTACTTATCGTGTCTTTACTTCAAACTATAAATCCACAATCTTGCTTCCAACACTTCAGTTTAGAAGCTTTTCCCAAAGCCTCAAATCGAATCTTGTGTTTCATTCTGAGCTTTCACTTACAAACCCGAAGTTCTGAGAATTCCCTACGTTTCAAATTCCAACACGAAACGAAACAACAAACAAACAAAAAACCCAAAAAAACCAACAAAGAATCCACAAAAAAAAAAAACCAAAAATCCAAAAAAAAACCACACAAAAAAAAAAGCACCAAAAGAAAAAAAAAAAAAAAAAAAAAATCAAACAAACAAAACCCCCCAAAAAAACCCCAAAAAAAGCCCAAAACAACAAAAAAAAGGGCAATAAATGGATTTTAATGGAAATATTCCATCCTTGCTATGGAAATGCCCCAGAAGGAGGATGAGGAGAATGGAAAATCCCCTGGAGCCTCACCTACTACGTAGAACTCAGCGTATCTGTGGTGGCACTCCCTGCTTTGGTGACAGCAGTACAGGGCGTTATAGAGGAAGCCTCCTCTGGGCTGGGTGGCTTTCAGGTTGAAGAGAGTGACTTTGCTCACACGGCTGCTGACAAGGGAATATTGCCTGGCTGGGATTTGCTCCGCTAGGTTCAGCCACCAGACCAGCTCCTGGGCCTCCGCGGGCTGCGTGCTGCTCGTGTACAGGCACAGGAATGAGAGGTTGGAGCCAGCGCTGGTCAGGCTCCGGGGAGGGAAGTACAGCACCTGAGCTGCAGGGGAAGGGGGGGAAAGGCTGAAAAATCCATTCAGGCTTGGAACTGAACCAGAAAATGTCAGAGCATTTGTCAGTAAAATAGGAACTGACAATAATAATTTAATTATAATAATGATAGAATGATATAATCATCACCACAACCATAATAAACCAGCAATATTATATAATATATAATATATAATATATAATATATAATATATAATATATAATATATAATATATAATATATAATATATAATATATAATATTATATAATACACAGTATCATAATAGTATATATTATTGCATGATATATAATATAATATAATATAATATAATATAATATAATATAATATTATATTATATTATATTATATTATATTATAGTTATATTACTATTATATTATATTATATTATATTATATTATATTATATTATATTATATATTATGCTACTGTTATTATAATATTATATATTATAATATATAATATTGTGACAATAATCATTATATAATAAGTATATAATAATTAAAACAATAATAAACTTATTATTATTATTACTATTATTATTATTATTATTATTGATGTTATTATTTTTATTATTATTATTTTTATTACTACTACTACTACTACAGATGCAGAAATGAGCCTTGGACTGTCTTCCTCCACACCTCAAGTTCCTAAGCTCTGATTAAAATAATCTTTAATATTCCCCAGGCTACACAAAAGGAAAAAATGGGGAAAAACATCCATTGAGACCAGAAATTGAAGCAAAAAAAAGGAAAAGCACTTGTCAAAAGAATATTAGAAAGGTTATTACTACTACTACTACTACTACTACTACTACTACTATTATTATTATTATTATTATTATTATTATTATTATTATTATTAACCAGTTGTATTTCTAACTTTCCTATTTAATCCCTATGAACAGGAGCAGACATGAGCCTTGGACTGTCTCCCTCCATATCTGAAGCTTCTAAACTCTGATTTAAATAATCTTTAATATCCCGAGACAAATCTGAATGAAAAGAGCAGAAAACCCCTGGAGGGTGCAGTGCAAGCAACACAAGGGCAACAAAATAAAATGAACCCATCTTTCCAGGAGTTGCTGTTCCCTCTCCTGAAGTCAGCAAGAGATTAAAGTCCCAAAAACTGGTTTTACACTGCAATTAACAGCAAATTGCAGGCTCAAATACACTGAATTTCCTAAGGATTTAAAGAAGTTTTAACTCAGCCCCCATCACTGAGGAATTCAGGGAAGATACAGGAGGAGCTGGAATGGAGCTGTTTGCAAAGAACACCCCAAAACCAGCATTAAATCCTTTAAAGGTCAGGTTTGCTTCCCCTGCTGAGGAACCAGGCAAAGGATTTTAGGATTTCCCCCAGATTTCCCTTTCGCAGGCAGTAAAGCACATTTAGAATCTGTTGTTTCAGGTTTTATTAGGAAAAAAAGCTTTTTCCTAGGTTTAGATCTTTCTTTGGTGCAGGTACCTATATAAAGAGTTCAGAGAATTCCTGTGGCAGCACAGACCAAAATATTCCCAGGGAATTCTGAGCAGAGCATGGAAAAATACAACAAAAGAATCAGAAAGTCAGTTTTTGCACAGGGCTCAGCATTACAAACCAGGCTGGAATAAATTTGATTTATTTATAAATTTGATTTAAACATTTGATTCTGCTCTGGGCCTTTGGTCCAGCTACAGAACCAAAACCAGAAGTTAGAGAAAGCATCAGGAGAATAATCCTGAACTGAGGGGAGGTTCAGGGCTGCCAGCTGGAGTTGGAAATGGAAAAGCTCTGAGGAAAAGAGCTTTCTGTGGGTCTGGGCAGGTGCTGCTGAGGGAGTGCCAGCCCCAGAGCTGTGCTCTGCAGAATTCCCAGTGCCAGCCTGGCACAGGGAGAGGGCTGAGCCTCAGACAGGAAAAGCTTCCACAGGATTTTTCACCCCAACTCCACTTCCAACACAAACTCCACAAAACCAGCGGGAAAATCAGCTTTATCCCAAAACCCTGCAGGTGTCCTACCTCCCAAAGTGAGGTTGTAGGGTGTGCTCCAGTCACTCCAGAAGCCTGGACCATGGAGATTCCTGCTCCTCACTTGCACTGAGGATGGAGAATCCAGCAGGGAATTGTCCATGGCCACGGAGCTTTCCAGGGCAACCTGAAGCATCTGTTGGATTGTCCAAATCCATTATTGTTGTAAAATGAAACAGAAAAACACAGAAGGAACATAAATAAATTGTATGGAGTCAGAATTCCCTTTCATGCTTTCTCTTTCAACTCAGTTTTTTAGAAGGATGGGAGTGCTGAGTAAATAAATTTGTTCCTAAAGAGACAGGACATAACGTCCTCATATTCTACACAAGGATTTTCTGGTCTTAGGTAGCAAGCTGGGTTAAAAATCTTTCTTCTTTAGATTTACTGTCAATTTGAGACTGCTGGAAGTTGTATAACTCTGTGGAAAATGAGTTGTTTCATTATGGGTTGCTAATTAACAGCTGCTTGTTATTCCAGAGCCACTTGCGTGGTAGGAACAGAAAAAAAAACCCTATTTATACTAAAACTTATAAATATTAAACACAGATGAGTTATGGAACATATAGAATGCTGAAAGAAAATGGGCTTAGACTTCACAGAATCCAGGATTTCACCCAAGGAGAAAAATGGGAGTTTGTTTGTGAGAGCCAGCAGGAGATGGGGCTTCTCTCAGTGGGGACAGATGTAAAATCCAGCTTTTCAAGAAAAATCAACGAGCTAAGCCCAGCTTTTCCAGGAAAAAGCAGCCTGCTAAGCCCAGCTCCACCAGAAGAGCCACACTCCCAATCCAATGGCAAGGAGAGTGGTGGGAATGCTGGGATTTGGGAATGCCCCAGCCCGGGAAGGCACAGAGCTGCCTCACCTGGCTGTCCCCGTGTCCCGGAGGAGCAGAGATCCTCACTTGGTGCTGCAGAGGGAAGGGCAGCGGGGCAGGGCTGGACCAGCAGAGCTTCACCTGGCCCCTCTCAGCCAGCTCCAGGCGCAGCTTCACGGGGGCCTCAGGCTTCACTGCACACAAAGTCATCCACCAGTTAGCCCCAGCTTCACCCAGGGCTGCTGGGTTTTACTGAATCACAAGTCAGGCCTTAAACTCAGCTCTCTTAAACTCAGCTTTCAAGAGCTGCGCTACTGCATGGCAGTGTTGTGTAATATCCCTGGAAAAGTCACCCTGGTGCTGTTGCAGTCATCAAGAAACGCTGTTTGACCTCCCATTTCCCTTAAACCTGCAGGAATTTCTTCTCTCAGGCCACAGCTTTTCCCAGTAGCCAAGGCCTGGCTTACCTGCCTTGCAGGAAAGAGGGAATGAGCAGGAGAGGGATGGGAATGCTGAGAAAATCAATTTGCTCCTTAGAGTGTACACAAGGATTTCCTAAACATTCCCATCCTTCCATGGGGATTATGGCTGTGAAAGGAGGTCTCCAGGAGAGTGAAAATGGAGAGTTTGGATATTCCCATGGGAGCTCTGGATGGGAAATCCTCAGGATTCCATTCCTTGGACAATGCCAAGGAACCAAGGCCCTGCTGAGACCTTGGCTGGCCCTGTCCTCATTCACAGCCAAGTTTTGCCCATGGAAGAGTAAAACCCTGCTCCAAACCACTGCAGGGTGAGCACTACGTGCAGAAGGGAAAACATTCCCAAAAATCCTGGGCACGGGGCAAATGTTCCCTTCAAATTCCATCTGCTCTGGGGTCCAGCTCTCCAAGGGTCCCATTTAAGTGCATTACTGGAATTTCACTCAGTTATATCAAACATCTCTTATTATTTTCAGCATAAATCCACCATACCAAGTCAGATTCTATTAAGCTATTTATATCAATAATCTCTTATTATTTTCAGTATAGATCTATCACACCAAGCCAGATTTTATTTAATTTCTACTTCCAGACCATCTCAAAGCAATTAACTTCAGGAAGGCCAGCAGGGAGTGATTGGGGAGGAGGCAAATAAAAGTCAGTGGCTTTGCCATCACATTTCCCTGAATCAGATCCCACAGATAATGATGGTTGTGATGCCACCTGCTCCACTATCAGCAAATAAAATCCACGTGGCACAAGCACTCGAGAGTTTTACATTCAAACTAGTTTTAATTGAGCTAAATCTTGGCAGAACATATATTAATATTGTGCATTTTTAAAACATGCTTCACTAAGCAGAGCTAAGTCATTGTGTCATTTTTGAATACTGGCAGACTCCAGCCTGAATTTTTAATTTCTTCCTGCAGCATCATTTCAAACCAGCAGGATGAAAAATGTCACCTCTCATCTTCCAAACAATCCCACCCAGAGATTTTAACTGGTTCTGTCTGCAGAGCACATCAGTTATGAGGAAGTTCATAAAATTCCTAAGTTTTTAAGTTAATAAGATGTTCATAAAACTTTAATTTTTTTCCCTGCAGCTGACAGCTCCTGCCTTTATGAAATCTGCCCAAATCTGCAATAACTGGGCACGTTGGATAGCAACACATATCAAATTCATCATGTCAGGAGAGTTTGAGCTTGATCAAACACACAGGAACGTTTTCCAGCTTGGGGTTGCATGGGTGAGGAAGAAAACATCAGGATCAGAGGGCTGCTTGGGAAAATGGGTGGGATTTCTTGCTAAGCAACTTTGGGAACAGCTTTTTGGATTTAACTGAAGTCCTCAGCAACAAGCTCCACCACTGGGCCGGTCTTGTGCATAGAGAGGTCCTGATTAGAAAGGAAAAACTGAGAAATAACCACATTTTTGAGCGCTTGGGCTGTGCTCAGTGTGGTTTGCACTGGAGCCCAGACAGGGATTAGGGAGCTTTTCCTGCCCTGTCTGTGCCCCCTTTCCCAGCAGAGCCATCCTGCTGCTGTTTTGAAGCACGGACAGACGACTCTTCAGCTTATTAAGTTGAAAAGAGGGTACATTTATTACAGTGCTGAAAAGAGGATACATTTATTACAGAGCTGGGCACATGGGGAGTAACCTCCCAAAGACATGTGCAAGGAGTCCCAAACTCCTGCTCTCTATTTATCCAAAAAAGGTTTTGCAGATTCAGATGGTTTCCAGGATGGTTTCCAGGATGCCTATTACATAATCATTAACCCTCTCATTTTGTATGCTAATTAGCTGAATGTCCTTTAGCACAATTGTCCTCTTTAACTGGGTCAGTGGGCTCTGAGGTGGGTCAGAAGAGTCCACCGTGGTCAGTGGGCTCTGAAATGGGTCAGGACCCAAGGAATGTTTGGGTTCTGACCCATTTCAGAACAGTATGTTCTGACTTGCTTCCCTTGAAGAGGAAGTAAGACCTCTCCTTCCTGGTAAACTCTTCACCCATGTCAAGCTGGCAGAGCTCCTTGGCCTGCTGGTCACAGTCCAAACCCCCTCTCATTCTTAGAAGTCAGTGGTATTTATGGCTCCTGCACTCTTTCAATACTTCATGTATCACCTGTCTGTCACCCTGATTATCAAGAGTTTTCTAAAGCCTTCTGAGTTTACATTCTTGTAGAGAACTTTCCCACACAACTTTCTGTAAACAACCTATTGTTTTGCATTCTTTCATAGAGGCGGAGAAATTTGATGTACAGGTAGTTTGTCCAGTGTCGTTGGAGAGGTGGCACGTTCACCCTCCAATCCACTGGCACCTTTGGAGAACTATAAAAGATTGGAGTCAGAGAAAATAAATTAGTCTCTTCATCGTGACCAAAGCTGTGGTGTGTCGTTTTTCCTTGTGTCATCTGGTGACACCTGTCATTCCTAAGCTTGTTTCAGTTATCCTCACCTGGTATCAATTAATTCTCCTGTTGAGCTCTAATCACAATGCATGCCCTTTGCTAACTACATTTCTAACTTAACCCCTTGATTCATTTAAGCCCTTAATTAAAACGCATCGTTTTCACTAGCTTAGCTGCACTCCCAGCTCCCCCCCGGCTCGGTTTTCCATGGACACACATCTCACCGATGTCCGTGGGCTGCAGGGCCACCGGCGGTGACCCCAGGGCTGTGCCACCTGCCACCATCTCCAGCCACAGCAGGTAGGTGTGGTTGAGGCTCGGGGTGGCCACCAGGCACTGGCAGGTGGCCTGGTCCCCGCAGTCACACGGAGCCACCCTCACTGTCCCCTGCAGAGAGCTCGTGGATGCAGCCCCCAGGGACAGCTCTGACCTGCAGGGCGGAAAAACAAACCAGGAAACAAAACAATCTTCTGTATCTCAATAGGTGTGGCCATCTGGATATGGTTTATTGATCAAAAAAAACCAGATTAATTCATTAAAAATAATAATAATTGCAACCAACCGCTTTAACTTTGCTGCTTCTCCCTTTTTGAATGGTTTCCAAGTAATGAACACAATTCCATTCGAGAATTCCCAGATGTTTTTTGGGCACACAGTGTTGTTTTACCTTCCCATGGCAGCTCCCTGCCATCCCAAAAGAGATGAATTTCTAATTCCCATTCGTGAGGCACTGAAATAACACCAAAAAATTTTGATGTTCCCCCCAGCTCCTGCTACAACTGAGCATTACAGGGAATATTATAACAATGGAATGGTTTGGGTTGGGAGGGACCTTAAATCCCATCCCATTCCACCCCCTGCCATGGACAGGGACCTTTTCCACCATCCCAGGCTGCTCCAAGCCCCATCCTTGGACATTTCCAGGGATCCAGGGGCAGCCACAGCTTCTCTGGGAAATCCGTTCCAGGGCCTCCCCACTCTCCCAGGGAACAGCTCCTTCCCAATATCCCATCTGAATCTTCAGAACCAGCAGTTCCCAAAGGATTCTTCATTCCCATCTCTACTCTTCAGGCTCTTGCAGAAACCCACATTTATGGAATTCTGCAGGTATCCAGTGACTAAAGCCTCCCCAGGGTTGGGAATTTAATAGTGCAAAGAATTTGTGGCCAAATTTCTCCCGGCAGCAAAGCCAAGACAAACCCTGACAGCTCAATCACCTCGGATTCTTTCCTACTTTTCACGTTTCATCCTTACCCAAAAAAAAAAAAAAGAAAAGCTCCTGTTTGGAATTGTTCTGAAGTGATTTTGGAATTATTTCTGTCCAGTAAAGGTTTTGTTTTACTAATTCAGAGAAAGAAATGGAAATTCATGGAATAAGAGCCTTTCAGTACATTTTTCCAATGGTTTTATAGCTGGCATGAGTCACTGGAATGCTTGGATTCAGGGAGGGCAGAGATCTCTGCATTGGAGGAGAGGGAAGGACGAGATCTGCTGCTTTATTTTTTGGGTTTATTCCATTTGTTATCTGCTCCATTTATCTGAGAGCAGAGCACAGAGAACTGGCCATGATTCACCAATTCCATTTCCATATCCTGCCCTGCTTAGAGAGGAAAAGGTCAAAAAACTGAGGAGAATTATGGAGGATGGGAAGAGCTCAGGCTGGGACTGCAGGGAACCACTCCTGGATCATCCCAGCCCCACTCCCCTCATCCCTCACTGATCCTTCTGCATCTTGGGATACTCTGAGGCTGGAAAACCATGGAATTTGGGCAGCACTGCCCTCCCAGCTCCTGTGCTCTGCAGGAACAACCCCAAGCAGGTCCATGTCAAGGTATGGTTTACATTTATTAATGCTCCAGACAGTCAATCCTGACATTCCTAAAATAATTCTCACCAGGACTCGCAGACTTTAGGACACAGGGATTATGCTGATGGTATCTGGCAGACACAGAGCTCTGAAATTACTTGGAATAATTTGGTTTTTCTAGATGTGGCTCTGCCGTTTTCTCCTGAATTTCCTTTCAAAAACTTTGCAGAATTTTCTTTGAAGCTTCTCTGCCTTCTCCCATTGCTCACAGATTTTATTGGTCTCCAAAAGCCACAATCAATCCATGAAAACATATTTTTTTCTTCAAACCATGTCTTTGATCTGATCTGTCTGGAAAGTGGTTACCACCACACCGGCTCCTCATCATTCCTAGTGATTATTTCGTATTTTAACCATCCAAATGAACTTATTTCCACCAAAAAAAAAAAAAAAAAAAAAGCAGTGTAAAGGGAGAAAAATGCTAAAGACTTATTAACCCTCACAAGCTGAGGAGAGGTCAGTGGCTCCTCCACCCAAATCCTGTCACAGAGAGTTCTTTTAGCCAACACCTTGGAAAACCTCAGAAAAAAAAATGTAGGAAGTCCTAAATGTTTTATATTTATATTCAACCCCCTTCAGAAGGTGATGCTTCTCCTGCTAAATTCATCTGTGGCCCCATGAGGAACCTGGAGACTTTCAACTAGATGCTGCAAAATGTCCTGGCTGGATTTCAATCCTGTTCTTGCAATTGAAAAGAAAAAAGTAAAACTTCTTTTAGGGCAAATTACCTGAATTTTCAGGAAAGGTCCATCCCAACCAGGTGGTTGTGAAATAGGGTCACCATTGTAACTCTGCTGTCACATTATTCCCACATCCTTTCCAAGCACTGCCTTTACTGGGAATGGATGGAGCAAAGCTGTCTGAGGCTTCCAGGATTTTTCCCATCAATATTTCCCAATGTTTTTGACCAATGGTAGCTCTAGAAAAATCCTTATTTGAAGATGCTGCCCCATTAAACTGCAGCAGATCTGAGGGCTGCAGAGCTCATCAATCTCTAATGAGAGGTTGATTTTCTCTGGCTGGAGAGGCTCCATGTACAACTGATTGCATGATTTATCCTTAAAAAACACGGGAATTTAGGCCCAGAACTGGAGGAGAGCCTCCCAGGTACTTCAAATAAGTCAAAATCTGAATGCAGCCTCATGAGCTCAAAGGGCAAATGATAATCAGTGCTCAAAATTGAACTGGGAGCACTCACCAAGGGGATCCCTGAGGCTAAAGACTCCAGCTCATGGAATTAACCCTGGGCTTTACAGCATTCCTGGGATCAGACAGCTGGAAAGATGCTTGGTATACAATTAACCCATCAGTCTAATGAAGCTTTGGAATAACCTTTTCTCTTCTTTTCTATCCTTTTGGAATAACCATTTCAAAGCCCCATCCTCTCCCTCACTTGAGCCTCTCACAGAGCACTGCCATGGGCAGAACAGAACATTCCCATTCCTGATATTTCCAAGCAGGAAAATTGTGGATGTGGTAAATAAGAGGAGACTTCTCTAATACTGAAAAAAAAAAAATATAAATGCTGTGAGAGACCCAAGCTTTTCTGTTGTAGATTCTCCTGTATCATTATTTTTGTGCATTGCCCTGTATGTGAGAATCCTGGCTGGATCTTCAGACTCCCAGGGAGAAACACATGCCAGGAATGCATATTTTTAAAACTGGGAATGTTTTCAAGGTATTTTGGCTCAGGAATAAAATGCTAAGGTATCAGAGAGCCAACAGGGAAAGCTGTCACCTTCCCAAAGGCTGGAATGCTTGTGCTTGCTGCTCCCCCAGAACACAGGGGGATTTTTCCTAAAAGGAAAATTTAATATGGAATGTGGGGAGGGAAATGAGTTCTCCAAGGTTCTGCTTTGTTTCTCATCTTTGCAGCAAAGAGGAATCAAACAGAGACTCTGCTGAGTCCACAGGGCCTGCTCTCCTAAATTGCATGGAACTCACTGAATTCCCTTCCTAACACAAGGAACCTCTTCAGCCCACCTGGGGCTCCAGTCTGGTGGCATCCCAAAAAATTTCAATATAGAAGTTTCTGCACTGGGATCACTGGCAAAGCTTTTCCTGTGCAGCTGAGCCTGGATGGAGCAGAGCACAGGCAGAGCTGCCTCCCCCACAAACACCCATGGAATGGTATTTCAGGAGTCAGAGTCATGAGGAACCCTGGAAATGGGAGCCCACCTCACCAAAATGGGACTAAAATATTGTGTCAGCTAAACAACCATATTTATTCCTAAATAATAAATCTGGTTTCTGCTCTGACTACAGGGATGATTTTTGCCAAATGAGATCTGGCTGTTCAGGAAGTCCTCCTCTATAAATTCAGCTAATTCAACTATTTCAGTTTATCTGTTTCATAAGGAAATGAAGTCTGGGTGGTTTTATACCAATCCTTCAAACCTATCAATAACCCAGAAAAAAAAACCCAAAAAACAGGGTGGTTTCATCTTTTTGATCTTTTTGTAGCCAATGTATACCAGACCTGCCCATCCCACAGGCTGGATGATTCCATCTCCCAGCATTCCAGGGAATATTCACCACAGTGACAATGAGATGAGAGCAGCATTTGCCACTGGATCACATGTAAAGTACCCCAGTTACTTCAAGAGAGACAATATTATGGTAAAAAAACCAAATAAAAGGCAGAACCAAGACATTAAAATTAAGAAGTTCTAACAACAAAGATACTTTAAGAAGTCAATGCTGATTTCATTAAAGTATTTTAAGAAACATGAGAAGGACAGAGAAGGGGGACTCTCCATTCCAACCATTTTTCATTCAAATAACCACACACTTTCCATAATATCCAGGATTTCTTTTACACAGGGCAAAGTAAAATCTGCAGAGCTAAAGCTCCCACCAGGCTGGAAGCTGCAATGTTGATGTTTTAGGAAATGCTTTCCATTTTCCAGACAGATTTAACAGTAAATCCTGTACTTACCCAGAGTATAAAAGATTCACCTTCAGGTCAGCCCTCAGGTCCAGCTTCAAAAGCTGCAGGTTACAAACCAACAGGTCCAGCCTGCCTCTAATCCAACACTCCATGTTCCAGCTCCAGTCTGGACAAAAGAAAGGGATCACACATTTCTGAACTGCATTAAATAAAATAAAATAAAAATACCTGGACGGAAGTCACTCACAAAGAGAGGACAAGGAACAGATATTCCTGAAAGTGAGGCTGCACCACAAATGGGAAAACAGCTATGAATAATCTGAGTTGGGCACCTTAAACACCTCCAAGGCTCACAATCCACGTGGTTCTGCACTGTCATGATTAAAAAAGGAATATTTTTTTTGCCTGGATTTAGGGACAAGGCTGCAGGGTGAAGAAAAATGAATCTGATGGTGGTTGCTGTGTCCTGGGAAGTGGCACAGCCTCAGCTGGGGATTTGTGGAATGAAGTTCTACCTGCTGAGGTCAAGGAGATTCCTGGCAGCAGGATGCCAGCTCCGTGTTCCTCAGAGACAGGAGGAGGAAAAATTCCTTGGGAAAAAAATCCTAATCCATGTACAGACATTTACTGCACATTTATTATTTAAAGCCTCATCACTCATGTAGAAATGATGCCATTTGCTCTCCATCTCCCCTGCCTGCGGATGGAGTTTAAAGCCCACATCCACCAAAAATATTTAAAATATTCCTCACAGTGTCTAAATTCCTTTGAAGATCTGGGTTTATGTCCTTTCATGCAGTGCTCCATATTTTATTTACAATTCCCCTGGAAAGACAGCCAACTTTTTTTTTTCCCTTTTGAAACTGTGCTGTACAATTCCTCCATCTTCCACTACATTCTGAGATAGGATTTTACCTATTTTACATTCTGAGATAGGATTTTACACTGAGGAAGGATTTTACCACACCGAGAAAGGATTTTACCAAATTGAGAAAAGATTTTACCACACTGAGAAAGGATTTTACCAAACTGAGGAAGGATTTTACCACGCTGAGGAAGGATTTCACCCCACTGTGTTGCCTGCCTAGGATAAAAGTGAATCCCCATCAATCCAACCCACTCCTCTCCTCCCAAACAACAAAAAAACAAAATATTTTTGGAATAATTAACTCCTTATGCCCTTGAGTGCTAAACCCACCTATTTTCTGAGGAGCAGAGAGATTTATTTCTGAAGGAATAAACTTCCTTGCCTGCATCCTTGCTCTGTACAAAGAACAATCAATGCTGCTGGCACTCCAAAGGCAACACAGAAAATTTTCTTCATTCATTAAAGGCTTGATTTTGGGTGCTCCAAGTTCTCTCCTCAAACCAGACCAGCTCCCAGCTGAGAAAGGGCTCAAAAAGGTCTCATTCAGCAGCACACAGGGCAGTGTGAAATTCCTGGGAGGAACTGGATGGACCATGCAATGGGCAGCTGCCATCTGAAGGAAGTCTGTAAATATAAAGGGAAAAAGTGTTGGAAATAAAAGGGGAAATTCGTATTTTTGAACAAGTAAAAGGGAGTGGTTGATGTGATATAGAAATGCATTCATTAGGTAAAAATCAGGTTGTTTCCAGGGGCTGTTCCCTGAGGTAAAGACAAAATTAATAAAAACATCCCCTCTAGGTAAAGACAAAATTACTAAAAACATCCTCTCTGAATGGTGTCACAGGTGACAGATTCCAGATTTTACCCCGACCTCACTGCACTTAAACTTTTGTTTTCTCAATCTCTTGAAAAAAGTCAAGGCCAAGATTGCAGGTGAAGCTTCTCTTTGGGATAAATTGGCTTTTATTAATCAAAATTGCAATGAATCCTAAACTGAAGTGAATCCTAAGCTGGGTGTGAGTCTCATCTGCCCATGCAGTGCTGGAACAGATCCCCTCCAGCTCTTTTAAAACAGCTCCATTTCAACAAAAAATTTAATCCTGTTGTAAATATGAAACATAGTCCCACTGTAACTCTGAAATAAAAAAGGACAATATGACTGTGGGTGCAACTGCACAACCCCAGGGTATTATCTGGGAAATGAGAGGCAGGAAAATGATCATTTTATTCCATCAGACTTAAAATAAAAGCATTCTGAGCACATTTGTTGATGTCATAGCTTGAATTGTGCTCACAGTGGTTTAGAGAAGGATGAGCAGGGAACAACTTCCTGTAAAACACTCTGAATTTAAAGATTAAAGCTCTACTTGCAGCAAGGCACAGGGGCATTGGTGCACTTTGCATTCTGTTCAGGAAGGGAAAAAATTTTAAGCAGTTCATTAAATAGAAATTAATTGATGCTCTATGCCTTGCCACAGCCAAAATAAGAAATACCAGAATATCTCTGGCACTGTTTGATTAATAGAAATTCATAATTCTCTAGCACAGAGCATGAGTTAAATAATACCAAAATATGAAATGAGAGTTCTAAAAAAAGCTGTTAAAACCAGAAGATGCAGAGTGTTATTCTGCAGAGGGTTTTGCTTTCCCTCCACACAGATTTTGTGCTGCCAGACTCCTGCAGGGCTCTGCTCTTCCCTCCTCTCCCACTAAACAGTTTGTGCCTCTGTAAATCCCAGCTTCATTAGGCCTCCAGCAGGAGGAGTGGAGCAAACAAACTCTCAGGCCATAATCCATGATTAAAAAAGGGACCAAAAAGTGACATAGAGCAGGACAGAGAAGCAGCACTGTCCCCAGCTCATCTCTTTTTCAAAGGAACATCCCCCTTGTGTATCACAGATCATCTCAAGGGATTAATTAAACATTATAAAGTCAAAAATGTGCTCAGCCCCTTTCTTCAGAAACAGAAAAAATGAAGTTAGAATGACCCAGAGGAAGGCCTGACTTGCAGCTCTGTCCCCAGAGCAGCAGGGCCATCAGATGGTGACAAACTGCCCTGAAATCCCAGAAAACCTCCCTGGAGCATCCAGGTTTTCCAGTTAAAGCTACTCAGTATGTTCAGATCAAAAAAGGTACTTGAATGAATTTAAAAGAATTTCAGATGGTGACAAACTGCCCTGAAATCCCAGGAAACCTCCCCAGAGCATCCAGGTTTTCCAGTTAAAGCTATTCAGTATGTTCAGATCACAAAAGGTACTTAAAAGAATTTCAGCAATGCAATATTTTATACTGAGTGGATCAAAGTACATATAGAGCAAGATAGAAAGGTGTTTATGCATGTAAAAGGTACTTAAATCTAATGATTTATTCATTATCTTTTTGATTTTCAAAAAGATATTCAAATCTTTTTGATTTTTATTTTGTAATGACACAAATTTTCCGAATAACTCCACTGGGTTAGAGGGTCTGCTTTCTCCCTAAGCACCATCATCAAATCCTTTAAATAGTCCTTATTTTAATAAAAAGAATTAAAAAAGAAAGGCAAATACCAGCTGTCCTTGCAGAGCAGATGCCAATATTGTCAGAGGCATTTCCCAGTTTATTAATGCAGCATCTGGAGTGAGCTGAGCACCCTTTGGCAGCCCTGTGGTGCCCTTGGGAGCAGGAATGGCAGCATCCCCCAGGAGCAGAGGAGTTCTCCTTGCACTTCTGGGCAACAAAACAAACTCCCCACCAATTTTTATCTCATCAAATCTGTCCAGGGCATTCATTTGGATGTTTCCTGATCTGAAAAGTTATCCCAAACTGGGTTTTGGGTATTTTTTAGTGACTTACCCATCAGCACAACCATGGTTGGGATGATTTGCCAACACATCTTGTTTTGTAGAGCTGACCTGAAAAACACACAGAAAATTAATGAAGGACTTATAATTATCAGTCTATAATTTCATTTTGCACTTCAGTTCATTTGGTGCTCACACCTTTGTAAGCAGAATCATGGAAAACCAGGATTGTTCGGAAAGGAACTTAAAAATCATCTCATTCCAACACATCTAATGAGGAGAGACACTGCTCTCTACACCAGGAAAGGAAGAACAAGCCAGAAAGGGAGAAAAAACCAGAATTTTCCAAGTGCAGCAGACATAGAAACAGTGACAAATTCCAACAGTGAGGACTTCACTAAACTTTACAGCAACATTTCATTATTGCTCCTTCATTTCAGATACTTTGTTTTTTTTTTTATTTTCATGTAACACTTACATAAATTCTGCTAAAATGGAAATATATTTTTATACTTAAAGCTCCACAGAGGAGACTTTGGCTGCTGTTGTAGTCAGGAACTGAGTGCTGAGTAAAATCCACAGCTCAAGTCAGGCAGCAAATGGTGAGAAATTCGAGTTAGGGAATCCCTCCAAAGGGTTCCATTCCTGAAATATTTCTGAGGACAGTTTCCTTGAGAACATCCCTGGAGCCAAAAGAGGCAGTGCCAAGGTTATGTAATGTACTTTGGGGCTGCATGTCCTGGAAAAATATATTTATTTCTACATTCCATATCTACCTGAAGCAGCAGCCAGCTGCCCAGGGAAGTCACAATTCCCAGGTCCCTGTCTCCTGCCTGCTCTCCCACCAATCCAGCTGGAGCTGAATTTCTCCAGCACTGTGCTCTGCAGGATCAGCCAATCCCATCCACTTTTCTCCCCATCCACTCTGCTTTTTCAGCTCCATTTTCAGCAATTAAAGAGGGAATCTCAGCTTTTCCCAGCCCTGGTTTCAGGGGACAATTTGGCTCTCAGCACAGCTGGTAGGTGGCCCACCTTACCTGTTCCTTTTCCATTAGTTTATTTCTGCTAGAGAGCCATGAGGGCCAGAGGAATTATGGAGCTATCAGGTCATTTCACAAAGATACAGGCAGGGATTATTTCCAAATAACTGAAATTAGTTAGATTTTCCCTAATTTCAGAAGAAATAAGTACCTTTTAAAAGAGTTTATTGGACATAAATGTACATTATGCACACTATTAAATGGTTTAATGAGAAACAGCCCATGTTCCTCTTTCATAGGTGCAACAAAAATCCCTGTCCATCCTTCAACCACTTCCCAGCAGGAAACTGGCAGAGATCACTTCCAAGAAAACTGGACATCCATTTCCAAAATGTATAAAGTTATCCATAGGCCCTGGGTGTTAGAGTTTCCCCCATGAAATACCCATTTACACTGAGAAGAAAACAACCACAGAGCCCCAGAACCCCATACGGAAGGAAAATTATAATTTATATAAAGGTTTTTTAATGTCCTGATGGAAGGAAAAAAAACTTAAGGGATAATTTCTCCCTGGAAAAGGTGGTCAGGATTGGAAGGGGCTGCCCAGGGAGATTCGGAGTCCCCATTCCTGGAGGTGTCCAAGGAACTCCTGGAAGTGGCACTCAGGGCTGGGGACAAGGCTGGACTTGATGGTCTTGGAGGGCTTTTCCAACCTCAGTGATTTTGGGATTCTGACATAAAAATGGCCAGACAGAGCAGTCAGAGATTCTGATGTCAGCACTAATTTAAAAGGCAAAACCACTTTTCAGGCCAGCTTGGGATCTCCTGTCACATCGACCTAGGCTGGATTTACAGAGGTGTTTTTCCAAACACATTCCTGACCAAACCCAGTGCTGAACATGACCAAAAAGCCCTGAAAGCTGCACGGCCACAGAATCAGCCCCTTCTCTGTTCAAAGTTCAGCCTTCCTTGTGTAAACTTTGCAGAACTGGGTAAAAAGAGATATCTACAGATAAATCCCAGGACAGGATAAATGCACTGCTGGAGCAGACAGGATTCCCCAAAATCTTTTCCAGT
Organism: Vidua chalybeata; assembly: GCF_026979565.1. NCBI lineage: Eukaryota > Metazoa > Chordata > Aves > Passeriformes > Viduidae > Vidua > Vidua chalybeata. The sequence goes on from NC_071538.1 coordinate 6,169,867, forward strand.
GAGAACACTGAACTTGCCAGAATTCCTTACTCCACTGTAAGAAAGAATACAAGTTTTACAGGAACACTGACAGGGAACAGGAAGTTAAATAAAGAGAATTATTACAACTTGTAAGCTCTATCCTGGAGAGAATAAATGAACATAGCCAGGACAAATTGGTTTATTTGAGGCTGGGGGAGTGTCTGTACAAAAGGAAGGAAATTTGGGTCCTTTTGAACAAATATATCTTAAATTATTCTGGAACCACAGAGTTTGCTGCTGCTGTGTACAAGAAGTTTTCTGATTTCTTATGTAAATACTATATTCCTCGCCATATCAACCACAGAATCACAGAATAGCTCAGCACCAAGAGTTAGGATTAAAACCAAAACACAACAGATATGATAGGCAGGGAGGAGAGCAATGAAATAAGATAATTTTTATTTACAGGACAGGTGAGAAATCCTAGAATTCCCTGGCTTATCAGCATGGGAAACAGGTTCAGTACAACCTGAAATGAGCAGGATCCACAAACACCTGCACTGGGCATGGAAAACCATATAAACCATCCCTGATTTTTGCAAGCACTGCACTACAGCTGGTTTTAAATATTAAAAACCTCTAGAAAGCATAAAAATATTTTAGTAATAATGCCTATGCACAGCATCTCCTGACCTGTTCTTTAAGGTGCCAAGGGCTTTCCAGTCCTGTCGGTCTGAGCATGGAATTCCATTTGCCACTGAGTATATTAAAAACCATTCTTAATGAAGAGTTCTGAGTAAGTGGTACACACAAATTAGAAATGAGTATGACCCATATAGAATAATTTTGCTAATATTAAAGCTTTAATAAAGGCAACCCAAGTTGAGCAGGAGCACAGCCACAAATCCAACTCTAAGCCTGCTGGTGGAGCCTCGCCCCCAAGAGTCGACAGCAAAACGTCCCGAACTCTTCAGAGTTTCTCCAGACCGTGGAATTCCTCTTGTTTGTAGTGAAACCGCTCCTCATTCATGCTGTGGATCTGTCCTTCCTTACGAGCAGAGCTCCTGGGATTCCGTGGCACTTAAAGGTTATATCCACGTTATAGGCACGCTTGGGCTCTCAGTGTGTTCATTATAAAATACATTTATAAATGCTGTACCACTCATTAACTTTCCGAAGTTCTCCTCTATCTCAGCTACCGCAGCATCACAGCCCACATTCACCGAGATTTATTTTTGTTTTGCTTCTGACACTGAATCTCAGGGAATTAAGGAGGGAAAGGGCTGAAACCGCCTGGATCTGCGAGCGGGATGTGGAACCGGCTGCGGGCTGTGTTCAGGGGGCTGGTTCAGGATTTTAGAGGGGGGGAAAAAAGCGGATAAAAAAAGCGGATAAAAAGAAAATTCACCAACCTGCTCTCCTTGCTCTCGGGGCTCCGACTGGCGGCTGAAGAGACGCTGTCACGGTGCTGCTCCGACGGCGAGCCCCGGACGGGCGCTTCCCTCAGCCGGGCTCCCCTCAGCCCCGACCCCTCAGCCGGGCTCCCCTCAGCCCCGACCCCTCAGCCCCGACCCCTCAGCCCGGCTCCCCTTGGCCTCCCTCGGTTCTCCTCAGCCCCGATCCCTCCGTCCCCAGCCTGGTTCGCCTCAGCTTCCCCCGGTCCCCCTCAGCTTCCCTCGGTTCCCCTCAGCCCCGACCCTTCCGCCGCCCCGCCCCGGCCCAGCGCCCCGCCCGCCCCGGCCCCTCACACGGGATAGCCGGGAAAGAGCCGGGAAGGGTTTGGAGCAGCGGCCCCTCACACGGGATAGCGGGGAAGGGTTTGGAACGCCGGGACCCTCACACGGGATAGCGGGGAAGGGTTTGGAGCGCCGGGACCCTCACACGAGATAGCCGGGAAGGGTTTGGAGCGCCGGGACCCTCACACGAGATAGCCGGGAAGGGTTTCAAACACCGGGACCCTCACACGGGATAGCGGGGAAGGGTTTGGAGCGCCGGGACCCTCACACGAGATAGCCGGGAAGGGTTTGGAGCACCGGGACCCTCACACGGGATAGCGGGGAAGGGTTTGGAGCACCGAGACCCTCACACGGGATAGCGGGGAAAGAGCCGGGAAGGGTTTGGAGCACCGGGACCCTCACACAGGATAGCCGGAAAGAGGCTGGGACAGGGTCTGGAGCCCCAGGAGAGGCTGAGGGAGCTGGGAAGGGGCTGAAGAATCCCTGAGGGAGCTGGGAAGGGGCTGGAGAATCCCTGAGGGAGCTGGGAAGGGGCTGGAGAATCCCTGAGGGAGCTGGGAAGGGGCTCAGCCTGGAGCAAAGGAGGCTCAGGGGGCCCCTGTGGCTCTGCACAGCTCCTGACAGGAGGGGACAGCCGGGGGGGTCGGGCTGTGCTGCCCATGCTGGATCAGAATCTCCTCTTTGGCATAAAAACAATGATACTGACCGGGAGCAGGAAGGATAACAAGGGAGCAGGAAATAAAATTCCTACAGACACAGCAGGAGAGAGAACCTTGGCAGAGTTAAAGCCCATCTCATTCCACCCTTGCCACTTTTCACTAGACCAGGTTGTCCAAGGCTTATCCAACCTGGCCTGGTGTCTCTTAATGATGCTAATTAATTCAAATATCTCAAGACCTGGTTGTGCTGTAATGCACATATCCATTATCTGCTGGCTCTAATTTAAGAGCAGATTATATCAATTACCTTTTACTCCACAAGTAATGGACTGAATCACATTTTTGACCCTTTTGCACTTCAGCATTTGAGGAGTTGACAGATGTAAACCAATGCCATGTATTTAACAGGAGCTTGCAATTAAAAACAACACGCACAAATTATTTCAAGGAATTTCAAGCAAGGGCTGAGCCCTACTAGGAAAGATGGACCTTTAATTTTGCTTGTGCTCATCTTCTTGTAAAAGGCAGCAATAATTTAGAACCGGTGAACTAGAGACTGGAAAGTCCCAGCCAGGCCCAACTGAGGGTTTTATACAATGGTTTTTCTTCTCAGCAATATTATTTTAAAAGAAATGCAAACCCACTATCTCCGCTTCATGAGGTATGAAGACAAATATTTTTGTTTCCCTTTTGCAAGCTCTTCTCAAGTAACCAGACTGGAATTGTCTTTTGGGTGATGTAAACACTTCTCCCATGAGCAAACCCACTGATTTGGCTTTCATTTATTTATTGACTTTCTGTAATTCACAACCCATTTCCTCAAAGCAGCATCAGCCAATTTCGCTCCTTATTAAAATAACCCTCTCTTAATTGATAAATTCTAATTTTAAAATATTTCCTGATTCTAGTATGACAGTTTGGGAAATCTGACTAAATACAACCCGTGTCTGAGGTTAGGAAGCCACTGAAGCTTTCATATCCCAGACTTTCACAGCATAAGCAAAAGCTGTCAAAAGCTGCCACCAGAAAATTCTTTTATTTAGACTATCTTGAGACAAACATTTGACAGAGTTTTCTTTCACTTCCCCATGTGCCACTGCAGTTCAGCCAACCAGGAAAAAAAAATCCCCTACAAAGCCTCCACTAGTGCAAATTTATTTATTTTTGAAGGTTTTTTCCCCTCCCATAAGACCCAAACTAAAACTTCCTTGAGCTTAATCCTCTTGAGGAAGAGAGAAGACAGGTAATTCCTCCTGTCAGAGTTCTTTGACACGTGTTACGTTGTGCCTTCATCCTGATCATCCTTTGTGTAAAGTTCAATTCCAGTTTATTCTGTCCTTCTTTACAGACCAGCTTTCCTGGAGGCCTCGAAGGCTGATCCCTGATGGGATCTGGGAGCCAGGTGGGATCAGGGAACAGGGACAGGACAGGAGGCTCAGGCTGGACCAGCAGGACTTTCCCCATAGAAAGGAGATTTGTTCAGATAAATATTAGTTTTAGAGGTTAGGAGATTTTAGAGCTGTAAGTATTTGGTTATAGTTTAAGAGTAGTCGTAAGTTTTTTTTGTTATAAGGTAATATATAATTTTTTTAACTAATAGATATTTGTTATAGTATTTATTTTTGTTTTTTAATTTTTTTAAATTTACTTTTATTGTATTGTGGATATTTTTATTGAATGGTTTTTGGTTTATTTGTATTTTATTATTTTATATTTTTATATTTTTTATAATTTTAAAAATTTTAGTTATAATTTTTATTATTTTATTTATAAAGTTTTTTATTTATTTAAGGTATATTTTTATTTATAAAAATAAATAAAAATATTTATTATTTATATATTAAAACTTTTATATATATTTATATTATATATATTTATATATTATAAATATATATTTATATATATTTATATATATATAACTTATATAGAAGTATAAGTTCATTATTTTTTTTTTGTTGAATGTTTTTGTATTGTATTTTTAGATAAGGTCAGGCCTTGTCAGGGGCTGCCCAGGGAGGTTTGGAGTCCCCATCCCTGGGGGTGTCCCAGGAATTCCTGGAAATGGCATTCAGAGCTCTGGGCTGGGGACAAGCTGGGGATCAGCTCTTGCTGGCCTTGGTGGGCTTTTCCAACTTAAATGATTCTGGAATTCTATTACTTTATTATTATTATTAATTAAAATATTAATATTATTAATTACATTCAAATATTAATATTATTCATATTTGATTAAATAATTATTATATTAAATAATACTATTAATATTATTAATAATTATAATTAAAAATAATAATATTATTTAACATCTTGCTGCTCAGATGTTTTCATCCCTGTTGTTTTGCTTCTCTTCATGTCTGAATTACCTCCGTGAGTTTCTATTTTGCCAGTGCCATTTTGACTCCAGGATTTTCAGTTTCTCTGTGCTTTATTCACCAGGAAATAAAGCATGGAAATCCAGGATCTTCTCCAGCCTCAGCACAGCATCCCCTCCCTCATTTGTGGAACCAAAACAACTTTTGGAGAGGCTTTTATTATAAATACAAACAAGGAAATGTTGGTTTGGTTTTTTTTTTCCCTCAGCCTCCACGTTTCACCTCAGATTTTCTCCCTCAAAGCATTATAAAAATAACAAGGGGCCAGAAGCCTTTCAACGAGTTTCATGTTGAAAAACAACAAAATACCATAAAATACCAAGCCCCGAGTGGTTTTGCAAAGCACATGAGAAGATTTCAGTGACCTATGTGCATGTTTTGAATCTAAGCGTGAGCAAGAAACACAGAACTGTTCTCCAACAGAACAAAACTTCAGCCTTGAGGGTTTATTTATTTAAAAAATGTGACATTAAAGCAATTCCTTCCACCAATTATGCTGGATACAGTCACAGAGCCCTGTGTGGCAGATCATAATAATTCCCTGATCTCTTACAAATAAAAATTCCTAATCCCCTGCTCAGCTCTCCTGAGTCAAAAATCTCCTGCCTGGTTTTCCATCTATATAGATTATCCGAGGAGGAGCAGAGATGCCAGGCTGGCTTTGGGTTGGGTGGGACCTGAAATCCCATCCCATGGGCAGGGACACCTCCCACTGTGCCAGGCTGCTCCAAACCTGGCCTGGGACACTGCCAGGGATCCAGGGGCAGCCACAGCTTCCCTGGAAATTCTATTCCAGGGTGTCCCCCCGCCCTCACAGCCAGGAATTCCTTTGCAATATCCAACCCAAACCTACTTTCTTTCATGGTGAAGCCATTCCCTCTTTTCCTGTCCCTCCATCCCTTGTCCAAACTATTCATCTTTTAGGCAAAGAACACCAGGAGTTTGCACCACATCAAGCACAGGGAAGTTTCCAAAATAAAAAATACGAGCACAAAAACCATAGAACCCTTGATATTCACAAGATTCTCTTCATTTATGCAAATCTGTAATTACTTTATAATCAAAGCTTGGTTTGAGAGGCAGAACTGACACCAGGCCAGGAGGGGCAGAGCCACAGCAGCTGCTCATGGAGAGGGAAGAAGGAAAAAAGGCAGGAAAACCAAGTGGTACCAAACACCTTTGGCTTCCCAAGGGAAGTTCAGCTGAACCTGTGGAACAGGAAGGATGAATAGATAATATTTCATAATATATTCTTTATTTTTTAATAGTTAAGCTCTGTTAGGAATAAGCTTTGGAGGGAGGCAGAAGGGAATGATCTACAGCAAATTTCCATCCCTTTTTAAGCCTTCACACGGCTGCACAAGAGGTCCCAGGTAATTAGTGCTGTCACCATTAGTGCAGCTTATTTCCCAAGAGCCACGGAGTCATTTGGCAAAAAGAGGATCCTGAGTGCATTCAAGGGGGAAATTGCAGCAAAATATACAAGTCTGGCCAAAAAAAAAGTGGTCCTTGAAGCAGCAGACTGTGCAGTTTAACTTCCATTTTGACAGGCTGGATGTGTTTGATATGTCTATTTAATGGGCTTTTAAATAAAACCACTGTTACTATAGTAACATTTACATCAGAGGTTGTGCTCATGCTGCCTCTGAGGTACAGAAAACCAATCTGCTCTGCTCACCTTTGTGCTTCACACCGATATTTCACATGGCAAACGTGTTTCCTAATAAATAATTTCCTTTTTTCAGAGTATTTTCCTTCTCAACTTGGAAATGAGGATATATTTGAGCTGGTTGGCTTTGCAGTGACTAAGCCCTGTGTGTGGGAACAGCACTCCTGGTGCCAGGGAGAACAAGGATTGCATAAAAAGGAAACTGCAGCCTGGGGAAATCCACACTGGATCCCTGGAAGGGTCCAAGGCCAGGCTGGACTCTTGGAGCAGCCTGGGATAATGGGAGGTGTCCCTGCCATGGGAATGAGATGGGCTTTAAGGTCCTTTCCAAGCCAAACCATTCCAGGAGTCTACAATTTCCATCAAATAGGACAAATTTTGCTTTTCTATGAAGTTTCCCTGGTCCAACTCTGCTTTCACTCAACAGCACCAGAATATTTACAGAACAAAATGTGACCCTCTTTGGGTGAGGAAATGAAACCACCCAGGGTTTTCCTCTTTGGATGAGGAAAGGAAACCACCCAGGGTTCACAATTCCCCTAAAAAGACTTTTTAGTCATGTGTGTCCTTAACAGGAATTAGCAGCTGGAAAATAAAGGGGATAACGGGAAGAGTGAAGGAAACTCAGGGCCAGCAGACACCTCTCCAACAGCTTGACTTGATTTTCCTTCTATTTTTCTTCCTGATGAGCATCATTTGAAATCAGATTTTAGTAAAAACGTGCATGGATGGGACTGTGGAAGAACCCAAACACTGCTGGCCGTGTAAAGCCAGCTTTGCTGATGCCACAGCCATGAAAAAACCAGGATTTACTTCAGATTCCAAAGCGTTGTTTGGTCTGTTATCCCCACAGTCCCTGCCAGGGTGACACACTCAGCTCCAGCTCAGGGAGGAGAAAGTAAACACCACAACTTTTTCCCTCAGGAGGTGGTGGTGGGGGGATCTATTTCCAGCAGCACTTCAGAAAAGCTGGCACCAATCTGGGTTCTCAAGTGGGATCTCACACAGAGACCAGGAATTCACAGCACGGAGCTGGCAGAGAGAGAGAAATGCCGCAGAAAAGGGGAAGGTATTTTGAGTAAATGCCTTCATTTAAAAAAAAAAAATCTAGGCTTTTTATCAATTTAAATGTTTCTAAATCTGTCAAAAATTCAGTTTGTGATAATCACAGACTCAGAAAAAGTATCAAATGGGTGGCTTAATCCAAATTGAGGTCGCTTTTGTGGTTCTGGCTATGGAGAGAGGATTTTACTTAAAAGTTTTTATCTCAGTGATGAGTTTCATCCAACATAGAAACCCCATCTACTCATGCCCACAATAAATGAAAATCATGGAAGGGTTGGAAGGGGCCTTAAAGTTTTTTTTAAAAATGGCACCATTATTTTCATTAGAGCAGGGAAGTTTGAAAATGGGTACAAGGATCCTCCATCACCTTGTCCCACCATCCCAAAAGGGAAAAAAACATTCCTAAATAAAAGACAACCTCACACATCTTTCACCCCAAAAGGGAGAAAAAATTCCTAAATAAGAGACAACCTCACACATCTTTCGTGGTTCTTTTTTCCTGCATTATTCTCAAAAATCAGATTATTTCACCTAAACATCAAGGGAAGTGCTGGAATACTGTCCAGTTTTCAGCTCCTACAAAGCAAAGGTTTGGGCACTAATTTTTGGATAAATCCTTGGAAGATTTGGGTTTCAGTGTCCAAAATCTGGCAGCACTTCATCCCTGTTCAGCTGGAGTGTGGAATGGTTGGATCCATCTGCTGAGATGTTGATTTTCTGCTTATTTTCTAGATAATAATAGGTGAGAAGGAATTGCATGAGGGGAAAAAAATACAGGGATATTGAGTGTGTGGTGGGAGAACAGGAAAAACTGGGCTAGAAAGGGAAGATATGGGAAGAGGCAAGAACGAGAAGCAGATGGATCCTTCTGGGTGGGAATGATGTGTCCAGAGAATGCTGGCACAGAGAAAGTGTGAGTGAAGGGTTGATCCTGGAATTGTGACAGCAGGGAAAGGGTCAGGGACACAGAGTCCCACCAAAAAGAGGTGGAATCTCTGAGAGAGGCACTGGGGGCTGTCCCCTCAGATTTATGGGATGGTGGGAACACTGGGACGCTGGATTCTGAAGTTGTTATCTCTTTATTTGGGAGAAAAATGGGATCAGCAGTGCCTAGGACAGCCATTCCCAGTTTTTGGTGCCTCTGGAGCAGGCTGGGAGCAGCTGGCCCATGGAAAGGGGTGCTCTGTGTGCCTTTCCCTCAGGAATTCCACACGGGAATGTTCCCTCAGGCAGCATCGCTGATGCCTTGTGGGGTCTCCCCTAGAGCAGAGGCTGGGCAGAGTCCCAGAATAAAGCAGGGATTCATTCCAAGGATCTCCTCCATGGATCCACCTTGGGCAGCAGCAGAGCCCAGCCAGGGCTGCAGCCAAGAGGAACCAAAATGGTCCCAAAATGCACGAGCGCTCCCGGGGGCTCTCACTGGGATCAGCTCTGCTCCATTTGCACCTTGCAGTTCATTGTCCCATTCCAGCTTTAGCCCAGGCACTCCCATCCTGCTTGTTTTTCTCTCTCCAGCCCACGCTGTTTGTGCTCCTGGGCCTGAGCTTTGGGTCATTTGTCCTTGGTGCCCAGCTGGAGCAGGAATTGTTTTGTGTCCCTGCTCTGTGCAGAGAGCTCAGCATCCCCTGATGTGAAGCTCAGACCCACACACTAAAGCAGCTCAGAATGTGAAAATAGAAAAGCCAAAACCTGAGGCATCACCAGCAGCCTTTGCCAGGTGCTCCTGCAGGAGGAGGGAGAGGCCAAGGCACTGCTGGGGCCAGAGGAGTGGGAATGAGCAGGGCAGGGATCAGCTCTCCCACACTTGGCAAGGAGCTCCCCAAGAAGCAGAATTCCAAGGGAATCAGACAGGAATTCCACACCCAGAGCCATTCACACCACACCAGGCAAGAGCAGAACATCCAAACCCACAACCCACTCCAGTCTCCACTCACACCCCAGGCGCTGCACATTTAAATCATTTTTGGACTTTTAGAGATGCTCTACATCTCCAATCTCTCCCTTATTGATCAGGTATTTGTGGCAAAAGGTCTCCCCTTGAAGGCTGTCAAACACAAATCTGATTTGATTATTCAGTGCAGACAGGTTTTCCCTTCAGAAAGGTCACATTTATTTAATTTATTTATTTAATTCCATTCTGGAGCTGGCTGCAGGATGTTTGAGCACCCCTGAATCATCCCAGTTCAACATCAGCTCTTTCCCTCCACTGCAATTTCTTTGTACATGAGTTAATAAGAGATTAAATTGACTATTAAACTTGATTAATAACACTAATTTTAAAAGGTTTCATTTTGGGGCAGGAGTTTTGAGATTTAAAGGGGACCAAACCAGCCTAAATCCTGCTGCCACACTCAGTCTCCAAATAAAAATACAGCCCTAAGGAATGACCTATTACTGCCATTTAAAAGTTAGCTACTATTCATTTAATGAGATTACTAAAAGTGCTACAGGAAATCAGGTGTTGACTGACCCTCAAAATGAGTTTACCTCATTACCTGCCCATTACAGAGCAGAAAATATAATTACTGCAGGAACTTGGAGCACCTCACACAAAACTGAAGAGTTGTGGGCAATAAAAACACTTCAGTGTCAGACAAACAGATGGCAGAAAATTGGTTTTGCCCTTTGATTTACTTAAAATTCTGCAAAGAATCCAAAAGTTTGGGATCTATTTGGAAATGATCCCCCCAGCTGACTTTATTTCTGTTTTAATTCTTCCCATCACTAAAGGAAAAGGGAGCAGTGCTGTCATTCACTGTGACTTCCATCACTTGTCAGAAGCATCACTGCATCAACAAGAAGATGAGACTAAAATTAAGTTAATTGGGCAATTTTTCACACCAAACCAAAGGCCACACTTTAAAAATACCTCACAGCCCACGAGGCTCGAGCAACCATCTCAAACCACCACACAGTAAAACAAACACATTTCTTTTCAAAAGTCAGTAGCAGTGATGAGGGGTTTATATTTCATAAAAATTGTTCTGACATTAAATCCTTCCAAATATGACAAATCAACCCCTGCAAAAGAGCAGAGAAACAGAGATACCCGTGATCACCTTCAGGTGTCCAGAGGGAGGTGAATAATCCCAATCCTAATTGAGGAGATTGGCTGCATCCTATTAACTTCCCACATTCCTCACTTCTGAGACTCCCAAACAAAGGCTGGGCATTTGGAAATTGTTTCTAAGGACTGCCTGGCTCTTAAGAGATCCACGAAAACCGATTTATTTTCTGCTGTAGATTTTAATTAAGCAGCAAAATATTTGTTAGGAATGCAGTCTTTAAAAGAATGGGAAGAAAACCCAGCATACTCTGGACTGGCTAAATTACATTAGTTTGTATAATCTGATTTCAAAGATAAAATTTATTTCTGTATGCAGGAGGAATATTCTGCATTTCTTAATCCACTAAAATTGAACAGAGTTTTCTTTTGGGATTTTTTATATTTATCATCCTGGAGCTGTTTAAGACATCATTTATTTGGTGCCAAAAAACCTGCCACACTGGGTGACACTCAGCTGTGTTCCTAGGAACAAGGACAAGCTGGTAAATCCTCTCCCTGTGTTTAGGGCAGGGATTTGTGGATCCAACACCCCGCTCCTGTGAGGCACAGCCAGAAATCCCAGCCCCTCAGCCAAAGGACAGTGACTCCCACCCACATTAAAGGGGTCACCGACCCAGCTGGGTCAGGCTTTCATCCCTCCCTGATCCCAAATCCCCATCAACTTCCCAAGGGAGAGTTTGATCAGCAGCCAGAAAGTGACAATATTGCAGCTTTTGTTTCTGGGTGGTGGAAAGGGTTGGGGTTTTATTTTTTTTTTTTTTTTCCCTTTAAAGATGGAGAACTGGGAACAAAGGCTCCTGTTATACTGGGAAATAGCAGAGCAGCAAAATCCCAACCCCGGATCAAACAGTCCCAACAGAGGGTAAGCAAAACATACAAATGTCACCCTCAATCCTCTTATTCCAAGTACTGCTTTCAAAGGCACTTTAAACACCCTTTAACTTGTCCCCAAATCCTCAAAAAACCAAAAGTACCCAGGCAGCATCTGCCATTTACTGCCATGGACCAAGAAAAGGAAAGCAGCACAGTCTGGGCATTGGAAAATGAAGTTCCAAGCAGGGATAAATCAAAATTCAAATGTATTGGTAACCTGAAAGGACCCCCTGGACCTAGCAGAGACACCAACATTGCTGTTTGTACCTCAGAATTATTCTCCTTTTAAGGGTTTCAAATAATTTAAAACTCCAGCCTGAAAATGATTTCTGCTTTGGTTTTCTTACCTCCACAACAGTGAGCAAATTCCTTTTCTCAGCATCCCCCAAGAAAATGTGCAATTAAAAATATGTAACAATGCAACACAGGCAATTTCCACCAGTTTGGCTGTGGGCAGGCAAAGAGCTAAAAACACATTGGGGGTTCAGATCCCAACACCTGGGCTGATTTGAAATCCCTCTTATATTCATTTCACAGAAGTCTTCCCTGAATGCAAAACTGCAACAGGAAGGCTTTTTATCATGTATAATGTGTACTTATTATTAATATTATGTGCCATTTTGCACAGTTATGTTCACTACATCTAAACTACTGTATTAAAGAGAGCCATGGGTTGAGTCTCACTTGGAGAACAATCTTCCATCTGTTCCCTAGGAATTTCCTGAGGGACAAGAGGGGTGTTTTTATAATCCCTGTTGTGTCCCCAGCAGGAACTCCAAGTGTGCAATCTCCTGCACAGGCAGAGCAGGGGTGGGAGAGGTCACAGGGACCAAGGAGTCCATTAGAAAGATGAATATCCAGAATATTTGTTACGATCTAGAACTATACTAAAGGAAGTAATAATGCCATTAAAAAAAAAAAGTACTGGTCACGGGGAATAAACACCTGTAATAACCCATTTTTAATATAACCCAGAAACAGCTGAACCAAACCTCAAAATAAAGGGCAAAAGCAAAGCAATAAAACAAGATAAATACAGAACAGGCCTTTTGAGAAAATATCTCCAGCTGATCTTTAAAATTTGATCCCAATTCAGCAGCCAGTGCTTCCTCACCCATTTTATCAGATTTTCCCTGGGAAGCCCTGCAGTAGGAACTGGTCATGTGCTTCCAGGGGCCACTTAAACAAATCAATGGCTCAATTGTACCTGGTGAGCATCCAGCTTAATGAGAAAGTCTGCCCATCCTTTATCAGAGCCCAAAACAATCCCTGCAGAGCAAACAGTGGAGGATCTGAAAAGTCCTGCTGCGCTAAGAATTGAGATCAGGGTTATAAAACTCATTTCAGAGCTTTCCACCACCTGCAGCTGGACACCACAATTTGAAATGGGTTTTACCAGGACACTCTGTCTGGTATCACCCCGGTGTTAACGAGCTTACACTCATTTTATGGGATTAAAGGCTGTTCAAAGGTTTTAGGAAGTTACCCAAGTCATAACAACTGCTCAGGAAGGTTAGCAGCTTCTGAGAGGATTGAAGAACCCACAAAACCAGAGGGGGACCAGCACCTCCTGGGCTGTTTTTTTTTTAATCCAACCCAGTGGATGTGACAGGGAGTAACTGAAGAAAAACAGCTGAAGAAGAGTGGGAAGGATGGGAAATCTAAGTTACCCCACACAGACAACACCCCCAAATCCAGCAGCAGGTTAAAAAAAGGAGCTCAGGACGAGCCTGGAGCTGAAGGGACTCTCCCAAAGGTGAGCAGCATTCCCAAACACTCCCTGTGCACAGCCAGCAGCTCTCTGACCCACGCTCAGCTCCTCCAAAGCCTTGCACTCAGGGCACTGCTGTCAGCAGAAAGCTCTCCCAAACAGACACCACTAACTCCTCCTCACCGTGGGGGCTGTCAGAAATGGATTCAAAAACTCCATTTTCCCAAGCTCTGGGGAGCTCAGGACCAAGCCTGGAGCTGAAGGGACTCTGCCAAAGGTGAGCAGCATTCCCAAACACTCCCTGTGCACAGCTCTCTGATCCACAGTCACCTTCTCCAAAGCCCTGTACTCAAGGCACTGCTGTGAAAATGAAGCTCCAAAGAGACACCACAAACCCCTCCTCACCGTGGGGGATTCAATAACTCCAATTTCCCAAGCTCTGGGGAGGTCAGGATTCCCCACTTTAATATTTTCATCACTTTAATACCTGGAAGAGAAGGAGAGCTCTGATGCCCTCTGCATCCCTGCCCTGCTGACAGAGAATGGATTTTATCCATTCCTGGAAGAAAGGGAAAAGCTCAAGCACTACCTTACATCCCATCTTTTTTCATGGAATGCTTTTAAAAACCTCCCAATTTCACCAGGTACAAGAAATAGGTGATGATCCTTTACCTTTCCAACACGTTCTACACTGATTCCACTTCCATGGCTCCTGGAATTGTCCATTCCACATCAGGTAAGGAGCACTGGACATGTTTTACCTTCCCCCTCACACCTGTCTGTTGTCACCTCTTGAAATTTAAGACACACAAATCTTTAAGCATCAGATATGTTTATTAGACAATTCCAAAAGTCAGTTTTAGTAGGCAACTTGGAAAGACAAGTAGAATATATTTGAATGTTTTAATACTCGATGATCTCAGGGATGTGGCAATCATAAAAAAACTGTTTACAAAAGGTACAAAAGCTGCCCTGCATTCCCAATGACAGGAAACAGGATTGGCTGACAAGGAAGCTTTGGAAAATGCAGCCACAGATTTCCAGCTGATTATGGAACACTCATCTTGCCGTGGAGGTGCCGTCACAAAAATCAGCGTTGTGTGGAAATTAAGGCACTTTGGATACACAGTATTCACTTCCACACAGGAAAACCATTCCAGAGAAACCACAATGAATTCCCACCGGAGGGATGGGACAGAATTCCCAGTACAGACATCAGAGCTCAGTGGGACTGAAGCTCTGGAGAAAAAAACCCCACTGAAATATTATTTTTTACCATATTTGATAACAAAGTAAATTTACAGAGGTTAAGGAAGATCTCCATGATTTCAACACACTTTTAAACATTAAATGTAATGTGAAAACTGCATGAAATTCACATTAGGGATTAGTGCACATAAGTACTTCCAAATAATAATACAAATAATAAAAATAATAATAAAAAAAGCATTGACCTTCTCCACTCACCACCCATGAGGTACCCACCAACCACAGCCCAAAGGGGATACAGTACAATGGAAAAATTTGGCAAAAAGCAATTTAAAACAGCATTTTCTGGTCCTCCTGGTCACTTTAGATTGTCCTTGTTCACTGCTCCTGCCACACACTACAGAATGATTTCTTTTCAGGAAAAATTCAATCTCAGCTGGTTTTCCTCCCCAAAACCCCATCAGTAATTGAGTAGTTATGTAGATTTCTATCTCAGCCTTTGGTACATAAATGAAGTAAAAGCTTTCCAGAACCCAGCCCCAATCCAAGAGGACTTAAATGGAATTGTTAGCAATGGCATTAAGAATTTATCACCAGGCACTGACTGGGTTTCATTTCACTGTTTTACTCCATTATTGAGTGAAAAAATGCCACTGAATAGGGAAAAAAAAAGCATCTTCTTTAAAAATTAAAGCAGGATTTAAACATGGAAATTATGTTTCATCTGAAAAATTTGGTTTACCATTAAAACAAGTCATTTCCCCAGTTCCAACGGATTTCATCAAAAGCAGGAAGAAGACAGTCAGATAATTTGTTATTCCCAGGATTTTTGTAAGTTTATCCTGCTATGTCCTGGATGGAGCATTAACATCCAGAAAAAAAGCTGTCCTTTAATGTTAATTCCTCTTTTAGCAGTAATTAATTACTGACCATTCCCTCTATTCGTACACAAATAAAGTAACAAAATTATATTTTCTTAAGTGTGATTATGTGAATGCTTACTAGGATAATGCTATTTTAAAATATAGTGTTTTAATGTCATAACAACCTTCTTCCAGACAAAAAAAAAAAAAAACAGGAGTTGAAGAAGGGTGTTTTAAAAGCAAGGAGGAAATAAGAAATCCTACCCAGCAGAACACTCAATTCCTTGCAATTCACACCTATAAAAATATACAGTTGAACACTAAACTGTGATTTTAAGTGTCCTGAGGGTAGTTTCTCCTTTTGTGAACCTTCATAGAAGTCGAGTCAGCTTTAAGATGCACTAAAATATGTTATTCCCCAAATATAGCCACAATTTTTAAACTGAATAGGGACAGAAAATATCTTTGTGGGGAGAAAATGATCTTGAAACAAACATAAGTGAAAGGGTTTTTAACCAGGGTTATTTTCTTTTGCTTTTCGTATGGCAGCAAGAGTTGGCATCACTTATGTTTGGCTTTATTACCATTAAGAAAAATTACAATTTTTCTCACATTACAATTAATGAGATGTAAATGAAATAACTCATCCTAATTAAAGCAGGAAGATTGATCAAGTTGAACAATCCCAATTAGGATAATCTTCATATTATTCTTTGATTATATGGTTAAAACCCCAACAGGAATAGTGACCAATGGCTCAATGACACAACAATTAAACCAAAAATTAATGCAAATACAGTGAGAAATGGGTAAAACTGCTTATTTTTTTGTAAACTTCTTCAAGGATAAATTCATAATAATTCCCCATTTTAGTGACTACTTCAAGCCAACTGTCAGCACTGTCCCTTTGGCTGAAGTGCATTTAAAAAAGCAAAGTATCAAGTGATAATGCAAAGCCACATGAATGTTATAACATACCACACAATTTAGATGATCTATGCATACACACAAGAACAGGAGGGGAAAAGCTGTAAAATATTGAAAATTACCAGCACCACAGCGAGCTCCTACCACTGCTCCCAGCTAAAGTCATCTCCTCTGCCAAACACAAGGAAAAAGCCTAAAATTGTAAGGAAAATGACTGCATTGCCAGCCAGCACCAGGCCACAGGCTCCCCATTTGATCTGAAATGCAAGAAATGGAACAATCAAAGCAGTTCTTGGAAGAGATGCTCAGGGCAGTCATTTCTGGGCATTAGATCAGCTAAAATACTAAAAAAAAATCAAAACACTACAGAAAGGTGCTAAAAGCAGAAAAGGCAAACAATAAAGAATTCCATTTGTGTGACTAATTATTCAATTAGCAGCCACTTGTATCACTAACAGACACTTCAGCCAAGCTACTGCTAGGATTTAGAAGAAAATGATGACTTGCCTTCCAAATCATTAAAACACACCTAAATCAGAGAAAAATCTGGTGAAATTAGTGCTCTCCTTTCATTGCCAAGCAACAAAACCCAAAGATCTCCTTTGAAATAAGTAACATGCATGGAAAAGGTGGATTTAAAAGTAAACAGCTTTTTTTTTTTTTTTTAATTCATGAGCTGCACAAGTAATTTACTTAAATAAGGAACATTTACTCTTAAAACACATGACTGAGAGTTCCCTCTCGTGGTCGTTCTGCTGCTGCCAGGCCCCAGCTCCAAAATAAAAATATCAGGGGATTTGGGCATTGCAAATAAATTCAGAGCAAGTACACAAAGTTTGAAGGAGTGAAAGTGAAAGGGAAAACCAGCAGGACTCATTAAACATCACTGGGACAGGGGGAATTCTTTGCCTTTCACACAAATGTGATCAAAATCTCACCACTGCAGAGCAGTTCAGAAAGGAAAAAGGAAAGAATTTAGGCACAGTTTCCTCAGGTTTGAGGGGCCAAACTTGGGAAATGCTTTGAGAGCCACAAGGGCAGCTCTGGAAGCTTGGCCTTTTATCTTTTAACTCCTAACACGGCCCAATCCCCAAGTTTGCAGCATCCTAAATGAAGAAAGCAGAAATTCCAAGAGAAAAATAAGGAAGCTGGAGCAAGAAGTGATGGAAAGGGTCATGAGACAGAGAGGCATGAGGTGCAGGAGGAGATATTATCTTGTGTTGGGCCAAAACAAGGCTGGAGGGGGAAAAAAAAAACCAGCTAAAAACTTTTCAGTCACGTGAGGTTTTTTTTGTTTTTTTTTTCCAGATGAAAAAGGCAAATTTCAGTGGATTATTTTCACCTGGAGACAGCACAGCAATGAAATGAAAGCAGGGCTGAAGATGACACCCAGTAAGGGAGGTCTGAGGAGAAAAAATTAGCAAGGACTTACTGCTTCCACCCGTGCAAGGATGATAGGAAATCCAAAGGCAGAGACAACAATTCCTGTGGTGAAGAAATAGGCCAGCTCCCTGCAGGCACTGCTGGCTGCATCGCTGTCATCACCCACTCTCTTGGCAATGAAGTGGGGAATGGGGCAGATGAAGTAAAATATCAACACAAACAGGGGCCAGTACACACTGGGGAGGGGGAGGAAAGAAATGTGTCACCGCTTGAAAGAGACACTTGGATCAGAAAGCAGGTGCAAAAACTCCTAATGCTACTTTTTGGCTTGAAAAGTGGATTAATCAGAAGGTTCCACCCAAAATGGGGCAACTGCACCTCGTTTGCCCTGCACTGATAGAGCAGCATGCAGCCTCTCACACGAGCAAGGGTTAATTTATTTTAGTTTTGAATCATTTTGCTGATTCAGCTCTGACCGCAGAGGAAGCAGGAAATGCACTGGAGCAGGAGAGGAGCAGCTTTCCCAAATTACAGGGATAAAGCAGGCCCACCCTCACATCCCATCTCCGCGTCAGAGCTCTCACGGGCCTCCTGTGAGTTTTTGAAGTGTCTTACAGACACAGAATCACCGAATTACAGAGCAGCTCGGGCTGGAAGGGATCCCAAAGCTCACCCAGTTCCAGCCCCTGCCGCGGGTGGGGCCATCGCGAGTGGGAACTTGTGGCAGGAGGATTGTTCAAACAAACAGGAAATTAGGGGAAATGCTTGTGAGATTAAAAACAATCAGCACGGCGGCGCCGCTTTTCCTGAGGCAGCACAGAGCTGTTCGCAGCGGTTTTATTTTAACGCAAATGCAAATACCGCCTTAGGAAGCGATGCTTAATCACAACAAAGTGCCACGAGCCAAGACACCGGGAGCGGGGGCCGCAGGAGGAGCCAAAGAGCCCCATTAAACGAGAGAAACTTAATTAATGGCTCTGAAACAAGCTTTGGGAAGGGCGCCGGCCCGCTCACCCGTAGTACTCCAGGGCGCAGCCCAGCATGAGGAACGTCAGCCCGATGGCTCCGCTGAAGGACAGGGCCACGAGAGCTGCAACGGCACAGGGCGGGCGCTGAGGCACCGGACATCCCTCCCGGGTCGCACCGGGGGCCGGGCACCACCTCCCGCGGTGCCGGGCATCCCTCCCCGCCACTCCCGGCCGCCCGCCCCCGCGCTGAGGCGCTGCCCGGGGCGCGCTCCCTCATGAGGGAGCCCCCGGTACCTTTCACGCCCGCCATGTCCGGGCTCCGCTGGCACCGCGCGACTTCCGCCCTCTGGCCCCTCCCCTTCTCCGCGCGTCACGTGACCGAGCCTTCAAAAGGGCGGGCGGCCGCGCCTTTTCCCGCCGCGCCCGCGCTCGCGCTAGGGGGCGGGGCGCTCTGAGGGGACGGCGACCCCGGTGGGGTTTAACGCGCGTAAACCTCGCAAAAAAAACGGGTTTGTTTTCGTACATGGCCCCTGTATGAGGGTAAGAAGTGCGTATGGGTGTGCGTTAAATCCGTAGCTGTGCGTGAGAAAAGTATGTTTGTGCGCAGCCGCGATTCGAATCCGTAAACACCGCTTTTAAAGAGCCCCCGCCCCTCAGGCGCTGCCGCTTTGTGGGTGCTCCTGAAAACTTCTGTTTTCACCCCAAAAAATGGAGCCGGGCGCCCGTTTGCCTCAAGCAGGGCCATCTGAGGACCTACATCACCCACCCTTCTGCTAAGCCACACGAAGAAAGGCACAGCTTTTTTTTAAAGCCGTGTTTTTCAAGCCTTGGATTTTTTGAGATGACACTTTTGAGCTCCCATTTTTGACCCAGGAGAAGCCTTTTGCCCCAACAATTGCCTTTTCACCCAAGAACAGTCTTCTCAATTCAGCAATGGCCTTTTTGTCCCAAGAGGAACCTTTTTGCCCCAAGAACAGCATTTTTGCCCCAAAACCAACCTTCTTGACCCAATAACAGCATTTTTGTCCCAAGAAAAGCCTTTTAGAGGGAGATCTTGCACAACCTTTTCAATAACGCCCCCAGGGAGCTTTTCTTCAGATACCTCCCTCCTCAGCTCTTATCTTTTTATGTACCCTGCTCCATGTTTTTTCCCCATTTTTCATTATTTTAAATTATTTTGAGCCAGAAATATTAAAACAGGCTTAATCCACTAAATGCTTCCAAAACACTTGAAAAATTTGGGTTTGCTGGCTTGTTTGGCTGTGGGTCTCTGAAGGCAGCAGCCTGAGAACAGCAAAGCCAAGGTGTTTCCAAATAATTTGGAATTATTTGGAAATAATAATTCCAAATTGCCTACAGGAAAAGCACCTGGAATGCCAACCTGTGGAAAATGACAGTGACAAAACCGACCCAGGCAGGGCTTGCCAGCCCTCACACAGGAGCAGATGCAGGACTGGAACCTCGTGGTCACAAGCACAAGAGATAGCTGAATTTGTTAATTTGAGCTTTTTAATGTATATACAAATGTTTTAGACCAGTCACAATTTCATCGAGTATATACCGTATTTACAAAAATTACAATAATTTAGTCAAACAGTAAACCTGAACATTGATAACCTCTGTCACTACCAGATATGACAAGAATGGATTTTTTTTTCCAGTTAACTATTTGGATATACATACGTCCTAATACTTTCATGCATCCATAAAAACATTAGGGATGGAAGTAATCAAAGCTTAAGTGGGGTAGAGGGGTTTTGTTTTTTTTTGGTAAAGTTTAATGGTGGGTTTGTATTTCGTGAATGGATGAGTATCCAGAGTTATGTGCCGTGACAAACTCGATACAAAGCTAATGAGGTTTTCATCATTAAAAAAAGTACGTTATAGTAATGAGATCCTTTTTATTATATAGGCATAGGTCACAATATCTACAAATGTGAATGAGAAACAATAAACCCAACAAATCACAGGAACATGATTCACATTCCAGTTATCTCTTTTAAATAAGACAAGCACATACTGGATCAAAACATTAATAAATAACATCCAGTTTGTTACTATTATCTTAAGGTCTTTTATATAAAAGGAGACCTATGTGTTGGTTTCACATTTTCAGTTAATGGCAGTAAATAATGGACCAGTACAACAAAAGGATGAGTTTTATACAGAAAGCCATGTACCTTGACACACCTTCTTTGCAGTAATAGCTTTGCCACTTGAAAATGTAAGTGCAACAAGTAGTGGATTGTCTTGAAAAACCACCAGCCTTAAGGACTCACATCCGATGGCAACCTGTTCCTGAGGCAGTAAATACACATTATTCCTGCCCATCTAATGAGTGTCCCTCAAGTACGGATAGGTGTTGGTAAATAAACTGCTAGCTTTAGTTACTCTACAAAAGAACGCCAGAATTTGGGGTGAAGTTTGGATCTCAACTCGCTTTTGGACTAGGAAAGCTGCTTCAGCAACAGAGAGATTCCCTTGTGATGTCATTGCTTTGGTCCAATATAAACTTTTAAGCTAATCAATTTGCACTGGAGTCACCTCAGAGATCAGACCTGGTCTGTGGATGTCTGTGGGACAGCTCGTACACCATGATCTGAAAAATGAAGTTGCAACAGGTTTCAGCCTGCCAAGAGCCTTGGCCAAGTGCTCTGGAGCTGATAAAGGCATAAAGGTGATACAAGTGGGCTGGAAAAGGTTCTGACTCCTCAGGAGGGGAAGTGCTACCTGGAAACTGGGACATTTCTAAACCTTTCCAGCAGAATTTGGAGCTGTTGGCATTTCTTTGATGGTTTCGAGCTGCTGATGAGAACCACGGGAAATGCAGCACGTGCTCATTCCTCACTTGGACGAGGTGGATTCACCCTCCCTTCCCCCCAGAACTGCTGCTTAACAAACCAGCAAGGGGCTGTTGAACCAAGGACTCGTTGCTCAAGCATTTAGAGGAATTCTGCCTGCACATTTCACTGCGGGGCTGTGGGGTGGAGCACAGCATTAATGCAAAAGCAGCGGGCAGCTGCCACACTGACCCCGCCCAGGATTCAGCTTTGGCTCTGTTCAGCCAGACTACACTAGATGAGCAATTAAGCAGCAAATGGTGACTGTTAGGAGTGTGCCTAAACCACAGCTGAGCACTTCAATTGGATAATTCGATCCAAACCCAGGAAAAAAAATAACATACATTGAACTTTGGGCCTCACCAGCAGTTGTTGAACTCAACTGAAGTGCTGCCATATCACACCTCACAAAAAAAAAGGTAGGAAATTCACCAGCGACACTTTGCTGGAGACAGACCAATTCCATCTTTTCCAAGTATGTGTTCTCTCTTGTCCCACTGGAACCCAAAATAAAATAGAAAAGTTACCAGAAACTGTAACCCTGTGGCTCTGGTGGGGGGAGCCAGGTGGCCAGAGTTCCTCTGAGCTCAGGATTCTGGAGACAAGTGTTAGGAAACCTTTCTCATGTTCTTCATGATAAGTATTAGGCTCTTAGTTTTCTGAAACTTCTGAATTTCCAGCCAGAGTTTGGTTGATCTGTGACATTTGTGACAAGAGACTAAATAAGCACTAGCACGGGTCTGGAGTGGAGGCTGAGAAAGTACCTAATACAAGGGTTTTTGTCCTTGGTTTTCAAATTCTGACCAGGCATCGTTCAGCTCCATAAAAATCATCTTTGCATATTGTTCATATGGCTGCCCAGTAGCCTGGAATAGAAACAAGGAGAAAAGAGGGATATCAGAGCTCCCAAACCCAACCACAAGAGCTGGCCCGTGAGCGCATTACCAAGCAGTTCCATGAATTTTCACTTTTTCCTTGACAAAAACCAGCTACTCTGGAGGGTTGCTTTCCTTAAGAATTTCTTGGCTTTGCTGCTCCTCAGCTCTGACACCCCCCAGAGTGGGATAAAGCACTGCCCCATGGGCATAATAAATGTGACCATCTAAACAATAAATATAACCTTGGCATTGGGAGAGGAATTTTACCTGCATGGAAGGGGAAGAGCTGCCACCTGACACAGTTCCTGGATGGAATCAGAATTCCTGCAAGCCTCAGGCAGCCCACATCCTCCCAAGCCTTGAGACTCCCAGGACCTCCATTCCCTGCCAAGTGGAAGCTTCCTCCTCCCTGGGGTGTCCCAGCTGGACTCGTTGCTCCCTGGTCAGCAAGTGGCAGCAGCCAGAGCACGAGCCACAAGCTGGGCAGCCAAACAACCTGATGGTTCCATTGCAGGAGATTGATTTGGATCCTCTTTAGCAGGAACTCTTGTCCAGCAGCAGAACGGCTGAGAGTCAAAGTGGGGGTGACAAAAGCTCTGAATTTCTGCTGCTTGAAGCAGCAGGTTCCAGGCACAGTCTTGGGGCTGGCAGTGGTTTCACAAAACCCCTGACTGCTTTGGGCTGGGAGGGACCTTAAAGCCTAAATGGTTCCATGGGCAGGGACACCTTCCACTATGCCAGGTTGCTCCAGCCTGGCCTTGAACACTTCCAGGGATGAGTTCAGAGTTCTCAACTTCCAGAAACCAGCAGAAATCTTGAGCTCCCACTTTCCACAGAGCTGTTAGCAGCAATGAATCGGCGATCCCATCCAACACTTTATAATCAATTTTGGTTTCCCCCGAGGTGGAGGCAGCCCAGCCTTACCTTGTCGGGGTGAACGACGAGCACAGCCCGCCTGTACACCTTCTTCACCTGCTCTGGAGTCACCAGGTCTGCCATACTCACAGGCTTCCACTTGGTCTCCCCTGCCCACAGCACCGTGTGCATGGTGGACAGCAGAGCCCTGATATTCCTCTCCTTCCCTTCGATCCACTCCAGGACCTGCAGAAAGGAGTGCAAGTCTCTATTTATGCCTTGCTTTAGATATTCCACCAGGACAAAGTTTCTTCATTTGAATAGCTGTAACCCTGAGAAGCATCTTAAATTTCTTTCCATGCTTTAGAAAACCTTCAGCAAACCTTTGTCTAATTGTCATTAATTTTTATATCACTGCTTGAAAGTTAAGATAGACTTTGAGCAACATCCCTGCTAAAAACACTGACTTAGTAATGCTTGATGGAATAGCCAAAAGAGAAATTAAGTGTTTAACCGTCTTTAGCAAGGTTAATTGCACACCTAAACTAAGGTCAGCTAAGTTAAAATGTAAATGTGAAAACCAAAGCATAAATAGATTTTACAGTTCCAGGCTGAGCTGCCCCAATGAAATAAAAAGGCATCAGAGCAAAGAGAATCATATCGGGAAGGCTAAATCAGCTGGGAGCTTCAGTGACTCGACAGCTTTTGTGGGGATGAAAATGGGAGCTGGGAAAACTCCTGCCCACTCCATGGCCTGACCTCTGTCCAGCTGTTGTGGCTGATGGTGGTGTTCACCATGGTTGCTGTCACTTCCCAAAGGTTAAACCCAGGAAATTTTAAGAGGATCGTTCTGTTTTCTAGACCTTTGCTTGGCTTTTGCTGCAGTTTTTCCTCTGAGTTCTCTCTCCTTCTGTAATTCCAATTTGTGGTCTCATATTTCACATACAGAACAGGACAGATTGAATTCCCTTCCCTTTCATAAGAGATCTGCAGTTTGGCAGTTTATTGAGGAGAGATGAGAGAATTCCAAAGCAAGCAGGATTAATGAGGCAGAGGATTAGTTCAATTAGCTGCACTTGCTAATCAGGGCTGGAGTGCTGTGGAAGAGCAGCAGCCCAGACAGTGACACTGAGCAAGCCATTGTTGATGTGGTCTGGTTGAGGACAGAAATGTAACCTTGGAGTTTTAAATCTGTTGAGGACATTGAATGACTGGGAGGACATCCCCAAGAATTTTGCTTACTTTTAGTTTTTCAGGGTCCATCTCCTTTGCCATTTCTTCTTTTCTCATCTCAGCTATTGTTTTGGGGCCCTTCTTGTCCTTGTGAGCATTAAAGCCTTGACCAGATAATAAATCTTCGAAATCTGCAGACACTTTTGGCTTGGAATCTTGAAAACCAAGAAGATTTGAAATTACTATCATAACATGGGTGCATTTAACCCTGGCTTTTTACATAAGATACATCCTTCAGTTAATCACGTTAACGATCTCCTAATGAACATGCAGGTTCTCATGAGAGATGTTACTTAAAGTTACTTTTAAGTTGTTGTAATTGTTATAGAATCCCAGAATGGTTCGTTTTGGAAGGGACCTTAAAGTTTATCCCTGTTATGGGCAGGGACGCCTTCCACTATCCCAGGTTGCTCCAACCCCCATCCAGCCTGGCCTTGGACACTTCCAGGATTATTTTGGAAGCTCATTTGGAATGCAGGACTTCCTAAACAGCACAGTTCAGCATCCAGGACAGGATAAAGCACCAAATAATCCACGTGACTGACTTGCTTCGCCCTAACCTACAAACCAAGGGATACCCAAAGGGAGCCAACCCTTTGGACGCTGAATTCCAAGGCTCTTACCAACATTAGCAGCTCCTTTCCCCCGCTCGCCCTGCGCCCCCGTGGCCGAGAAGCTCACGTTGTAGTTGGGCTTGTTCTGGGGGGAGGCGTGGGGCACGCTGGGCTGGCCTTTGGGCTGTGCCCCCTGCCAGCCGTAGCCCGTGCCCTGCTGCCACCCGCTGCCACCCATGGGCTGCGGCGGCGGCTTCTGCGGCGACGGGGGGAAGCCCCCGCCCATGCCCGTCGGCGTGGTCGGCTTGCTGGCGAACGAGGGGCCACCTGCGGAGAGCAACGGGAGGGAGTCACGGTGGGAATTAAACCAGAGCTGCCTTTTCAACATGGGAATCGAGAGTCTGCTGGTAGTTTTAGGAGATAAAACAAGGGGGAAAGGCTTTTCCAAGCAGTCAAGCTTTGTAGCCGGGTGCAGATACCCCACCTTTAGATAATACTGCAAATTAGAGGCAGATCAATTGCACAGCTTTTCTCACAAAGCAGAATTGATCCCAGCGAAGTCCCCCAGGCTTCTGTTTTCAGCTCAGCCATGAATGTTTGCAGCATCACTTTAGCTGAGATTGCTCTGTGAACTGTTTATAGGACAGCAGCTGGCTTTGGGGGTCTGAGGAATTGGAGGTGGCTTGAGGAAACAGGGAAAGCTAGAGGCAACTAACAAGGAGCCACAGCTCCGTGGGGATGGTGGCAACACAGAGTGACAGAATGATTAAAGTGAGGAGGGACCTTAAAGCTCATGCAGTTCCATGGCACTTTTCACTAGCCCAGGTTGCTCAGAGCCCCATCCAGCCTGGCCTGGAGCACTTGCAGGGATGGAGAAGCTCTCTGGGCAGCCTGTGCCAGTGCCAACACCAAGCTGGTGCTGTTGGAATCGTGTCTCCTCACGCTGTGCTGATTAAAACATCCACAGAGATGTGTCCCAGCACCTCATTGCTTTAGGGGATGCTGCTCTGGCTCTGGTGGTGTTTGTGGGAGGAACCCAGTGTCAATGTTTTATTTTTCACACTGACATCCACACACAGCTCCCAGCTCAGAAATGTGTCATGGAAACTGGATGAAGTGCTTTTGATTTAGTCAGGACCACCAAAAATGTGCTTAAATATCCTGGGGATGCCAAGCCATTTGTTTTTAAACCCCACCACTCTCCTACAGAATGCGTGTTTTAAAAGGACCTCGGTGGCTCTGACATGGGGCTTGGCAACCTTTTTATTTTGCTCCTGCAGAGCAGCCTGAAATCCAGCAGAGGGAACTGGGAAACCGAATTCCAGACCCATGCTGGGACTGACGCAAAGGGGAAAACAAACATCACACCAAACCACAAGGGCTTCCAAGGAGCTGAGGGCAGCAACAAAGGCAAGAAAAATCTATTTACCACACTCAGATAGTGCTGGGCTTTAAGGAAAGCTTCAGTAATTTCTCAGAACTGCCTTTAAACATTGGAATTGAGGGTTTGCTGATTGTTTTATGACATAAAACAAGGGGAAAAGGCTTTTCTAAGCAGTCAAGCTTTGTAGCAAGGTGCAAATACCCCACCTTTAGATAATACTGCAAATTAGAGGCAGATCAATTGCACAGCTTTTCTCACAAAGCAGAAAAACAAGTCAAATCTACAAGGAAGCAATTCCTCAAGAACCCCAGCAGCTTTGCAGAGCCAAATTCTCCTCCCAGGCCTGTAGCAGCACTTGAACACAGAGCATCCTCAGCCAGAGCATGTTTGGACTTATCAGAGGTTGTGCTTTGCAATCCATGGAGCCTGCTGAGCTCCCTGCACGTTGCCAGCACATTTTTTGACCAGGGATCAGGAAAAGCACGGATTTGTGAGAGTTTACAGAGAATCTGGCAGAAGGGAAAGCCTGGCAGCAGCACTGGCATGCAGGTGGGTTGAGAGGCCCCACACATACCAGGCTGCTCAGCCTATTTCTCTAAAAGAATGCTGGTAATTTATTATTTTCCTTTTTTAAATATGGGATGCAAACCTGCTAAACTCGCTCCAAGACTTCCCAGATCAGCAAATGGATCCAGTGTTTGGGGTTTAGCCTGATGAGTGGGAGTGCTGTGGAGGGATCCTGTAGGACTGGTGGCAGCAGACTTACTTCCCATTCCTAGACCACCTTAAAAAGAAAGGAAAAAAAAAAAGAAGAAGAAGAAATATATATATATATATTTTTAAAAGAACATTTTTCCTCCTGTTTGACATTTTTCCTCCTGTTTGATATGAGTGCAGCTCTTCCCCAGTGCTCAGCCACGTATTAGAAGACTGCTATTAAAATTGAGTGTACCATTGTCAGGTTCCTCAGCAGCCTCAGACTTGTAGCACTCCCACTCCCAATTAGGAACAGCAGCAGGAATGTTCCCAGACTGTCTGCCAGAGGAATTGTGACATGTAGATATATTTTAAGAACTAGAAGCCTTCAGGAAGCAACTTTGGGAGGCCATGCACACTCTCCCAAGATTAGAAAGAACCATGCAATCATTTAGTGGCACTCTGGGAATGCACAGCACTCCCCAGGTTTTTCCCATGGCTCTACACGGGATGAAACAACCCCTGGACAGCCTCACCTCACCTGTCCTGCTCTGGGCTCTTGAGGAAACAAACCCAGATTTCTTTTAATATGGAAATCTTTAGAGGGAATCTGTTCTTTGCAGTCACTGGCAGCATTTTCCCTCTGCCTCTCCCCTCTCAGAGCTCCCTAAAGGTGTTTTGTTTTTTTTTTCTTTGCTAACCACCCTGAATTTTATGACACATACCTGCTTTGTTGGGCCAGTCCCAACCACTGGAAACATCTGGCTGGATGGAAACCGTTGGAGTGCTCGAAGCTAAAGAGAATGACTGATATCAGTATCCCAAAGCAGTCCAGCAAAACCAGCATAGCCCAGTGCCCACCAGGAGCCACTGGGACTCCACAAAGTCCCAGAACCTCGCGTGGGAGGTGACCCTGCCCACGGCACAGAGCTGGAACTGGAGGATCTGTAAGATCCCTTCCAACTTTCCAGGGAGATGCTCCCAAGGAGCACGTGTTAGATGATCAGGCACAAACAAATCCATCACTGAATGTGTTTCAGACAGGGTTGTGCATTAAATTTTGGGGTGAGAAGGAGGAAATTAGGGAACTTTTAAACAAAGAGAAGAAAATTCCTTCTCTTCAGTCAAATTCAGCTGTGAATTTGGTTAGGGTTAGTACTGGAGCTAAAGAAAGCTGGTGCCTGCAACTAAAATCACCAAAGGATGTGTGTTTTCTCTAAATATGGCTGTGTTTAGTGCAATTAATGGTAGTTTGCTTCAAAGGAGACCTCATAACCACAGGAATATGTGGGCAGACATTCTTCATGGCCTCTTTTTTTATTTATATAAATAGCCTATTAATTAAGTCTAAGACCTGAGCAAAACTCAGCTTATCCTACCACACTTCAGCTGCTGAATATACTTTAAGTTCAGAGACAAAAAGCTCTTTCCTGTTTCGTGGGGTTTCTGTGGTTTAGAGTGGTTTTATGGGAAGCATCACTTTGTACTTAATGGTTCCATTTCTACTTCAAAGCAACATTTTACATTTCTTTAAACACTCTGGAAGAGGCTCCCCTTTCTTACCCATGTGAAAGGGATCGCTGTGCACAGTTGGTGAAGGGCTTCTTGTGGCTTGAAGGAAAGGATCCCCAGGGACAGCTGATGAGCCAAGGAAGGAGCCCAGGAGGTCTGGACCAGTTTGTTTGGGGCTACTTCCAAAAGGATCAAAGGCAGTGGCTGCGAAAACATATTTGAGGAAACGAAATCATGAACTTGCAGCAGGAATGTGCTTCAGGGTAAGGGAAAGCTGTGGGGAGAGGAAATCTGATACCTGCAGGTAGCAAAGAGGAGACAGCCTGGGACTGTGGGGGAGCAACTGGAGAACATCAATATCCCAAATTCTGGGCACCTAAAGAGCCCCATAGCTTGGCCATGGCAACAAACTGACCCCATTTCTCGTTTCCTAAGAGGGGCTGAATTTAGAGCCAGGCAAAGTGACTGTTAAAGTACTCAGGCACTTCAGGTGGAGTTTTAACTGCCAGTGGAGGGTGGAAGATAGTCTGGAGCTTGGAGTTATGGCCCTGGTGCAATTCCTGCCATTCCTGCTTCCTCTCAAGATGATTCCAGGCTGGCAAAGTTATCCATGTTGGGGGTAAAGGGTCTTTTAGAAACAGCTTTAGAAAATAATGGATATCTTTTCTACATCACTTATTACAAAACTCCAGTTCTTCTCAAACTCCATTTTTGATCAATTTGTTCAGTCTTCTCTCTTCCATGTAAAACCCCAACAAACTTAACCAAAAGAAACTCCTATGAAGTCACTCATATTCTTGTCAACAAATTTAAGGTTAAAAGCATCCTGAAAGGTACAATCCTTAGAAGTTCTGCACTGTGGTAATGATGCTACTCATTACTTATGTTACTCAGTC
The DNA here is from genome assembly GCF_026979565.1 of Vidua chalybeata. Classification (NCBI taxonomy): domain Eukaryota; kingdom Metazoa; phylum Chordata; class Aves; order Passeriformes; family Viduidae; genus Vidua; species Vidua chalybeata. The sequence goes on from NC_071538.1 coordinate 6,199,178, forward strand.
ACTACTCTTCACTAATTTCCCAAGCTCTTATCCTTGTTTTCCTGGCTTGGGACAATTGAGCTGTGTGATTCTGGCTCTGCAGAGCTCCTAAATCCCTAAATCTTTTCCTGATCTGTTGCTGCACCTCTTGTGTGATGTGTCTGCAAAACCAGCACGGGTGAGAGCTCTCAGACTGAGCCTGCAACAGCCACAGCAAGAGAAACTTTCTCCAGGTACAAGTGACCAATTTCTTCCACTGAAACTTGGATTCTTCTCCTCTCTCTTTGCACTTGCTCTGCTTCATCCTTCAAAAGATCCCTCTCCCCAACCACACCTGAAGCCTGGTCTTGGAAGAAACAGAAATTCTCTATTTCCTAGTCCAGGATCACTCATAGCTCCAAACTCCCTAAGTTAAAAGAGAAATTCAATTCATAGTGCTGTAGGTCTACCCAAACCCCCAGAGGAGTTTTTGTAAAACTCATGAATACTATTGGATGCATAATGAGAGCAAAACTGAGGCTCTCCAGTGGCTGTTGGTGTGAGGAGCCTCCAAACCCCAGGGTGTGCTCCAGTAGGGACTGGTTTGGTGAGGACCAGCTTGGAGCAGAGGAGCTGGCTGGGGCCTCTTGGGATCCCCTACATGAAAGGGAGGTAGCCAAGACCCCCCAGAGGGATCCTCCAAGTCCCCTCAATTGGGTGGGGATACAGTTCATTATAGCATCCATTTCATCAAAAGTTCTGTTCTTCATTACAGTCTCTGCTGTTTTTGTCTTCTAGAGGTAACACCAAAAAATAATGATTGTTATTAATATCAAACCGTTTAAAGTTTTTGCTCTGTTTCCTTGATACATGAATGTTTCAAAAGTGTTAACTTCCTCAAACACTTATTGCTGATATATTGATTGTATAATGTGAATTTACTGAATAATTGATAGAGTATTGCTATTATATTTTTTTAGTAAAGCCACCATTACCTTCTCCTACCCTCGGGGACGGGGACGGGGACGCCGAAGCTGCCGAGCGCCGCGGCGTCGACTGCACAGATCCGGGTGCCCCCACGTGGAAAACCTCCTCAGCAGCAGCAGCAGCAGCTCCAGCTCCAGCAGGGCTCTGGGAGCTCGGCCCTCCGACCCCAAACAAATCATTCAGCAGGTCAGAGTTAGAGGGGGCAGCGCTGGGCTGCGAGGGAAAGCTCTTGCTCATGGGGCTGCCATCCAGGCCCAGCAGGTCCACGTCTTCAGGGGGAGGTGCTGCTGGAGGCTCTTGCTGCTTTTTGCTGTGTTTGGGTGTCCCGTGGGGCTTGTCACCGCTGGCATTACTGTGCTGACTGGAAAGGGACAAGAGTTCGTCATCTGACTGTTCGCTTTCCTCATGCACCAACGCTGCTCGATCCTCTGAGGTGGGGTGAGAGCTACTTTTGTCAGATTTCTGATCTAAATGATGATTGAAAATAAAATTAGGCAGCTGTTAGTTTGGTCATCACAAAGGTCCTGTAAAAATCAGCTTACAAGCAGAACAGAAAGCTGAGAATAGCACAGCAGCATTTGGCTAAAATAATTTTGTTCTTTAAAATAAAAGCTGGCAAATTTCTTCCCCAAAAGGGTTTTGCAGCCCTGGCACAGCTGGGGTCCCCATCCATGGAGGATGTGGCACTTGGGGACATGGTGGCCTTGGCAGTGCTGGCAAATGGTTGGACTTGATGACCTTAAAGGTCTTTTCCAACCTAAACGATCCCATGATTCCTTTGCCAAGATTAACCTAAATTTTCTCATCAAGGCTTATTTCAAGTTTTAGCACAAAGGAGGCCTCGGGTGAAGGTTCACCCTAGAACTGTGTCAGCAATGGTCCCACAGAGCACAGTTTGAAGAGGATGCTGTAGGAAAGGAATTCCCACTCCATGGCAACACCAGGGTGTGCCCAGCTCTGTGATCCAATGCTACAGTGGGATCCCTCAGCCTCACTCCAGCTCCAGCCAGGGGAACAGGAGCTGTTTGTGTTCTTTGGAGCTGATTTGACTCTGAAGACCAAGCCTTGCCTACCTTGCCAGCTGAGGGAGGAGAAGAATGCACTCTGCCCAACGTTCCTGATGTTATCCTGGGGGGAATCCGTGGCACCTCTACCTGCAGCACAGAGCACCAGAGTGGTGGAATGAAACAAAACCCAGCTCAGCATGAAGAAATCATGGGAAGGGAACACATCCATGCAGCCCTTACCTGCCAAAGCAAGAGTGTCCTGGTGCTCCTGGTGGGAGGAGAAGAGAATGGAGGGATTGATGTCTTTTGTCGTGAAGTTCTCCCATGGGGGAGTTAATTCAGTTTGTCTGTCTGCAGACTGTATTTCTATGTCCAGTATAACATGAAAGAGCTGAGGATATTTGTCTGGAGAGTCACAGGCATCCAGCTCAGGCCTAAAGGGGACAAGAATGGTCCAGTTGAAAAGGGAAGAATATTTCTGGAAAGCTATAAAAAGGCTTTCAGTACATTCAGACTTTTCACATTTCTTCTGTTCTCCCTCAGCCTTCGTCAGGCTTTTATGCATCAGGTTTGATTAATGTTCAGCTTCAAACACTCACTTGGTGAATTTGAGAGTGGTTGTTCCCAGGGCTATGAATCCAGTATGAAATTGAATTTGGAATATTTGTGTGTTGGTCATCTGAAAAGAAAAAAAAAAAAAAAAAAAACAGAGAGAACCAGATTGAACAAGGGCCTAAATACAGGAGTTAGTTAAGTCTACCCTAATCTTAGCTGCTGCATAACTGAATTCATTCTGCTTGTTCTACAGGCAATATTTCCCTCTCAGTATTCCCAGTATTCCCATCTGCCTTCAACCCTGCTGCTGCAGCCTCCATACAGCAGAAAACCTTCAGGAATAGGTCTTCTTTCCCTGCTTCTCTTTATTTCTGGGGTCTACTTTTCAGTTTTGCAGTGAAATGAAGCTGTTCCCACTGAATACATTGGAGCAACAGGCTTGTGTCCCAAGAAAATATAAAACCATTTCACTTGGAGTAGAGGCCTCAGGGAAACATCATCTACACAGCAAAGGGCACCAACAATGAGTGGAGAGGAGGAAAATACTCACTGCCCACTCTGCAACTTGAATATTCAAGTTTTAAATACGTCCTCAAGGAAACTATGTTGATTCCATGTTTAACCAGCTCTTAGTTTCCCACACAGGAGAAGTGAAACCAGCTCCTACTTTGGCTTGGAGACGTCCCCCGATGGTCGATCTCATGTGGTAGACAGAGACAACAACATCTCCATGGACAGTGGCTCCCAGTGGGATCAGCACCTTCCCTTCCTGCACACGGTATTCTCTTGGAGGGGAAGAGGAGGAAAGCCAGGGTTAAGCTCCCTTCCACCACGTGTCCACATCAAAGCTCTCGCCTCCTTCAGGCCAAGCAAGGAGGAGCATTCAATGTTCTGCTTGGTTAGAACAAAAATATTCCACAGGGGAAACCAACAGAGCACTGGATGATCTCTAGGAAGATATCCCACTTCCTGCCAACCTCAGATCCTGATGTCTGTGCAGTTATCCCACTCCTGCCAACCCCAGATCCTGATGTCTGTGGTTATCCCATTCCTGCCAACCTCAGATCCTGATGTCTGTGGTTATCCCACCCCTGCCAACCTCAGATCCCGATGTCTGTGCAGTTATCCCACTCCTGCCAACCTCAGATCCTGATGTCTGTGGTTATCCCATTCCTGCCAACCCCAGACTCCCTCTGGCCATTTATTTCAACCCCAGGCACTAACTCTCAGTGAATATCTTCATTTAGCAGCAGCCAGGCAATGACTGCAGCTCAGATCTCCCCCAGCAAAGTGGAAGTGGCTGCATCCCGCTCCTGAGGGAGGCAGGGGTCACAGAACTCACTTCATCCTCTCATACTCCTGGGAGGTGGTGAGGATCCTGGTCTCTCCGCTGAGGATGTCGCAGAAGGGCCGGCAGCCGTTGCGCTGCTTGTTGAAGCAGGGGACGGGGCTGAGGGTGACTGACTTGATCGTGAGTGGTTTGCAGTGGGGGATGACAGGTTTGTCTGCTATTAGGTCACAAATGTACCCTATGTACCTGCAGGCAGAGAAATCAGGGCTGAAATCTCCACTTCTTTCATTTCATGCTCAAAATCTGCCTCAAAATCCAGCGGCAGCGCCATTTTTCAGAGGCCTGGGACTGGAGTTTCCATATGCTCTAACATCCCTGCAGCTGGCACAGAACGTGCACTTGCAGTGCTGTTTCTGTGAGGATGCAGCTGGCACAGAACGTGCACTTGCAGTGCTGTTTCTGTGAGGATGCAGCTGGCACAGAACGTGCACTTGCAGTGCTGTTTCTGTGAGGATGCAGCTGGCACAGAACGTGCACTTGCAGTGCTGTTTCTGTGAGGATGCAGCTGGCCCAGGAGAGGGATTCTCCAGGGCCCTGTTAACCACAGGTTCAGCATAGGGTGGTTGGGTTGGAAGGACCTTTAGCAGTGATCTAATCCCACCCTCTGCAATGAGCAGAGACATCTCAAATAACAGAATAATTCATGTTGGAAGATCTGAAGGTCACCTGCTCTCTGCTCAGAGCAGGAGCAGCTTCACAGCTCTATCTCAGAACTTGGTTTTGTTCTGGGGGTGAGACCCCACCAGGGATCTCCAAGGAAAGAAATCCCACAGCTGCTCTGGGCAAGCTCTTCCAGCACCTGATCCCCTCTCAGTTCTGAGGAACACTGTGGGATCTCACCCCTGGCTGAGCCTAGGGGCCAAAGCACACGTGCCAGGTCTTTGGGCAGCTTTGAGCAGGAGGAATGGAGCTCACAGTGCTGAGCCAGGGTACTGTACCTCCTGTGAGATGGCCACAGTATAATTCCAGGTCTCTTTGTGTTCAGCAGCTGCACAGCAGGGCCAGGATGGGAGAAGAGGTGACAGAAACAGAACATTGCACTGACCAGAACTGCTGAGGCTGCACGGCCGTCCTGAAAAGGAAAGGGGCGGAGAAGAAAAACTGTGAGTATCAGAGAGATCCCTTAAATTCCAGCTCTCCACTCCTCCTGAAATCACAAAATATAATTTATCCAGAAAGACTAGTGTTGAGACCACAAGGTGATGAGGTATTTTGAGTTCTGTGTCATTTGTTCAACACCCAGGACTTCAGTGAACAATCAAAGCTAAGACAAAATCCAGGGAGCAGCCAAAGCTGAGGGTGGTTTACACATGTTTGGAAAGCCCACAAGAGCATTTTGGCTGCAAATGTTGGTGTTTTGTGGCTGCTCCCCAGCTGTAATTCTATAATTATTTCAAACATAGGCCTGGAAGTGACCACAGGGGTCAGAGTGCACCCATCCTAGAGCTGCAGGCAGTCCTCTAATAGAAATTTATCCTGGAAAAGGATAAACAAACAAAAAATCCAGCCCCAGGCTCCCTCACCCAAACACCTCCACAGCTCTGAGCTTACAGATTGCTCCTGATGGGATTTTTTAAGGTGATTCTGGGGGAAAGTTTGCTGAGTCACATTGATAGATCAAAAATGTAGGAAGAGCAGGAGAAAATCAGTGTATTCCCAGTGCCCTGGGTTCCTGATATACACCTTCCACTATCCCAAGTTGCTCCAAACCCCTTTGAACACTTCCAGGGATGGGGAATCCACAACTCCTCAAATGCCTCACCACTCTCGCTCCTTGCAATTGGTTTTTTCAGGCCCCCTTTAGGCATTCCAGCCATTTTCTGTAGGATTTTCTGTACTGGAGCCGATCCAGACCCCAAGAACCTGCTGACATGAACAGGCTGTTTGCTTTTTTCAAGTTCAGCCCCTGTCAGTTGTTTCTGGCAAGATCTCTCAGGTTCATATAAACTAAGTGGGTTTCTGCAGCCTTGTTAGAAAATGTTGGAAAGGACTCCCTGTTCTTTATCACATTATCCTGATATCCATTGCTCAAAGGACAGAAAAGGAATTGGATTTTCGAGTTGGATTTCCAGGATTGGAGGCATCAAGTGCATCCTTTTCTCTGTTTGAAGGGAATTTACGTCCTGGAGCTGTGGCTGTGCTGTGAGAGGCAGAAATGCCAGGCTCACATGGGAGCTCTGTGCAACTTGGGATCAGTCATTTCCTCCACTTCTCCCAGTTTCTGCTGATCAGGGCTGACAGCCTCCTGGTTTAATTTAGGCTCCAGGAGCAAAGCAGAACTCTGCTTTTGGGCATTGCTGTCAATGGGAAAGGTTGGATGGAGTAAATTAGGAGTGATCCAGGATCACACCACTCTACACAGCACAGCATTGCCCAGTGCTGAATAATCCCTCTGGGGGTTTCCTTCAGCAAGGCCTGACCTCTCCTGTTGGCAAGAGACTTCAACAGTCCCCCTTTCACAGCTCGACAGAATTCCCAGCTCTGTGTTTTCTGCCCCATTTCCAGCCCCCTTTAATCCAAAGGCTGCATTTTCTCCTGTGACTACTTAGATTAAAATCCAGAACACAGAATCACAGAATGGTCTGTGTTGGAAGGAACCTTAAAGCCCATCCAGTGCACCCCCTGCTATAGGCAGGGACACCTTCCACTGTTCCAGGCTGCTCCAAGCCCCATTCAGCCTGGCCTTGGCCACTTCCAGGGATCCAGGGGCAGCCACAGCTTCTCTGGGCAACCTGGGTAAGTCACAGCAAGCTGACAGCTCTTGGGTGAAATTCAAACCTTTCTCCTAGAGGATGATTTTGACCTCTCTTGCTTTGCATTCCTGCTTCTCATTCAGTGATCCTCTTCCAGCTGAGCTTTGGGTGATGATGTCCCTTCCTCTGGGTCAATGCCATGCCATGCCATGCCATGCTATGCCATGCCATCCCATCCCTCCTCTTTCAGGAATTGTCCCCATCCTGGCACACAGCCTCCAGACACTCCATGAGCAGCTGTTGCAGGGTGCTGTGGGGTGCACTCACCATGCAGTGGATGACACAGACGTTTTTGGGGTTCTGCTGCAGCCAGTTGTGCATGTTCTTGCAGACAGCGTAGAGGTTGTGCAGGCTGGGCGCCTGCCGGACGGGCCAGCTGCACTCGGACACCTGCAGGGATGGCACCACCACAAAAACAGCTTTGTGGGAGCACCAAACAAGCCCTGCTCTACTAATTCTCCCTGCCAAGACACCTACTTGTCCTTTACAACCACGAGTTGTGTGCTGGAATCCTACTCCACCTCTCCTCGTGCGTAACTCCGCGCCGTGGCTCGCATGAGTTATGAGGAGGCAGACAAAAAAGCTTTCTCAATGAAATGACATTGGGCTGATGTGTTGTTCCTGACTGCACATTTTTCAAAATTTACATTTCACACCAGCTTATCTGGAGGGGCTCTTTTAGAACACTCCAGTCTCGCCTCGATTTCTAAAGCCTTTGTACAATGCGTCCCTAAAAACTGCTCTGATTTGCACAGGGAACTGAGCATCTGTTGTTCTGAATCCTTCTCTGGCACAGCATTTCCAAGCCCTATGTGACAGATATTAAACTGATGAAAGGGAAAGTTCTGTTAAAAAAAAAATAATCCTATCTGAGTATGTTAATATATGAGCCAGAAAAATGAATGGCTCCTTAGAACTGAAACCCCACAAATCTTAAAGTATGTCTGGTTCCTACTCCTCTGTGCTGGTTCTGACTCAGCCCTTGCAGTCCCAAGCAGCACATCAAATAGACCTCGACAGACATCTCCCTTTTATCTGGTTTTAATTGAAATATCTTTTTTTAAAAAGGCATTTCTGGCCAGAAGAAATTTAAAGGAGGAATGTCCCGAGGCTTGTCCTCAGCTGAAGAATTGGTTCTCTCTCTCTCAGCTGACATTTGGCTGCTGCTCAATGGGAACAGGGAAGGAAGGAGATGATTTGCCCAGATGTTCTTAAACAGCCACATGATCCTCAGAACTGTTTCATCTCTCAGAGGAAGGAAATGCTCCAGGTTTTATAAAACTTGCACTTCGGGTCCTGTCTGACACCTGCACAACATCTTGGAGCAGAAACAGGCACCCAGATTCCAACCAGAGCCCTGCCAGGCTGTGCCATGTCCAACAAGGATCCCAAAGGCTCCCATGGGATGCAGGGCCAGACCAAGCTGGCAAATTCCATTTTTGTCTCACAGCAAGTTAGATATTTGTCTGATTGCTTTTTAGATCTGTGAAAGTTTTGGTCTCCAGAGTATCCTGCTGTGAGCAAATATGGCTTTGTGTTGTAGAAGCCACTGAACAGGTCAAGCAGTGCTCAAAGTTTGGAGAGCAGGGAGTGACCATTCCCAATTTATCCTCTTCACCTTCTCCTGTCTCCAGAGTTTGTTTCATTCCTTCTGTTGTATGTCCTTGATTTTCCCTGTTAGAATTCCTGCAGTGACCCTTCCACTGACAATCCTCAGAGCAGACCTCCTTGCCAAGCATCTGGAAAAGCCATTATCACTTCTCTAATAAATAATACACATCTCCCACCAGTCCATAATTACATATTTACATTGCCTCTAATTACACATCTGCCTGATAGTTTGCAATTAGGAAATTAAATGTGTGCTTGGTGTTTCTATCAAACAGAACCTCACCAGCACTCAGCACAGACAACCTTGGGGAAAAGCAGCTAGAATTCTCCAGCTCTGGGAATAAGCACTTGTTTGATTTTAGCAGCAGGGCAGCAACTGCCAGGAATGTGACCCACGAGGGGCTTTGAGGTTTGGGCTTGTTTCACGTTAGATTTGAGTCCTGTGGTTTGAAACTGCTCTCCTCTCCTCTCCTCTTGGGGACACAGAGGGGACAATGGAGCACAGCCAGGTTTCTGTTCAGAGCCTCGCTCCGGGTGGGGTGGAAGGGACCTTAAAGATCATCTTGTTCACACCCTGCTGCCTTCCACTATCCCAGGGTGCTCCCAGCTCTATCCTTGGACAATTCCAGGTTTGGGGAAAACCTCTCCCAGTGCCTCACCACTGTCCCAGTGCCCTCTCCTCCTCGGCAGGCTGGGCACCTGGGGCTTGCTGACCCACTCAGCCACTCCTAGGCAGGGAAATGGCCCAGCAGGACACGAATTCACCTCCCTCCTGTGCCACCACGCAGCCACAGTGAGCCACTCTGATCTTAGGAGCAGAAAATTTTAAAAACTGAAAAGCTTGTCCTGTCAAAGAACAAGTGTATCTCAGTGCAGCTCAGCTGATATCCAGCAGAAAACTCACTGGGGTTTCACCTCCTTGAGAGCCCTTTAATATTTTTTGCAAGATATACGAAGCTCAGTCTGGTAATTATTTAATGTATTGTGTTGTTCACACTTCTTTTTCATGAAAAATACTTGGAATCAGGACTTTCAAGCCCCTAAACTGAAAACACAATATTTTATTAAAAGATCATTTTATTTTCTTCCTGTGTGTGTCAAGGCAATGGTTCCAAAGCACCGACCTGTCCTTTGAGAGTGACATTAAAAGTCACTTGTTGAGGTGTTGGGCAGGGTGGCAGATAATTCCAGGGATTCAGGAATTATGGCCAGCTCACACAGCAATAGATCTTTAATGCTGGCCTTTCAGAAGTAGATAAATTTTTCTCCACCCACAAACAGCATCAGTGATGCACCAAAATCAATCAGGAGTGAAGATTCTGAGCTCTTAATATCTCTTAATTAGTCTTCCCTGTTCATTTGCTCGTATTTGAAGTCTGGTTACTGATGGCCACAGAGAAATTTGCTTCAAGTGTCAGTGAGTGGTTTCTGGTGATCAGAATTACTGAAGATAAATTCAGCTACACCTCAAATTAAAACTGAATTAGGCTTAGATTAGATTCATTTACCCTGATTGAGAGTTAAGCCTGGCAACTGCTGCTGCCTTTTGGGTTGATAGCACCAAAAAGTTAGAAATTTAAAAAAAAACCCCAACACCAAAACACAGCACTCCCTTGTGGGAGAGGGAAAGAACAGGAAGTTTTCAGAAAGATTAAATCTAATCTTGCATTGCAGCAGCAGCATTTCATAGAGATTTCCTCTAAAAGCCATTAATGAAGCAGAGCCTCGCAGTGCTCCCTGATGCTGCTCTGGTTTTAGAGGGGGAAACTGGGCCAGGCAGTGCAGGTGGCTTTTTAAAGTCACAAGAGCCAAAATGCCCCTCAGATCCCGTTTCCATCCCGAGCTTTGCCTGCATGATTAAAGCCCAACTGCAAGAAAATCATCTCCCTCCTTCTATTGGTAATTTCTTCCAAAGGCTTTTCATTTTATTTTTTCCCTGCAGCAGCTCCAACACTGTAGGAGCAGCTGTACAACTCTGGTTTATTCTTTATTTCTCTGCAGCCACTCCATGCAATGCCTTTCACTCCCCCAGGCTCCTCACATGAACATTATCCCTGAACTTTCCAGCTCTTTCATCCCTGTGCTCGCAGCTAAAACTCCCAAACCCACCCCAGCAGCTTAAAACCACCTCTAATTCCTAAATCCCCTTAAATTCTGGATACAACAGAAGCTGCTGCCCCTTTCCCTGAGGAATTTGGCCCTGTGGAAGGCACTCACCCTGTTGTGGAACTTGGCACTGCGATAATATTTGGGTGACAAGTTGAACACGGTGTAGTGGTCGGGGTGCCTGGAGTCCAGGAACGTCCTGACATCCTCAATGTGGTTCCTGAATCCCAGCTCCACGCCCTCAGCAGGAAAAGACATCACTGGCAAAGCAAGGAGAGGCCAGGATCAGTGGGGGTGGAGGGAATTCTGGGGTTTGGGGTATTGCAGGTTGTGTTTCTCCACAGAGCAGTGCTTACCTATGATCCTTGAGGTAATGTAGGAAATATCCAGCTCTCCCTTGGTGTAACTAAGAGACAAAGCAAGGGACAGAATTTAGGCACTTCAGCTGCACATTAGGAGTGTTTGCCCAGAAAAAGCTACTTATCACACAAGGAAAAATCATCTTAAAATGAATGCTTGAGATGCAGACAGTGACCCAGCCTCCCCCTCTCCACATGCAATTAACTGAATACAAAACCTGCAAGAAAGGTCCCTTTTCCCTTTTGTCATTAATTTTTAGTGCCAGTTTCCAGGAGAAATCTTCAGCAGTTTGCACTTTGTAGATCCCTCAAACCCTCCGAGGTCTTGCATTAAATTTCCTTAATTTCTTGTAGCCCCTGATCCCTTAGAGGGGGACAACATGGGAGAACACCAGGAGAGTCCCCAAAGCAAAGTCACCTCAGCCTCTCTTCCATTCCAAGGTGGATTTAGGGATGGGAACATCAGCAAGCACAGCAGAGATAAAATCAACAATCAACACCAGCGAGAAAATAAATATTCAAGTGGTTGCTCACTGGAAGGATCCCACAGGGAATCCTCCAGGAACTGGAGACCAGGTGCTCCACTTTCACAGGCATTTCCCAGATTTCAGGATGCTGATGCTCACTATGAAGCTTACATGGTTTTACTTGGGTTTTCCCCACTTTCTTGAGGCCAAACCTCAATTGGAGACAGAGCCAAAGAAATTATTTGGGATTTTCCCTTCCTTCCTCAATCCCTGCGAGCTGTGCTCGTTCAGTGGGACCAGCAGCTCCTGGTTTTTCCTGCTTCAGGTGCACTGTACCTGGCCACGGACTGCATGACCTTGGAGGAGGTGTCCTTCAGGGTGTCCTTCAGGTTGTCCTTCAGGTTGCTGAAGAGCCTCCCTGCTCCTCCTTTCACCATGTCCAGCAAGCCTCCCCCATAGCTGGACTCCATGTCTGGTGACGAGGCACCTTCAACACACAACAAAACCAACAATTACAACACAACAAAGCCAACAATTACCACACAACAAAGCCAACAATTACAACAAAACCAAAGCCAACGTCACTGGTTTGGAACAAACCCCAGCAACCCCTCTGCTCTGTCCACACCAAACACGTCCCCATGAGCTGCTGTGTGTTGGGCATGAGGAGGAAAAGTGGTTTTCCTCCTCCAAGCTGGCTCCAAGCTGGCTCCTTCCTGCCAGCTGGGCTCAGAGCTCTCAGCACTGCGTGTAGGTTGAGCGTTCAGTCTCAGCACAGTGAGGACAACAGGGTAAAAGATCTAAACTGGGGCTTGGAACTGGATGATCTGAGCATCAGCCAGGTGTACCCAGGTGGCCAAGAGGCCAATGGCACCTGGGCTGTGGCAGGAATTGGGTGGCAGCAGGAGCAGGGCAGGGATTGTCCCCCTGTGCTGGGCTCTGGGGAGGGCACACCTCCAGGGCTGTGTCCAGTTCTGGGCCCCTCACAACAAAACTGACCCTGAGGGCTGGAACATGTCCAGGGAAGGGAGAAGGGCTGGGAGAGGGTCTGGAGCCCCAGGAGAGGCTGAGGGAGCTGGGAAGGGGCTCAGCCTGGAGAAAAGGAGGCTCAGGGAGCCCTTGTGGCTCTGCACAGCTCCTGACAGGAGGGGACAGCCGGGGGGGTTGGGCTGTGCTCCAGGGAACAGGGACAGGAGGAGAGGGAACGGCCCCAGGCTGAGCCAGGACAGGCTCAGGGTGGAGATCAGCAGGAATTTCCCCATGGAAAAGGGGATCAGACCTTGGAACTGCCCAGGGAGGGTTGGAGTTCCTGTCCCTGGAGGTGTCCAGGCCTTCCTGAGTGACAAGGTGGGCATCGGGCACAGCTTGGACTCAATGCTCTGGGAGGGCTCTTCCAACCTAATTTATTCTGGGATTCTGTGATCTTCAAGGTCCCTTCCAACCAAAGCCATCCTATGGTTTGAAGCTCCCTCACCTCCAACCCAACCCAGCCTGACTGATTTTCTCCCCACAACCAAGAGCCACCTCCTCAGGAGTGAGAAAAGGACTCTTCCCATCCCCTGGGACATCCCTCCCAGCTGACTGAAGGCTGTCCAACCCAAACTGTTCTACAATTCTGTGATAAAATGATAATTTAACTGCAAAAGCACCCCCCACTCTCAGGCAGCCTCACCCATGGTGAGCTATCCATAAATCCTGAAACTGGAGATGCCATTGGGAAGGTGATGCTACTCTGATCCCCAGCACCTGATCCAGGTCCTGGACTGGTAAAATTAGAGGCCACCTCTCCTCTACACTGGGCTTCAGAACAGAGGATGGCTCCTCGAGGCACAGGGATATTTCTTTTGCCAAACTTCCTGTGAGTACGCTAAAAAAAAAAAAAAAAAAAAACAAGAGAAAGGAAAAAATCAAAGAAGCTTGTTGGCTTCCAAGCATGGAATCTGTGTTTGATCTCCCCTCAAAAAGTTTGTTTTCATGTTATTCTGTGCTGGAAGAGCCAGGGCTCCAGGGCTGGAAGGAGGAGATGTTCAAAAGGGGCTTTCAGTTCTGCAGGTCAGCTTTTAAAGGAAAGGAAGGCAGAAAAGTGGTAGCTTGGCACAGGGAAAAGGGGACAAAGGATCAGAGGTTCAACAGCACTGGGAAAATTCTTACAGCTGGAAATGCTGTAGGAGAGCAACAGAAGGGCTCTGAGAGTATAGAAAACTTAAAATCTTTAGAAATCAATGTGAAGATTTAAAAAGTGGAGAGAAGAGGAGAAACAGAGAGAAGGAGGCTTTCACTGTATTTCTAAGAGAAGCAGCAGGAGTCAATTCCAAGTGTCCTGTGTCCCCTAAAGCAGAGGATCAGAAAGTATGGCTGAGCAAGAAATGGCTTCCACTGCCACAGGGCAGAGATGGATGGGATATTGGGAAGGAATTGTTCCCTGTGAGGGTGGGAAGGCCCTGGAATAGAATTCTCAGAGCAGCTGTGGCTGCCCCTGAATCCCTGGAAGTGTCCAGGGCCAGGCTGGACCATTCTGTGTTGAGAATAAACCTCCAGCAGTCACCAATCCCAGAACCCCAGAATCACTGGGTTGGAAGAGACCTTCAGGTCTCTTCCTTCAAGATAACGAGTCCAACCCAGCCCTAACACCTCAACTAAACCCTGCCACCCAGTGCCACATCCAGGCTTTCTTAAACACCATTCCAGAACTTTATCACTCTTTCCGTCAAAAACTTCTTCCTAACATCCAACCTAAATTTCCCTCGGTGCAGCTACGACTGTGTCCCCTGCTTCTGTCAGTGCTGCCTGGAGACAGAGCCCAACCCCACCTGAGCACAGCCACCTTTCAGGAGCTGTGCAGAGTGATAAGGAAATACCAAATAAAGCAACAACCTCCTTCCAAAACTGAAATATGTCAGGTGGGAGCATTCCTGCCAGGGTCCACCCTCAGCAGTGAGAGTTCAGCTGAGGGAGCCCCTGCTGACAGCACCAGCATGGTGATGGACAGGATGGGAGATGGAGAGTGTGGAAATCCTAATTAAAGCACTTAAGTGCTAATTTTACAGAGGATCAGGAGAGGGGTGTGCAGGAGAACTTCTCCTCCCAGGGCAGAGAGAGTTTGGGAAGAGAACAGTGATCCAGGGGAGCTCAGAGGGATGGGCTCAGTACTGGAGCAGCTGAGGGTGGCAAAACCATAATTGTCTGGATTAGCCAGGCCAGGAAACTCATTCCTACCACAAATCCAGAAAGGAAATATCCCCTCCTGCTGTACCCTGCAGTGCCAGGAGCAGTGTTTGTGCTTATTCTCAAAAAGCACATTCAGAGCAATCCTGCTTTAAATGTGGGGGTTTGGAGGCAGAAATGGGGGAATGGAAGGGGTGTGACCTCGAGTGATGGGGACATTTTGGCACCTGCAGCCAGAGGTGCCCCAAAGTGACCAGCAACAGAGGGTCACACCCTGCCACCAGCTGAGGGAGGTGCTCGCTGCTGGAATTCCACATTTGGCATCTTTCCCTGCAAAATCTGCACTGCTGGAAGTCCTGTCTGCCTGGGGAGGTCCCTGAGCAGCCCCCCCCAGACAAGGCAGGAGCCCTCCCAAGCACAGGCCTGAATTCCAGCTCTCCTGAGAGCCCAGGGGGAAAGCAGCCGACATTGAACAGGCATTTCAGACTCTGTCAGTCTGGGTATTTATGCTGATGAAGCAACTCTGAGCCTGAGAGAGGGGAGGTGGAAGGAAGACGCCTGGAAATTGAGGCTCAGCAGAGAAGTGCTGCCTTTCCCAGGTTACTTAGCAGGAGTGAACAGACCCTTTTTGCCTGGAAAGGACAGACAAAAAGCAGACATGAAACCATAGGAAAGGAAGCAGGTTTCCCTCAGTCTGCCCAGATTTTGTGTAACAATATCTTCAATGTCAAATGAAGGGTTTTTTTTTTTTTTTTGCCCAGGGAGCTGCTGCCTGTGATTTTGGTAGGGATGGAGTGAGGAAGGATCTAAATATTCCCTGTTCCTCATCATGGAATCACAGAATTGTTTGGGACCTGCAAGACCATCTCATTCCATCTCCCCATTCCACGTAGGAAACCATTACAGCTTCATCTCCCACCTTCCCAAAAAAAAAGGTTTGGGAGTTTTAAATCCCCTCTGTATTCTCTTCCAATGGTACAAGAGCCTGGCACTACAATGGGGAAAATTTTGTTTGTTCCTGTATTTGTGTCCCAAATTCCCCATTTCTAAATGTTTTTTTTTTTCTGCTTGTTGCAGCCTTCTTCCTCCCCACAAAGTATTTTTTTTTGGGGGGGGGGGGGGGGGAAGAAAGGGTTTTTGCTTGTTTTATCCCCTAAGATAAAGGTGGAGGCTGCCCTGTGCCTGGGCAGAAACAGCCCTTTTAAAGTTCCCTGCACTGAAAGGAGTCGAGCCACTGTTGTTGTGGCTTCAGCAACAAAGCCTGGATTGTTTTTAAGGAACACTCAGCAAAAAAAACAAAAAAAAAAAGAGCTCACGTTCCTCCCCCAGCCAGCTCTCCCAGCAAAGCCTGCCTCGTGTGGGACGTGCTTTCCCACCAGCCTGCAGGAGGAAAGCCAGGCTGCTACAACTCCAGCATCACCCTGACATGCTTTCCACTCCTGGAAGTGTCTGCAGGGGAGGAGGAGCAGCCCTGGAGCAGAAATTCCTGCCACAGCAGGGTTGGAGCATCCTTTAAAGGGTTTCTCATGGGTGGAGGGCTGTTGGGTGCAGAGCAGAGAATCTACATCCCTGGGTACCCTCAGCATTCCCAGCTCCTGCTGTTCCCCACATTCCATCTTCCAGAGGATTGCAAAGAGGAATTTCACCTTCCTTTCACCAGGGGAAGGGTGGCAGGAGCTCCTAAAAGCAAATCTCTGGGCAGTGGCTCCTCTGCACCCAGTGATAATCAATATCTGAGATATTATCAAAATCAATATCAGAGATCTGAGGGCTTCACCTGCCAGCTGGGCTTGGAACAACCTGGGATGGTGGAATGTGGGCTTGGATTGAGATGGGCTTTAAACTCCCTCCCAACCCAAATCACCTGTGCTTCTCTGGTTCTAACTGTGTTTTAAGGGCACAAAATCACATCCTGAAACCCAGACCTTCCTTCCAGCACATATTCTTCATCTGGAGAGCTGAGCTTTACCACATTTAAGCCAAGACTAAACCATCAATGCTGTTATAGGCACTTGCATCCTATCTTGGATCAGACACAGCCCAGGTGTCAGAATTGCATCAACTTTTCAACAGTCACTGGCTGATGGTTTGGGAGAAAAATCACCACCAGCAGAAGCAACTAAAACAGTGATAAAGGGGCATTCACAGGGAAAACCTGTAGAAATTACTTGGGAAGTTCCTTGGACTCAGACAGACCCTAAACACTGATTATTTTTTTATCTAATTTTTTGCTACCAGTCCTATCTGTCCCCTCCTCCTCCTCCACTGTCCCAGATTCCTGGTAGAGTTAGGTTCCCTACGAGGCTGAGCACAGATATCTTAGTGTGTTATTCCATAAAAATAAGCAGCAAAGCATGTGCAGAGCAGAACTGCAGGACTGCAGCAGCAAAGAGGCTCTGCTCATTTGATAAAACCAGTGCTGAGACCCCCAAGCCCAGGTTTCACTCATCCTAACACTTCCACTGTGCCAGGCTGCTCCAAACCCCACCCTGGGACATTTCCAGGGATCCAGGGGCAGCCACAGCTGCTCTGGGCACCCTGTGCCAGGGCCTGCCCACCCTCACAGCCAGGAATTCCTTCCCAGTATCCCATCCAACCCTTCCCTCTGGGATTTTCCAGATATTCCCCCTTCTCCTGTCACTCCAGGCCTTCATCCAAAGGGTAAAGCCAGAATATTTCTCTCCTAAGCCAATCCTAATTGTCTCCTAAGACAACCATGAAGCACAGAAGCATCCCCAGCACCAAGATATCTCCAATAATTTATTCAGCTGAGCAGAGAGTTGTTGCTTATGAGGTTGTTGTTTGGGGTTTCTTTACTGCAGCCTTCCAGCAGTTTACTGGTACTGCCCCATCCAGGCCTTTCGCCTGGAGGAGATGGAAAATGCCTCAAAACAGGAGAGGTTTAGGTTGGATTTGGGGAAAATTTCTTCCCCAAAAGTGTTGTCCAGCCCTGGCAGGAGACATCCTTGGAAGGAGCTAAAAGACCATTTAAAAGATGGTCTGAGAGGGCTTTTCCAACCTGAGAAATTCCATAATTCTGTGTTTCTGTTGGACAACAAAGGGTCCCAGACCTCCTGTGGGAAGCACTCAGAGCCTCTGGCAGCAAACTTTGGCGTAAAGAACTCAAGAACCTCTTTTTGTGCTTTGCTGGGATAAAATTCCAGAACTAACATTGCATGAGCCCAAAGCTTTTCATCCAAAGGTTCATTTGAGGCTGCTTAAATGTAAAGCTCATGTAAAGTTGAAGAATTGAGGTATTTCCACTTTTGCTCAAGAAATAGAAACAGAGGAGTGCAGCTTGCACCAAAAACATGAAGGATTTCCACAAGGAGGGGGTTTTACTCCATGTTTTTTTAAAAGAATAGTAATATTGAGAGGGGAGGGGGGGATTACCACCCAGTACACACCAGATTTGCTTAATTTGTTAAAAATTTCCCCTCATGAAATTCATCTTCAGCGAGGCTCGACGGCGAGCCACCAGCACGGAGCATGAAATCTGTCTTTGAAGTTGATCGACATTCTCTCTGCTTCTCCCCCCCTGTCAAAACAACTGAAAAAAGACAAGACTCCTGCCAACACCCAATCGTTCAAGTGTCCAAAACACACCAAGCAAACAAAGGAGCCATTAAACAGAACCTCCCTGTTTGAAAACGCAGCGAGCGGGGAACACAGGACAACATTGTCAGGCCAGGCCTTTGTCCCCGTGCCAGTGACATGGAGATGTCTCTCTTCTGACTCAGAGAAAAGGAGTCACCAGAGCACAAGACATTATGTTTGCAAGTGTAAAACAGCTCAAGAAATCTCAATTTCACCACTTGCAGTGTCTTTCAGAGGCTTTTTCTTCATGGTTACTCTGCCTGATGCAGCACAGAGCACAAGCAAGTCCATGCCCCAACTCTTTAAAAGCTCTTTTCTATCTTATCTAAATTATAAACACCACAGAACAGCACAGAAAGGTTTTTTTTTCCTTTCATAACAACTATCCTTGCTGTTACTTTTGCATCTTATTTCCTAGAAGCTCTTCTTTCAATGCTCAGCCAGCTGCTAAGAAAGCAGAATTGAATGCCACAGCAAAAACCCAAATAAATTGGCTTCTTCAAAATTCTGCCTGGTTCTCATCTTGAGAGCACTTGCAGCAACTTAAAAAGGGAGAGACAGAAGCAGCCCTGGGTAGATGCTTTTCTTGGAATCTGGTTTTTGAACTCGTGGTGTTTTGTGTCCTGCGAGGTTCAGCTCAGGTCTCTCTCCAAACCTCCCCTCATCCATTTCCAAACCTCCATCCCAAGTCTGGGGCATTTGGAGAAACAACAGGAGCACAGAGACCCCACTGGAGTTGTGTGCTGTGATCCTAAATAATTCCACAGAATTTCCCAGCACACAGATCTCCCATCCTTGTGCTTGGGATGGTCCAAGGAGGTCCCAGGGCTGCTGCAGGGCTGGAGCCCCTCTGGAGCCAGGCTGGGAGAGCTGGGGGTGCTCACCTGGAGAGGAGAAGGATCCAGGGAGAGCTGGGGGTGCTCACCTGGAGAGGAGAAGGATCCAGGGAGAGCTGGGGGTGCTCACCTGGAGAGGAGAAGGATCCAGGGAGAGCTGGGGGTGCTCACCTGGAGAGGAGAAGGATCCAGGCAGAGCTCAGAGCCCTTTCCAGTGCCTGAAGGGGCTCCAGGAGAGCTGCAGAGGGACTGGGGACAAGGCAGGGAGGGACAGGACACAGGGAATGGCTCCCAGTGCCAGAGGGCAGGGATGGATGGGACATTGGGAATTGGGAATTGTTCCCTGGGAGGATGGGCAGGGGCTGGGATGGAATTGCCAGAGCAGCTGTGGCTGCCCCTGGATCCCTGGCAGTGCCCAAGGCCAGGCTGGAGCACCCTGGAAGGGTGGGAGATGTTCCTGCTCATGGCAGGATGAGCTTTAAGGTCCTTTCCATCCCAAACCATTCCAGGATTCTGTTCAGGACTCAGCTGACCCCTCTGTGCCAGCTCCCTGCCATCCATGAGGAGCCTTCCAGCACCAACCCTGTACTTCTGCTTCCTGGCTTTTGCTTCTTTTCTCTTTTCACTCTGAGCAACACCAGTCCAAAAAAAATATTAAGCCAATAATCAGAAGCACTTGGGAGTTGGAGCAAAGCTGCAGCCACTGATTATTTTCCTTGCAAGAAGGTGTTTATGAGGCTGCAAATCTGCATTAAGAGAGGATGCCTGAAGATCTAATACTTTGCATAAGTCTAAGGAAATTAATAGAAAAACCAAACAGGAGCCCAGTTCCTCAGCTCATGGGAGTTGTTGACAGCAAACACAGCTCTGTTAGTGAAACCAGCAGCAACTGGCCCCAGAACTGCCAGTGCTTTGCCTTCAGCACAAATCCTCACCCATCCAACAAGTGGAATTGCTCACTGGTGACCCACACACAAATATTCCACAGAGCACAGGGCATTTTCCTATGCCCAGGTGCAGAAGAAATCCAGTATGAGGGGAAAGAAGAGAAAGGTTTGATTGATCACCTTTTTAACTTCGTTGGAAGTGGTCTTTACCTGCAGCCAGAGCTGTGGCAGCAGGAGCAGGGCAGTGCCTGTCCCAGTCCCCCTCTCCTGGGGTCACTTTTGGCCTCTCAGGACAAGGACATGGAGGGGCTGGAGCAGGTCCAGGGTGGGGAAAAGGGGTGAGAGAGGGTCTGGAGCCCCAGGAGAGGCTGAGGGAGCTGGGAAGGGGCTCAGCCTGGAGAAAAGGAGGCTCAGGGGGCCCTTGTGGCTCTGCACAGCTCCTGACAGGAGGGGACAGCCGGGGGGGTCGGGCTGTGCTCCAGGGAACAGGGACAGGAGGAGAGGGAACGGCCCCAGGCTGGGCCAGGAGAGGTTTGGATTGGACATTTTGGGAAAATTTCTTCCCAGAATGGGTTTTCCATCCCTGGCACAGCTGCCCAGGGAGGGTTGGAGTCCTCATTCCTGGAGGGATTTAAAATCCCTGTGGATGTGGCACTTGGGGACATGGGACAGTGCTGGCCTTGGCATGGTTGGACTCGATGACCTGAGAGAACTTTTCCAGACCTAATGATTCCATGGTTGTCTGTTCAGCTGCAATCACCCTGCCAGACAGACAAACCAGTGTCCCAGTGTCCCCCATCACTGGTGGCACTGGGCTCTCCACCCAGACCGTTCCCCTCCTCCACTGCAAACAGCAGCTGCTCTGCCCCACAGGAAACCATCACTGAAAATCAGGGGAAAAAAAGAAAAAAGGACATAACGAGCTTGGATATGGCCAGGGCACCTCAAGGATTTCTTCAGGGTCTGACACTGAATTCCACAGACAAGAGATCCCCCTGTGCCACCAAAACCCAGCAGCACATTCTTTTCCCTGAGATGGATTTTACCCCACCCTTCTCCTTCCTGAGGAGTCCAGGTCTCTTTTCCCAACTGAATTATTCTCAACCACTGCCCACCTTGGGAATTTCAACTTCGGCATCACTGGGAGGAGTCTGAAATATTTATAATACCAATATTTTCTCTACTAAAAAAAAAAAAAAAACATGTACAGAAGGTGGGTGGTGGTTTTTTCTTGCTCCTGTTAAGCCAAAATCCCAAGCACCTCATTTTCCTGTCTGTGTCTTACACTGGTCCCTAATCCTTGTCCCCAGTTCTCCATCTGCAGCCTGCATGAAAGATAAATCATGTCCCCCAATTCAGGAGCAGCTTCAATCACCAAATCACTCGGAATCACAAGCACACCTGAGGGGTGGATTTGGTTCTTTAAGCTGTTGCAATTTCATAGTTGGCAAAGAAAAATGGCTTTGCAGTGAGCTGGGAGAAATTAGGAATTTATCAGCCTGAAGTGCTCAGATGAACAAGAGAGATCCAAGTGTGGAGTTTGGGTTTGGAACAGAGCATCACACTCAACACAGAAATTTTAAAATTTTGTTTGGGAACAACCACCAAACAGTCCTTATTAAATAAAAGGATTATTAAAAAAATATTTATCCTATAAATAGAATTCAAGGGCCACATTAAGATGTGAGGTTTTTTGCTGCTCAAGTGCCAGGTGTGTTGTTCAGAGCACCTGCAAAATTGAGGCAGTGAGAGTGAACTGAAAGAAGAAAACTCTGGCTGAGACAAATCCCTTAAAATTCAGCTCCCAAATCCCAGAGCCAGCCCTTGATCCAGCCCATGTGTTTGGGAAGAACATCCTGGAAACTGGTAGAGGCCATTAATACAATTCAATGCTCTAGGCTAGAATCAGAGTAGCTGCAGAGTGGAAATGGCTGAATATTGCAGAAAACCTGTAAATAAAGGCATTGTTTGGCTGTCCATGAGCAGGTTTTTGTTTTTCTTTTTTTTTTTTTTTTTTTTTTTTTTAGCTCAGCAAAACCAGAGAACCAAAATGAGCTGCCCAGGATGAGGCTGGAGAGGAGCCCCTCACCTGCCTGGATGCCACGACCACCTCCCACTACCCCTCTGCCTCTGGTCCCTGCCCTGGTAGGAAATTCTTCCAGGTAATGGCCTTTGATGATAGATATTAACCTGCCTGCAGCATCTCACCATCCCAGCAGCTGCAAGGACCCAAATCACTCTAACACAGCAGCCCACTGTGAGTAAGGAGCTGCTGGCACAGCCTGTGATTATGAGCAATTGCAGCAGAGATGTTGTAGCAGCAAATTCAGAGATGTTTCTGAAGTTTGGGAGTAAAGTAAGTTATAGAAAAACAAGCACCAGCCTAAAAGAAGACTTGGAATCAAATTCAGATGGCAAAGGGGAAGAGGAAAACATGACTGAAAGTGTTCAAGGAGGTGGGACAGGGCTGGAGCAACCTGGGACAGTGGGAGGTGTCCCTGCCCATGGCAGGGGTGGCACTTTAAGGTCCCTTTAACCCAAACCATTCTGGGATTTTATGATTCTTGTTACATCAGAAAAAATGGGGGGGGAAAAATCAAAGATAAGGCTCTCCCTGCCCAAGCCCAGCCATGGCTCATTAGGGTTTTTTTCCCTCAAAAAGAGGTTACCAGGTTAGGAAAAGATGCTGTATCTGAAGTGCTTGTGGGGTGCCTCTGGCCCAGCCCTGTCCTTCATGGAACAGTGCAGGTGTTTTCCTTGGGAATTACAGTGCTGGGCCAAGGAATAAAGGGTTCAGATTGAAAAAGGGGAAATTTGGGTCAGACTTGCAGAAGGAATTGTTCCCTGGGAGGGTGGGCAGGCCCTGGCACAGGTGCCCAGAGCAGCTGTGGCTGCCCCTGGATCCCTGGCAGTGCCCAAGGCCAGGTGGGAGCAGCCTGGGCTGGTGGGAGGTGTCCCTGCCCATGGCAGGGGTTTGGAATGGGATGAGATTTCCAACCCAAACCATTCCATGACTCTGTGATTCTGTGCTGCAAGATCACCCTGTTACGGGTGGCCATGAAGGGGGTCCCTCCCAAACACCCGGGGTGTTTCCCTGCACCACTCTGAGCTCCACAACTTCCTGCAAAGGCTGTGGATGCTCCTGGGGGTGGGCACAGGTAAAGAACCAGAACCAGAGGGGTCCCTTCAAAGCATGCCCACTCTCCCCATTCCTGGTTAGCCAGGCAAATTTGAACCTTTCGAGGTGAAGAGCTCTCTATCCCATTACCAGCCATAAAGACCATCTGCTCCCTTACTCCCTGATTAAAAAAAAAAAATGGTGCACGCTGCACATCATCTATCAGAATTAATCCAACTCACTTTGATGAGTGCCTTTTAGAGGGGTGGGGGGAGGGAAAAAAAAAAAAAAAAAACTCAGGACAATTTTCAGTCCTGAAAATTTTCAGGGAATTCAGTCCGTCGCGGGGGAGGGCGGGGGGGGGGAAGATCCCAGAGCGCTCCATCCATTTTCCCTCATGCTTCACACGCTTCATCTCTCGGAGCGGGGGGGATCAGGAGCCAGCCCCGAGGAGTCCGCGGCGCTGCCTCCCTCCATCCCAGCGCGCCCGGACAAAGGGCCGCTATTGTCCCCGCGGCCACCGAGCCCTCCCGGCGAGTCGCCGGCCCCCGCCCCGCCGTACCTGAGCTGTCCATGGTGCTGCCGCCGCCGTCGGCGCGGGGCTGCGGCTGCTGCTGCTGCTGCTGCTGCCGCCCGGGGCTCCGGCCCGGCCCCGCGCCGGCCCCGCCGCGCTCAGCGCCGCTGTCCACGAGCTGCAAGGATTCATAGCCGTCACTGCCGGGCTTTTTCCGGTAGCTCCCGAGCAGGCTCATGGGCGAGCCGGGCGGGCGAGCGGCTCCGGCGCCGCGGGCGGGAGGGAGGGAGGGATGGAGGAGGGATGGAGGGACGGAGGGAGGGCACGGCGAGCGCTCCGGCCGCCCCGAGGGGAGGGGAAGGGCGGGCCCGGAGCGCGGCCGCCCCCCCCGCAGCCGCCGGAAGCGGGCGGGGAGGACGCGGCGGCCGGCGGGAGCGTCCCGCCGCTGCTCCGCGCTCGCCCAGCGCCGGCTGCCGCTAGCCGTCAGCGAGCCCAAAGCGCTGCCTCGACAGCGCTTCCTCCTCCGGGCCGCTGGCCCTGCCTTCTGGCAGGGATCCCTCGCCTCATCCCGCCGCTGCAGGGCCGGGTGCGCGGCCGCGGGGAGGCTCTGCCAGCCTCCGTGACGCCGAGGTGTCGGTGGCACGGCACGGGAAGGTGCGTTCCTTGCAAGGTCACTGCCTTCGGGGCTGGCACTGCCCGCTCTGCAGCCTGCAGGAGGAAGGGTGGCACAGCACTTCTGCAGCGAGCCCCAAAATCCTGAGGAGCGCCCCTGGGCCGCAGGAACGCACAGCTGGGCGTGGGCGGGGAAGCAGAGGGACCCCAGCAGCTGATCCCGGTGGGATGATGCACCAGCATCCCAAACTCTGGCTTGTGCCACCGCTGCCTCTGGCTCCCAGCAGGGCCACCGACTGCTAAAGCCATTTTAGTTGTTGTCACCCATCTATTTTTAGCTGTTCCCATGAAAACAGACTCGGGACCAAGCAGAGCGTGGCCCTGAGCGAGTGATGAGCTGTGCCTTGCTCAGATGCAGTTTTCAGCCAGGCCTTGTACATCGTAATTTCATTTTGCACAGAACAGAGGAACCCAGGGATGCTCCAAAGGAAATGAGCACTATTAAACTCTAAGTGGATTTCTTTGTAATTTAAGGAAAACTAAAGGCAAAAGGAAGCCCTAGCAAACAGGCATGAGCATGCCTTTGATCTCTGGCAGAAAGGGAAGTTCTCTGCTCAGAAATTAGCCCAGCTTTGTTTCTAAAGCAATGACATCAATAAGCAAGGCCAGGCTGGACAGGGCCTGGAGCCACCTGGGATGGGGGAAGGTGTCCCTGCCATGGCAAGGGGTGGGCCTGGATGAACCTTAGGTTCCCTCCCAACCCAAATAATTCTGGGATTCTCTGATTCCAGTCACTTGTGTAGCAACACCCAAACCTTGAGGTATCACTGGCACCTGGCTGAAATTTCCTGGCTGAAATTTCCTCTGGGGCAGCAGACATCTGGTGCAGCCCTACCTTGTCATGTGCTATTGTTTATGCAACCCCTGAGATTTCATGGCACGGAGCAGACAAGGTACATCTGTGACCCAGAATTTCCCCAGAAAAACCCCGGCAGATTTACAAGCAGCAAACCAAAAATGAGCTGACCTGACATGAGCAGCTCCCTGTCAGCAGCAGGAACAACTTGAACTCAAGGTTGGGGTTGTGTTTTTCACCCCCTCCATACTTCGGTCTGTGTGGAGCAATTCATGGATTGCAACACTGGCCAGCAGGGAAGGGCCCCTCCCTCTTGGCACCCACAAGCAGCAAGTTAATAAAATCTAAAATAAACACATTTTCTGAGCCATTTTGTGTATTCTGAGCAACCTGGGCTAGTGGGAGGTGTCCCTGCCCTTGGCAGAGTTTGAACAAGGTGGTTTTGAAGGTTCTTTCCAACCCAAGCCATTCCAGAATTCCATGATCTTTACTAGGAATCACATCTGTCAGCCTCTCCTGGTCAGTCTAGGATAAAACAATTCCTGGGAAGTTTCTGGGGGTGGAGGTGAATTTTCATTTGTTTTGCTTGCTCAAGTAAAGCCCAAACACATCAAAACAGGTGGAGGAGAAACCTGGCAGGACACAAACCCTGCAGAGCCTAAAACCCATCACCATGCAGGTGTCCACCATCACCCATCAGCTCCAGAGGCTCAGCTTGGACAGAATTCCATATTCTCAATAATCCAGCAGCCCCTCCCTCACTGCTGAGCAGCCAAGGTCGGTCTGCCTCAGCTTTTTTCTTTTGGAAAAAAAAAAAAAAACAAACAAACCAAAAATTGCTCCTCCTTGTCCTTGTTGAATCTGCTATTAATTTCTTTCCTTGTCCAAGGTTTTGGGGGGTCCCAGAGGAATCACCACCACAGCCTGGAGCTCCAGCTGGAAGAAGGGGGTTCTGCAGAGCACAAAGGGACAGAGCAGCCACCCCAGGGGATCTTGGGGAAGAAGAGGAGAAGAAAACAACCTCAAAGTCCCACCCTTGCTTGTACGAATTGAAGGATTAAGAAATCCTTTGGGGTTCAGGTGAAGCTGCACTCTTCCAGTGAGAAGTTTAGCTGAAAAGAATATATAAAATAATATTCCCCTCTCCTTCCCTTCTCCCTGTAAGTTGGGCTAAAGCAGGGCCACGTGGTTTCTCTGGTTTTTGGAGAACTACAGTATAAAAAATGCTATAACAACCAAAAAAAAAAAAAACCCAACCAAAATCAAATAACTTTGAATTGCACATGACTTTCAAAGCTGAAAAGGAAGGGAACGAGCCCCTCAGGAATATTCATTTATTGAGCAGTGGCTGGTGACAGATCTGAGGTGCCCTGACTGAGGGGCAAGGCTGGCAGGGGCCACAAGGGCTGGGGAGGTGTTAAGGACGTACTAAGGAGGATTTTGTGTTGCTCAAGCCTTAAAAGATACAAACTCTCCCCATTCCTGACCTTGGGAAAAATTGATTTGCCAACCTCTGGCTGTTTTTCTCTGTCTGGCTTGCAGCCTCTCCTGGGTAAAGTCTCTCTTTGTAGCTGTAACCAAGCCCCAACTGTCCTGAGGTGCAATTCCATTTTCTGCCCCTCTCCTCCCATCAGCTGAACAGCTCAGGTGAAATATTATACCCTGAATTCTTCAGGAGCACAATTAAACTGAGACGTGCTGTTAGAATTGCAAATAGACTTTGAAAATTAATTGAATACCTGGAGCAATACCCTTAAAACTCCCTGTACAAAACATTTGTTCTGGAGTTTCTCACCTGGGAATGCTGAACTCCTGCACACAGGGGGGTTGTGGCCAGGCCCAGGTGTGGAGCCACAGAATCACAGGATCATGGAATGGCTTGTGCTGGGAGGGCCCTCAGAGTTCATCTCCCAGGGCAGGGACACCCCCAGCAGTGAGCTGCAGAGCAGGGATCACCTTCCCTGTCCTCTCACCTGGGCTCCATCCATCCCAGAGCATCCATCCCGGTCTTAGGCTGGAAATGGGGCTGTCAGAGCTGGGGCAGGTATCTTCTGTTCATGGGGCAGTTTTCTTTATCTCTTCCACAACCCATCCTCCCTCCAGGAGATCTCTTCTGTTCATGGGCCATTAATTATTAATTATCTCCTGTTCGTGGCCACTGAGTGTCCCTGCACTGCTGAGAAAATTCCATCATCCCATGGGGAGATGCTCCAGGGGGAGGAGCCAAGCATTCCTACCTGGATACAATCTGAGATTCTGGGACACCACAGCAGCCTTTGCCCACTGCATTCCCAGAGGAGCAGCTTTCTTCCCCACTGCATCCCCAGAGGAGCAGCTTTCTGCCCCACTGCATTCCCAGAGGAGCAGCTCTCTGCCCCACTGCATTCCCAGAGGAGCAGCTTTCTGCCCCACTGCATTCCCAGAGGAGCAGCTCTCTGCCCCACTGCATTCCCAGAGGAGCAGCTTTCTGCCCCACTGCATTCCCAGAGGAGCAGCTTTCTGCCCCACTGCATTCCCAGAGGAGCAGCTTTCTGCCCCACTGCATTCCCAGAGGAGCAGCTCTCTGTCCCACTGCATTCCCAGAGGAGCAGCTCTCT
Source organism: Vidua chalybeata (assembly GCF_026979565.1). Lineage (NCBI taxonomy): Eukaryota > Metazoa > Chordata > Aves > Passeriformes > Viduidae > Vidua > Vidua chalybeata. The sequence continues at coordinate 6,226,514 of NC_071538.1, forward strand.
GCCCCACTGCATTCCCAGAGGGAGTCCAGGCCCATCCACACCAGCCCTGGAGCTCCAGAGGAAAACTCCAGCCTTGTCCAGGATCCCTGCTCCAGCAGAAGCACAGCTGGCACTGCAGGAGGGCTGAGCCCCCATGGAATGGCACTGCTGCCACCACCCTGACCCACAGGGGGACAGGGCATCTCTGACTCTGGCAGGGTTTGTTTTCTTTTTTGTACTATTGTGTTTGTATTTTTAATTTCCCTGGTAAAGAACTGTTATTCCTATTCCCACATCTTTGCCTGAGAGCCCCTTAATTTCAAAATTATAACAATTCAGAGGGAGGGGGTTTGAATTTTCCATTTCAGGGGAGGCTCCTGCCTTCCTTAGCAGACACCTGGCTGTTCAAACCAAGACAATCCCCCTGCGCTGCTCTGGGAATGTGGCAGCAGAACAACCCTAGGATGTGGCTCCAGAGCCAGGAATTCCATCTCCAAGCAGTTTCCACACTTGTGCTGGGATAAATCAGTGGGGTTTGGCCTGGAGTCAGGGATGGCCACGTGGGTCCTCCCTCTGCATCAGGGAATGGTGTCCCTGCCTGAACGAGGAGCTGTCCCAACCTGCCTTGGAGCAGCGGCTCCTTGGGCAGCAGAGCACATTCCCAGGATGGAATGTGATGTTCCAGGGAAAATCTGGGATATTTGTGGAGATCCAGCTGGAGAAAGGGGCATCAAATGATCCAACCCCTTCTTAACCCACTCAACGTTCAGGAACTTCCAAAGTGGCTCTGCCTGTTTCGTTCATCTCTAACAAAAAGCAAACGAGGTTCTGAGATTGTTTGGGCTGGGTTTAAGTGTTAAACTCGATTTAACCTTCAGCAGAGGAAGCCTTGAGCCTTTGCTGCAGTGAAAGCCAGCCCAGTTCTCAGGGCCTGGCTGGCAGCTGGAGTGCTCCCTCTGAGGATGGACACTCAGGATGACCCAGGTTGTGACAAATATTCAACTCTCCGTATCTTTCTCCCCATCCTTTCATCCCTCTGAGAGCACACCCGTTAACTACCCTGCTGTGTCAGCACATCTTTTATTTCTTGCCTTTCAGTCTTGTTAAAAAGCTGCCAGGGATGATCCACAATTTACTCATCCCAGCCCAGGACTTGGTTTTGGAGTGTTCAAGGATTTGCCTGGCTCCTCAGCCACACTGAGCTGCAGAGCTGCCTGCCAAGGGCTGTTGTAGCTGCTAAAAATGTCCATGGTTCACAAAGAAGAGGAGAAAGGGATGGGAAGTGGATCTATAAGAGGCCATTAAATAGGAAATGCTGGCTCAGGAAGTCCCCAGCCTGCAAAATGTTGGAAAATCAGAGGTTGCACAGCCATTGACCATCAGGTATTTTGGTAAAAATCAGATATTTTGTGGCCTAACTGCTGTTTATTCATCATTTTCCCATTCACTGTGAGGTAAGTGGTTAAATCCTGAGGAAAATCTGGGCACTGGGTGTTGTCTGCACTGGAAAATGGCTGGTGGGGAAAACAGGGAGGAAAATTATACAACCAAGTGTCATTGTGGGGTTGCATCAGCTGCAGCTGCTGAGCTCAGGGTCAGGCCCCAGCAGCAGAGAACTCGATGGGAATGGTCAGGTCGTGCTCTCAGGTAGCTCTGAGCCCTCAGGGAAATCCGATTTTCCATGAAAACAGAGGGAAATCACAGCTGGGGCTGCCATCCCTTCCCCTCAGGATAGATGGGGTGAGGGTTTCCTGAGGGGGAATGAGGTGTTCTCACTCCAGGCCTCACTGGGATGGATTTTTCTGGGTGGATATTTAAGAGAGGCCCAGGGCAGGAAGATACAGAAGGGTCTGGTAGCACAGGAAGGTTGATCAGAAACAACACAACCCCATTGATGTGGTTGGACCTTCTGCCAGAATTTAGGTTTTTACCTAAAATTAACAGGAAAAATATTATTAAAGATTTACTACTCTGGCTGATACAAAATATTCTAAAATTGTATTTGTCTCAGCTTGTGGTGACTTACAGGTCCTGAATGAGGCAGTTTGGGTTCAGGGTTATAAATGAGCATCATTTCCAAAGGGTTCCTCCAACAAACCCCACAGGGCTGCTCTCTCCCACATCCTGGTTTTAATCCATGTGCTGCTCTGAGCTTTGGGATGTTGTTCAAGGCACAAACACCCAGTTTGGTGTGGGAATAGATTTCAGCTGGCACAGGTGCCCAGAGCAGCAGCTGTGGCTGCCCCTGGATCCCTGGCAGTGCCCAAGGCCAGGCTGGAGCAGCCTGGGACAGGGGGAGGTGTCCCTGCCCGTGGCAGGGGCTGCACTGGGTGGGCTTTGAGCCCTTCCAGCCCAAACCATTCCAGAATTCCTTGGCTCTGGATGAAAATTGAGCTTGGGGACATCCCTGGGGACATCTCACCCAGGGATCAGGCTGGGATTGTCCCTCACCCTTCTCTTGGTGTCCATTTCCACCAGGACAGGTGACAAACCCCCCTTTAGCACTGGGTGGGTTCCTCAGGGTCACTCCACTGGGAATGCTCTCCTGGGATGTCCCCAGGACACAGATCCATGGAAAACCCCATGGGCACAGAGCTGGAGAGTGCAGACTCAACTCTGAGCCACTGAAATCATTCAGCGGGAGCTCTGTGGGGATTCAAAACCCTCCCAAAGCTGGCAGGCTGGGGAAGGAATGCCAGCAGGGAATGGGAGGGAGAGCCTGGTGCACCCCACCCTTCACAGACATCAGAGAAACCTCAGCTGGCCGAGAGCAACCTACTCTTCCTGCAAAGTTTTCCGTGAAAACTCTCGCTTGGAAAAGGAATTCAAATTGGTTTTAGGATCATTTCTTTTTCGCTTCCAATCATGGTCTGGCGAAGGGAATAAATTCAAATTTTCCTCCATGGCGGAAATCCCATTTCAGAGGATTTGGAGCAAATTCTGCCCCTGGTCTCAGTCTCCCTGCCTGACTTTGCCCTGCACCCCCAATTTCTCCATCTCTCCCTTTCCCAGCCTTAATTCAGGGATCAGAATTCCCATCCTTATGATTTCTGGCTGCTGAAGACAAGGAGTTATTCAAGAGAAAGAAATCCATATGTTGTTTGCGTCCATCAAACAGGGCCTCATCCACTTTTGGGACTGCAAGAGCTCATGAAATACTGTTTCCAGTTTGGTATAATACTATTTAAAATTGTAATCATATACTAAACCTCTTGTAAAAACATTAACATCATAGAATTATTAGTAGGAACCATTAATTATTTAAAATTTCATATAAATAATAAATTCCTATTTATGGCATTTTAATTGGAGAGTTTCCCACGGCTGCTTTATGCACCCCTGAAGAAGCATCTATAATCCGATTTTTATGGGAATTACAGCATCTCTGCCTGCTACATCCACAGAATTCTGGAATTTCCAGGCCATGTTCCCAAAAATCTGGGAGCTGTGGGCAGCTCTAGTGGTTTTTAGCATCCTCACATCCCTGGAGCTCGGGCAGAGCTGGATTAATGGTTGGACTCGATGATCTCAGAGGGCTTTTCCCCCCCTGGATGATTTTGGGATTCTGGGAGAGGAGCAGCCACCCCTTTGGATCGGGATGTTTGCCATGGATGAGTTGCATCCTTTGCCACATCCCTGTTGTGCTGACAATCCCAATTCCCATCCCAAAGGGAATTCCAGCCCCTGAGGAGAGGCCGGGCATGTGCCCAAACACAACCCCGCGGGGCTGAGCCCCAACATCCCAACTCCCACCCCAAAACCTGCCTGAACCTCCGGCTCCCAGGCTCTCCCCACTACAATCCATCACCTCCCTTCCCCACGCAGCCCAGCACCTTTTCCCAGCGAAGCAGGAGGGATTGGAGCAGATCCTGCCCCAAACCTGCGGCTCCGAGGCGGGAGGCTCCGGGATTAGGCTGCGCCGGGGATTAGTCGGGTCAGCAATTCAACATTGGAGCTCCCGCTGCCGCCGAGAGCCCGGCTCAAGGACAAACCCGGTGCCTCCTTAAGGGCTGCAGCCTCTCCAAAATGCTGCATCCCTCGGCCGGGAGCGTTCCCGGGATGCAAACAAGGCGGCTGTGCCACGGCTGGCTAAATTTAGAGGCACCGGTGTTGCCGTCACGCCGCTTGTGCCGCCGGAATCGCTCCGTACGCTGCCTTTATGGGATTTTTTTTTTTTTTTTTTTTTTCTCTCAGGGAAGGCTATGACTAAGAGAAATCCACATTTGGAGGGATAGCAGAAGATGGAGGCCCTAGTCCAGCTGCGGAGGGAGAATAAAGTCGGGAGTTTGCAGACCTGAGGGTTTGCCCAAAACATTCCTCACCCTCCTCCTCCTCCTCCTCCTCTTTCTCCCTCTCCTCCTTCCTCCTCCTCTCCCTGGCAGTATCCAAAACAAGACTATGATAATGACGGGCACAAACACAGCAGCCAGACGGGAATTATGGGCTGTTTTCCAGCCGTGAGGGGGATAAACACCTACCTGGAGCCGTGGGGAACCCCGGCACCGCCGTCCCCTCCCGGAGCGCCCGCCCGGGGCTGCCTCAGCAGCGCCGAAGCCGAGGCAGCGATGTCCGCATTTAACTACAGATCTGAGATTTTTTTTTGGCCCGAAATAGGTTTTTTTTTTTAAAGGGAATGCAGCCCTGTGTTTGCCTCGGCACAGCAGAGTGGGGGGTTGAAGGTCAGCTTCCCGCTGGATTGGCAGGGAAAGGCCGGGATCAGCATTGGATGGCAGCGCTTGTGCGCTGACATCGCCGCCAATCCCCCTCCCGCAGCAGGTCCAGCTCCGGCCGCAGAGAAGCTACAGTTATTATTTTAAGCCGGAAAATCCCCTTATTTCATTCAATGCGGCCGCAGAGCTCCCAGGCAGCCCGAAAAGCGCAACCCCCAATTTTGGGGTGCGAGAAGAGGCGTCCGTGCTCCTGTCGGGCACCGCGGGGCCGGCGCAGCCCGGGGGTATCCAACACTCCATGCCCAGGTGCACATCCCCAAATCCCAGCTCCTCGCCTTCCCTGCCCGGCCCAGCAGTTTTGGGTGCGATCCCTTCCCTCTGCCCTATTACATAACCGGCTGGAAAGCAGGGAATTCTCTCCTTATCCCGGGATGCGAGCGCGCCTTCCCCAATTACTCAGCACAAACGGGCCCGACACAACACCCCCCAATTTTCTCGCTCTCCCTCTCCCCGCTTTTCCATGAGCTCCGGGGAGCTTTCCCTTACCTTGCTGCTCGGGCCCGTGCATCCTGCGGCTGCCGGGGGCTGCGGGGAGCGGTGGCGAGCGCGGCCGTGTCCCGCACGCCGCTTCTCCGCCCGGCATCGGCGGCGGGGCCGCTCCCGGCCCGGCTGGGGCGCTGCTGCCGCCGCTGCCTGCGAGCTGCGTGCCGCTCCCGGGTTATTTTTGGGATTACAGAGACTCAGGGAAGGATGGGGATGGAGGCAGACATATCACACCGTCTAAAATGTGGCCTGGAGTGGGATCTGGAGTCTGCAGCGCAAACCTCAGCAGGGTTTTGTTGTTGTTGTTGTTGTTGTTTTCCTTAATTTTTTTTCTTTCCCTTGACTGGGTAGTTCTTTTTATATATTTTTTTTTTCCTTTCCCTTGCTCTTTTTTTTTTTTTTCTCTTCCCCTTGTTGTTTTGGTTTTTTTTTTTTTTTTTTTCCCTTTTTTTATTTCTTCCTCTTTTCCTCGCTTTTTTCCCCTTGATTTTTTTTCCCCCCTGGAGAATGCTGAATGTTGCTGGGTGGACTCAGCAGGGCCTGTGACTTGTCCAAGATTTGCAGCCCCGGGAATGGGGCTGATCCAGGCACACCAGGGGCACTTCCCCGGGTACCAGGCAGACAAACAGTTCAGTGATGCAGTAAACAAATATTTGGAATCATGGAATCATTTGGGCTGGAAAAGTCCTCTATGACCATCGAGCCCAGCCATGCCCAGCACTGCCCCATGTCCCCAAGTGCCACATCCACAGGGATTTTAAATCCCTCCAGGGACTGGGACTCATCCACCCAGGGCTGGACAACCCTTTCCATGAAGGAATTTTCCCAAATATCCAACCTGAGCCTCCCCGGGTGCAATTTGAGGCCTTTTCCTTTTGCTTTCCGTTCCAGCCGGGGCTGAGGTCAGGCTGTAGGGTGGGGACGTGTCCCCTGTGCCCTCCCAGCTCCCCGGGTGGCACTCGGGGAAAGCCAAGCCTTTGATCCCAGCTGGATTTTGGCTCACATTCCTCTGCTTTTTGACCTCCCAGCTTTTGTTTTCAGACTGAGTTCATATTCCAGCTTACGTTGATATTTTTTCCTCCTCGGATTTCTCTGCCCGCACATCCCTGCTCCGCCTCCGGATTGTCACGACCCTGAATCGCGACATTCCCCCCGCCGGCTGGGGCTCTCCCCCACCTCCCCGGCTGCAGCTTCCCTGCTTATCAGCTTGTTTTCCCAGTCTCCCATCATTCCCGAGGCTCTGCTCACTCCAAACAGGGAGTGCCCCGAGCTGTTATTCGGGAATGTCAGCAACAAGCGAACTGGTGACACTGGGAGGAGGCACTGCCGCTCCGGGAGCTCAGTTCCCAATTCCCAGTTCCCAATTCCCAATCCCAAGCACTCGTGATGGATTAGCCGGGGCACAGGACACGGCCAGAGCCTCCCTGTCCTAATGCTCCCCGGGATTTTTATCAGGGAGAAGTTAAAAAGGAAATTTAAACCACATTATGTGCAGGGGGGTGGACTGAGATGGGCTTTGAAGACCCTCCCAGGCTGGGATTCTGGGATTCTGGGATTCTGGGATTCAGTGATTCTGGAATTCTGGGATTCCAGGATAAGGATTGGGGGCCTGGAGCAAATGGCTGCATCTAAACTGCCTTTTTAATCAATGTTTTGGATTATATCAGATAAAGGACCCAAAGAGCTGCACCGTGTCCAAACCCAAAGGCTGAGGGGTTTCCCACCTTCAGGCAGGGATGCTCTGATTCCTCTTCTTCCCCTCTCCTCCTCCTCCTCAGCTCCTACAAAGGAACTCCAGGTCAACACTGCCCTGCTGCCTTGGCAAGGCGTAACCCACACAGACTCTGCCAGCACAGGGATCAGCAGGAGAAAATCTTTATTTACATCTTGAGAGCAGTAACACAGCTGCAGCGATTCACCGGGAAGGAACTCCGGGAAGAAAACTCCGGGAAGAAAACTCGGCGTGACATTCCAGGCGGGAGAGGCTCCTCCCTCCACACAGTATCTCGGGTCAGTACAAAATTGCTGTGGCTTTACAAAAGGTTTGGGGTTCACAGTAAAATACCGAAGGGGAGCACGGCAGGGGCACAGCGAGGGACAAATTCCCTGCTGGAATTTGGTCTCGGAAAATGCAACAGGTCTGGTAGAAAATTCAATCCCAAGGGCTGGATGCATGCACAGCCACGGGATTTCTACACCCATTAGAGGGCTCAAAGCCTGCAAAAGGCATCTGCAGGCCTGTCCTGTGCTGGGCTGCATGGAATTCTCTCTTCAGGAGGAATTTTGCAGGAGGGAGGGAGAGGACACAAGGAGAGGGCAAGGCAAAGCAGGGATCAGCCCCACTGCCTGGCACTCAGCTGTTTTTATATCCTTAAAAAAACCCCTAAAACCTCCTCCCCTCCTGCCCAGAGCTGTTCCAAAGAAAGCAGCACACAGGTTTTGGCTCTTTCTGGATTTGTGTCTAAAACCAGCCCAGACCTTCATCCCAAGGTTGTGGGAAAATCCCAAATCTTTCTGAAATAGGCTTTCATTGCCAGCTGGAAGATTTGCAGCCTCCCAGCACGAGGGCATGGAAAGGCCTCCTGGGACAGCAGTGAGACCTGACAATCCCTTTGCTCCCATCTGGGAAATTCCCACCTGGAGCAGGGTGGGAGCACTTTGGCCTCTCCCCAGGCAGGGGTGAGCAGGGGGGATGTGGGCAGTGATCCCGCTCTGGCTCCACTGGGGAGAGCACCAGGATGAAGCAAATTTTAGGGGATCCTTGGTCAGCACGAGCATGCTCAGCTGGGATGAACAAACCCAGGCAGGAGCTGAAGTTTCACACGTGGAAAAGATCCCTAAAAAATCTGGTCATTCCTCTTTCCCTGCTGTGGGCCACAGGGAAAAGAAAGGAAAAATAAACCCAGGGACATCCAGCAGCAGAAAGGTGCTCTGATTGATCCAAGAGGTGCCAGCAGTGCCAGGTTCCTGCCCTCCTGTGAGCCCTGCTGGCAGAAGCAGAATTCCCTGCAGATCCAGCAGCTCCATGCACAGTTCCCAAAAGGTGATGCTAAAATTCAGCACCTTTTTTTTTGTTTGTTTGTTTTAAACCTTTACGAAAGCACATCTTGCTTTTATATTTCTTCCTTAAATATAGTCTATAAAATAAGGCAACTCGAGGAGACCAGAATTGTCCCCATTGCTCGGGCACTGCATCCTACAAAAAGAGGGTGACAGCACTTCCAGTTGAGAAAAGCCCAGCCCCAACACAATCCAAGGATGCTGTAAGTTGTGGGAAAACACCTGGCCATGGCCCTGGGTGCATCCCAAGGAAGGAAAGATCTCTGGGATTTCATGGGGGGGGAGTCACTTTGCTGGGGGACGCAGCAGGAGCAGCTGAAGGGACCCCCTGGCCAGGGGACCTCGGGGACAAAGGCAGCACAGAAGATGGAATGAGCTGATTTCTCCCCAAAACTGAAGCACACGTGGAGATAAATCTTTGGGAGAAACTCTTAGGACATTGCTATCTTGTAGTATTGAAAGCTATAAACCAGGAAAGCACAAAGGAGTGCAACTCATCCCCAGCCCGGGTCCTGCTGAGTGTCACAGCACTCCATAAAAACCTGTACAGCAGCTTTTTCCAACAGGGAATTCAGCCCTCCCCATGGAAGGAGTACAAGGGAGAGGTTCCTCTCCAAGTTTTTGCCTCTTTTATGTGTATTCATGCTGGAAATGTGATCCTCACATCTCTCAGCTTTGTAGTACACACGTTTTCCACGTTGCTCCCAAAATTCCCACTGGGCTAAGTTGTTGCTTTCTAGAGCTTTATTTCTCTGAGAAATACATTTAATAGAAAATAATTTATAGAGAAAAAAGCCTCAGCCTAGAGAGTCCTCAGCAGAAAATGGTCCTGTGGAGCAACAGGATGGCACATGTGGGCTCAGCCAGGGGTTGGGGCTGGAAAGGGATGGCAAGGACACCATGGCAAAGCTGTGTAAACCTGGAATGACCAATGCCCTGGTCAGCATCACCAGTGCGGGATGGACCACAGGCAGGAAAACTCCATAGCCCCAAAAGAGGGGAAAAAAAACCCTAATTCCAGCAGACTTGACCTTCTAAACAAAGATCTGATCCTGGCTGTGACTGGTACCCACCAATGTCACCCAGTCATGATCACCCAAGCCCAGCACAGCCCTGGCACTGCACTGGGAACCAAATCCAGGATGGAATGAAATCCTGGTGCTTGGCACGAGCTGGTTAGTGCTCCTCCTCCGAGAGGACGGGTGGGATCCTGCTGGACAGCAGGGTGTACACGTAGGGCCAGATCTTGTTGGTCTCTGTGCCAGAGAAGGAGTGAAGGATGCCCCTGCTCCTGGAAAAAAAGGTGGGAGAAGTCAGGAGCAGCCCATCCCAACCAAGGCAGCTTGGACAGGGCTGGGAGCACCCTGGAGGTGTCCCTGCCCATGGCAGGGGATGGAATGGGATGGGCTTTAAGGTCCCTTCCAACCCAAACCGTTTTGGGATTCTGTAATTCTCCCCCTTCCCCTGTAAGGGAAACCTTGGCCCCCCCATGTGCTTAAAAACACTCCTGGGCTTCTATTCCCTTTGAGCAGTGGATTTACCACCCTGCAGCAATCCATCATTCCCAAATTGGCCAGGAACAGCACCCCACAGTTCAGGGAAGAGCAGCCCCACAAGGGGAACAAGCCCTGGAACCCCCCTGGGCTCCCAGCAGATCCATCTGAGCTCCCTTCTCCTGCCCCTTGCCAACCTCCCTGTGCTTCAGCCAAACCCCTCGGGTCCTGGATGGATTTTTCATGGCATGTCCCACCCTGGATCTAGGCCAAAATACCCCTCCCATGTGATGATGCCAGCAGGACCAACAGGAGCTGGGAATTTCTCTGGATCACCCTCCTTCCTCCAAGGGAGGCCCCATCCAGGCTCAGGGCTTGGCCCCACAAACCTGCCAGGGCTCTTTGGGATGTGGGCAGGGGACAAAGAGCCCTGGTGGCTGTTCTGACAGCCCTGCTGTGGTTTCTGCTCACGCCCAACTCACTTGTAGAGCTCTATCACGGGCTTGGCAGCGTCTTTGTACTTCCTGAGGCGCGCAGCCACGGCCTCGGGCCTGTCGTCCTCGCGCTGCACCAGCGGCTCTCCCGTCAGGTCATCCACACCCTGAGGGGACACCAAGCACACAGGGACGTCACCCACCCCATCACCCACCCTGCAGCTGCCAAATGCCTCGACCTGGTGATGCCTCAGGTTTTGGCTTTTATATTTTCCCATTCTGAGCTGCTTTAGTGTGTGGGTCTGGGCTTCACATCAGGGGATGCTGAGCTCTCTGCACAGAGCAGGGACACAAAACAATTCCTGCTCCAGCTGGGCACCAAGGACAAATGACCCAAAGCTCAGGCCCAGGAGCACAAACAGCGTGGGCTGGAGAGAGAAAAACAAGCAGGATGGGAGTGCCTGGGCTAAAGCTGGAATGGGACAATGAACTGCAAGGTGCAAATGGAGCAGAGCTGATCCCAGTGAGAGCCCCCGGGAGCGCTCGTGCATTTTGGGACCATTTTGGTTCCTCTTGGCTGCAGCCCTGGCTGGGCTCTGGTGCTGCCCAAGGTGGATCCATGGAGGAGATCCTTTCCATAAATCCCTGCTTTATTCTGTGACTCTGCCCAGCCTCTGCTCTAGGGCAGCCCACACAAGGCATCACTGTCTGCATCAATCCCGCTTTCCTTGGGAAAGTTTAGCACAATTCCTCAGGAAAGTTTAGCAGAATCCCTCAGGAAAGTTTAGCACAGTTCCTCAGAAAGTTTAGCACAATTCCTCAGAAGGTTTAGCACAGTCCCTCAGGAAGGTTCAGCACAATCCCTCAGAACATTTAGCGCAATTCCTCACGGCGCTCAGCCCTTCCACCCAGGATCGCACGCCCAGAGCTCCTTCATGCTCCCAGCTCCTGCAGAGAAAAGAAACTTTTCCCAAGTTTCCCTTCTGTGGGCGGCTCCAGGCGGCTCCGGGGCTCTCACCTGGGTGTGGGGAGGGTTGAAGTCCATGTTGTAGACCCTGCCGCTGGCGGGGTGCACCCAGCGGGCGCTCAGGCGATCCTTCAGCGTCTCGAAGGGGATGTTCAGGCTGATCACCAGGTCCAGCTCGCAGATCCCATCCAGAGCCTTGGCCTGCCCCAGCGTCCGAGGGAAACCTGGGCGGGCAGGGCACAGGAATGGGCATGAGAGGCTGGCAAGCAGCGAGGATGGAGCCAAACTCATCCCTCAGGCAGCTCCGGAGCTGCAGGCCCAGCCCCGCTGCGGCACAAGCGGTGTGAAAGGCAGGCACCACCATATGGCTCCGAGAAAAAAATAGCTCCTGCAGCAGCAGCAGCTCCCGAAATGTGACACCCGGGGCTCAGGGTGGTGGCTGCTGCCCCTGCACGGGGGCTGGGGGCAGGCAGGAGGGCACAGGCAATGGCAGAACAGGGACGAGTGCCAGAATGACCAGGGAAAACGTGAAGGGAACAGAGTGCTGTGCACAGACTGGGGACAAACTGCTGGTTGATGTGGAGGGCATCAAGGAGACTGCAGTGAAAAGGTCCTGTCCTCCTTGGGACAGCCAGTGAGCAGCTGGAGCAGAGAATTCCAGAATCCCAGATGGTTTGGATAGGAAGGGACTTTAAAGACCACAGGGGAGCCCACAAGAAAGATGGAGAGAGATCTTTTACAAGGGATGGAGGGACAGGACACAGGGAATGGTTCCCACTGCCAGAGGACAGGGATGGATGGGATTTTGGGAAAGAATTGTTCCCTGGGAGGGTGGGCAGGCCCTGGCACAGGTGCCCAGAGCAGCTGTGGCTGCCACATTCCTGGAAGTGTCCAAGGCCAGGTGGGAGCAGCCTGGGACAGTGGGAGGTGTCCCTGCCCATGGCAGGGGTGGCACTGGATGACCTTTAAGGTTTCACCAAATCCAAACCACTCTGGGATTCTTTGATCCTCCTTCCAGCCATGGCCAGGGACCCCAGGCCGTGCCTGTTTGCCCTCAGCATCTCCCATCCCTGCACCTCAGGTGGCTTTTGGGCTGAGATTGAGGAGCTGCTCCACACACACACACACACACACACACACGTGAAGGAGGGAAGAAGTTTTTCCTGGCATGTCTCCAGCCCTGCCCTGCTTTGTGGAACACCCAGCTCCTCTCCCTGCCCTTCCCTTTCCCGGCCACGTGCCAAGGGCTCAGCTGGACACGCACGTGCCGAGGCCAGCGGGAAATGTCCCTGCCAGCAGGTCAGCTCCTGCCTCTCCTCCCACCTCCAGCTCCTGCCTTTTCTCTCTCCTGGGGCTGCCAAACCACCGGGAGCAAGGGAACGTCCCAAAGGGGCTGGGATTTCCCCCTCTGGACTCACCATCGAGCAGCCAGTGCTGCTCCCGCCGCTTCTCCAGCTCGGCCATCATCACGCGCGTGATGACGTGGTCAGGCACCAGGAGGCCTCTCTCGAGGTACTGCTGGGCCAAGGCTCCAGCTTCTGCTCAAGACAAGAAAGAAAAATAGATGAAAAGAAAAAAAAAAATAACATCACGACATTTCCACTTGAAAAATATCACTCCCCCTCAAATTCTGCCTGGCCTCCTCTCTCTGGGAGATTTTTGGCAGCGTCGCTCTGCTCGTGATGGAAAGGCCACACAGTGATTTTGGGGTGGAGGAGTGGGAATTCCTGAGATACCTGAGAGCAGGAACATGCTGGGCCTCAGCCAAGCCCTCAGCTGACAGAGAGAGAAGCCCTGGACGTGCTCCTTTGGTTCAGGAGATGGCTCCCATGTGGGCACAGGTGAGGACTGTCCCAAACACCTGCACCTGCTTCCCATCCCCAGGGCTGGAAGATTTCACAGTCCCCACGTAAGATAAGCTCAGATAAGAAAATGATTCCCAAGATCACATCCTTGAGAACATAACTGTGGTAATTGCAAGGTGAGTGCACGTTCCTGGGCTCCTGCCTGGCTCTCCCACAGCCCTCAGCTTCAGCTGCTTCTGGAAGCTGCAGAGGGACTGGGGACAAGGCAGGGAGGGACAGGACACAGGGAATGGCTCCCAGTGCCAGAGGGCAGGTATGGATGGGACATTGGGAATTGTTCCCTGGGATGTGGGGAGGGGCTGGGATGGAATTCCCAGAGCAGCTGTGGCTGCCCCTGGATCCCTGGCAGTGCCCAAGGCCAGGCTGGACACTGGGACAGTGGGAGGTGTCCCTGACATGCCAGGGGGTGGAACTGGATGAGCTTTAAGGTCTTTTCCAACCCAAACCATTCCATGATGCATGTTTGCTGTGATTTTCTTTCAGCCCCTCAGAAACACAAAGAATACATTTGGAAAATGGAAATATTCTTCATCCCTGTGTGGGACAAGTTCTGCTCCTGCCCCAGGAGAGCTCCAGCCCCTTTCTTCTTGGACCCCATGGACATCTCTTCTGCTGTCTTCCCACAGCAGCAGAAATAGCATTTGTCACCAGAAATGAACAATTCCCTGATCTATTTTTTGCACCCTTTCTGGTGAGGACAGCACATTTCAGCCCTCTCCGAGTGTGAGTCCTCTCTAAAAATAACCCCCAGGATCCTGCACTGGAGGCAGCTCCGGCTCTCCAGGCTGCAGCAAGGTGTCCAAGTGGGCAGCACCTGCACCTGGCTGGGGAGGAATTCCTCAGCTGCAGGAGGGGTTTTTGCAAGATAAACAATTCTTGGAGAGGATTCATCTGTTCTAAGGGAAGAACCAGCCTGGGCAGGGGTCCAGATCTTGGTCCCTCAGTTTGGGAAGGACATTGAGATGCTGGAGCACATCCAGAGGGACAACGAGGCTGGAGAGGGGCTGGGACACAAACCCTGTGAGGAATCACTGAGGGAGCTGGGGGTGCTCAGCCTGGAGAAAAGGAGACTCAGGCTGACCTCAGCTCTCTCCACAGCTCCTGAAAGGTGCCTGTGCTCAGCTGGGCTTGGGCTCTGTCTCCAGGCAGCACTGACAGAGCCAGAGCACACAGGCTCAGGCTGTGCCAAGGGAAATACAGGTTGGATATCAGGAAAAAGCTTTTCCAGAAAGGTGATAAAGTTCTGGAATGGCTGCCCGGGGAGGTGGTGCAGTCCCCATCCCTGGGTGTGTTTAAACAGCCTGCATGTGGCACTGGGTGCCAGGGTTTAGCTGAGGTGCTGGGGCTGGGCTGGACTCCATGATCTTGAAGGTCTCTTCCAACCCAGGGATTCTGTGATTCTGTGAATTCTGTGAACACATCCCCTGGGAACATGGGGATGGGGCACCTGGGCAGGTGGGGCTCCCAGACCAGCCACCCTCCCAGGTTTAACCCAGAATCCAAAGAATCTGCCTGGAAAACGCTCAGATTTTTCCCTGCCGTGTGAGAGGAGTCCTTCTCCTGACAGCAGAAGAAAAGTCCAGCCTCCTTCTCCTTGGAGCAGGGCCAGAAGTGCAGGATGCTGGAATCCAGCATCCAACCTGCCTGGGAGCGGGGCAGCGCTGACTCAGGGCTGAGTCACCGGGATCGCATCCCACCGCCTCCCATCCAGGCAGGAATTCCAGCTGGCAGCGAGAGAAAACACCTTTTCTCAATGACAGCTTCTTTGTCACTGCCCAGGCGTCACCACATTCCCGCCCGGAAAAGCCAAGGACACAGGCATGGAAAAACCACCCTGCGGACTGTGCAAACAGCACGGAGCCCTGAGGGCATCAGCACGATAAAACCGGGGGGTTTTGGGGTTTTTTTAATATTTATTGACGTGGTCTGTGCAGTGCCAGAGGCTGACAGGGAAGGAGCTCGCTGCAGGGCTGGGCTGCTCCGGGGAGGAGCCGGGAGCTGCTGGGCAAGGTCTGGCTGTCACCCGAGGAGGGAGGGACACCCAGGGGCCCCGAGGAGGGATGGACACCCAGGGGACCCGAGGAAGGATGGACATCCAGGGGACCTGAGGAGGGATGGACATCCCAGGAGCTGGGAGAAGCCACACAAGGTCCAGCTGTCACCCGAGGAGGGATAGACATCCAGGGGATCTGAGGAGAGATGGACATCTAGGGGACCCAAAGAGGGATGGACATCCAGGGGACTCGAGGAGGGATGGACATCCAGGGGACCTGAGGAGGGATGGACATCCCAGGAGCTGGGAGAAGCCACACAAGGTCCAGCTGTCACCTGAGGAGGAATGGACACCCAAAGAGGGATGGACATCCAGGGGACCAAGAGCTGCCACACTAGATTTGGCTGTTACCCCAAGGAGGGATGGACATTCAAGGGACCAGGAGTTGCCACACCAGATTTGGCTGTCACCTGAGCAGGCGTGGCCATCCCAGGAGCTGCCACACAAGGCCTGGCTGTCACCCCAAGGAGAGATGGCCATCGCAGGAGCCTGGAGAGGCCACACAAGGTCTGGCTGTCACCTGAGGACAGATGGCCATCCCAGGGAGCAGCTGTGGCTCAGCAGGGCTGCTGGAGCCAGGCCTGGAGCTGCAAGCCAGAAACACCCCGAGCCACAGGCGGGGCTGGGAGCGGAGTGTGGGAACACAGCAGAGCCCCACAGCCCTGCTGCCCCGGGGCTGCAGCTTTCCCACGCCCCAGGACAGAGGGACAGCTCTCCACGGCTCTGCCACGGACAATCCCTGCTGCTCCCTGTCCCCTCCGTGTGTGAAGCTCCTGGAGCTTCTCCCTCCTCCAGAGCCACATCTCCTCTCTCCGAGGAGGTTTGCAGGAAGGACCCGCAGGGCTCTCCAGACCCCCAGGATGTGCTGAGAGCACCCTCCCAACCTCCCAGCCCTTGGGGTTTCTTCCAGGCAGTTTAAACTCCAAATTTAACATTTGCTGTCCCCTTCCCAGCCCCCAGCCCCGTGGAAAACCTCCATTCCAAAGGAGTGTGGGGAGTCCTTCCCGAGCAGGGAGGGAGATCCTGGTCCCCCCACGAGGAGCTGGGGCTCACCCTGTAGCACCGAATGTTGCTGTGGCTGGGTCACAGCGGGGCTGCGGGCTTTACTCTGCAGTTACTCCAGGTAGCAAAGGGCTTTTAGTGTGCTGAGCTCAAACCCAGCCGTACAACTCCTGGTTTAATCCCATGAATCTGTGGCTTTAATCTGCCCTGGAACTCACGGCACTCCCAGCTCCCTGTGGCTCCCCCCACGCGACCTTGAGCTGTCCCCAAGGGACACGTCCCAGCCCCAAGGGACAGCTGATGATGAGAAGAGGTTATCTTTTTGGGATTATTGAAAGAGAAGGGGGTTTAGGTTGTAGTGGTTATATTTTTTTTTATGATTTTATTAATTTTTTTTTAAGATTTTGAAGTAATTTTTAAGAATTGGAGGGTTTTTTTTAATGAATGAGAAATATTGGAGAATTTTAGGGATTATTTGTTGGTTTAATGTGGTGGGTTTTTTTAATTTTAAAATTAATTTTTAATAATAAATAATAAATAATAAAAATTAATTTTTAATAAAAATTAATTTTAGGGGTTAATTAATTAATTTAAAAATTATCTTTTAGGGTTTTTTTTAGGGGTTATTGGTTTATTTAGATAGGATTGTTTGTTTTTTAAGTTAGTTTTAGAGCGGTGAGTGTATTTGTGGTTTTTATTAAAAATTTATTTTTAGCTTTATTTTCTATTGAGATAATAAGGTTTCTTTTTTTTTTTTATTGTAATGGGGTTTTTGAATAATAAAAGGATGCATCATTGCTGGGTTTTTTTTAGGTTTTTTTAATTGTAATTATAGATTTGGTTTGTAGGTATAGAGTGGCATTTTTTTATATCTGTAAGGGTATTTAAGGGATGTGGTATTTGTAAGGTATTTGTAAGGGACATGTCCCAGCCCTGAGGGACGTGTTCCATCCCCAAGGGACGTGTTCCAGCCCCAAGGGACGTGTCCCAGCCCCAAGGGACGTGTCCCAACCCCAGGGGACGTGTCCCAGCCCCAAGGCCAGTCAGCAGCCACGCAGGGCCAGGCTGGAGGAGAAGCTGTTCCCAAACACAGCCCTGGGCAGCCTCCAGAGCCTGCAGCACAACCCTGGACTTTCTCCCTACCCAAAACCTTTCCCAGGAGTTTTTTTTTCCCCGTTATTTAGGCTACAGCAACACAATCTGGAGCTGACAGAGAGGAGGAGCCCTGGGGGTGAATAAGGCACCAGTGCACCACCACAGTGAAACCACAACAGATGTCAGCCCAGGTCTGGGACCTTTTCCCGACACAGGTGCTGCATCCACCCTGCCCTCAGCACCAGGAGGTCATTTTAGGGAGCAGGAGCCTGATGTGGCCCCAAAGTCAGGCTTGCAGGGTGGACAGTGGGGTCTGAAAGGTGCCTGTGCTCACTCAGGTGTGCTATGTCCAGGCAGCACTGACAGAGCCAGAGCACACAGGCTCAGGCTGTGCCAAGGGAAATTCAGGTTGGATATCAGGAAAAGGCTTTTCCAGAAAGGTGATAAAGTTCTGGAATGGCTGCCCGGGGAGGTGGTGCAGTCACCATCCCTGGGTGTGTTTAAACAGCCTGGATGTGGCACTGGGTGCCAGGGTTTAGCTGAGGTGCTGGGGCTGGGCTGGACTCCATGATCTTGAAGGTCTCTTCCAACCCAGGGATCCTGTGAATTCTGTGATTCTGTGAATTCTGTGATCCTGTGAATTCTGTGATTCTGTGAATTATGTCTGGAGGGCAGCAGCCAGGACTGGGAGAGATCCCTGTAGACACACAGGGATACAGCAGGGACCTATGGAAAAGCGAGGGTCTGGCTGCATCCCTGGGCTCAGCTTTGGCCACCAACCAAGCCAGTGTGGCCAGCAAAGGCCACAGTCCATGGGAAAGGTGTGGGAAAGGTGCACAGCCCACACCCCCATGGGAACTTTGTTTTGTGCATGCTTCGGTGGATGCTCACAAAGGAAACCCGTCACAAGGAGGGGACAGGAGCCACTTCTGGCTCCAAGAGAGCACCTGACAGGGAGCAGTGGGACAGACACAAGACCCACAGACCCTCAGCCAAAGCCAGGACAAGCAATTCACTTGTCTGACAAACGAACTGCAGAGTCCTGCTAAGACCTGGGATTGCTGCCAACACCAGAGACAACCACCTGGGCTCCGGGGCAAGTGCTGGCCAAAAAAATGGCTCACCACCCTCCAGCACCCCTGCCTGGCACCAAAACACAGCCTGTAAAGTTTTCCAAGGTGTTACAAAGGCCTTTCCCTACAGCAGAGCAGCCACTTGTTGACAGGCACTAATTAGGAGGCACACGGCTGGGGGCGGATGTGCTTGGGGGTTGCTGGAGCACAGCTCGAAGCCCTGCAGCAGCAGCCGTGCATTCAGCTGCTTCACCTGCCTCAAAAGTGAGTCTTTGTTCCCTGAGACCACCACTACCAGCTCCAGCAGAGGCCTGGAATGCTCTCCATGCTGGGAACTCAGCCTTCCTCCAGCAGCAGGAGCCCCCCACGCCCCTGAGCCCGAACCCTCAGCTGTGGCCACTTCATGCCTGGCAGTGGCCAGCGGGAAAATCCCTGGAGCACTGACACATCAGGCCAAGATCCCTGTAAAAACACAGGGATCGGAGTTGCCTTTGGGATGATGAGTCTGTAATGAGTCTGTTGGTTCTGCAGAGCCCCAGCTCCCCTAAAGCACAAAGCTGGTGACGCAGCCGATAAACTTGGGAAGAGGAGCTGCTTCCACCTCGTTTCCCCCAGAGCACAGTCATGTAACAGCTTGTCCAAGGCAAATAGCAAAAAAAAAAAAAAAAAAAAAACCAAAAACAAACCGCAAAAACAAAAACCAAAAAAACCAAATAACTGGAGTTCACTGAGAGCTCTAACAGAGGCTGAGTCAAAGGTGGGACCCAAATGTCACGCCAGATGAACCAAACCACGGCTGGTTTCCTTCTGAGTAATTTTCCCTGCCTTTCTCCTTGTTGTTTCCTTCTGAATGTACCCAAGACACCTTCAGCTAGCTCTTCTTGCTTCTCAGTGTCCCCAGAGGAGCTCTGTGGCAAGAGCATGGACTGAAAAGTGAAGTTTGGGACAGTCAGTGGTTCAGAGCTCGGCTGTGGCAGTTCCTGGCTGGGCACTGTGCTGCCCCTCTCCACACGCTGCACCTCTGCTTGCTTTTCAGCCCTGCTTTCTGTCCTTCAGCCAAAGCTCTCATCAAGATTTTCCGAATTTTCAGCCTCCCTCTAAAGAAAACATTATTGTCCTTTTTATTTACAAAAGGAAATCTGGGTATTTTCACATGAGTGACCAGCGCAGAGCTATGTGCAACGCCCATGTCGGACCACGCACCTCTCCAAAACTTTACCTTCCCTAATTTTCCTCCCTATTTTTGCCATCCTTCTAAAATAGAAATCACTTCCAATTCCTCTCGGCTTGTTTTGCATCGACGCCGTTTCACCGTTCCCCTGCCCGGTGAGTCAGCTTCCCCCCCCCGGGTCGGTCTTTCACACATTAGCAGAGGAGAGAAGGAAGTGTTGGGAAAAGAAACGCGCCGGGATTGCCCAATCCTGCCGAGCCTCGCCTGGACCAGGAGCCCCTCGCCGGCCGAGGGACACAGGCACGGCACATCCCAGCTCCCAGGGGTTTGGGTTTGGATGTCGGACGCGGGACAGGCAGCACGGCCCTGCCTGGGGGCTGCCAGCCCTAAAAGCCGGGTTTCCAGGGGTGACTGTGCGAGGTGGGTGCTGACAGCCATCCCCTGCCGCGCTCCCCGCTCCTGGGACCCGGCCAGAGCAGCCGGTGATATTCCCGGCAGGTTTTCCCTCTGGAAAAATGCTCGTTCCCAGTCCATCCCTGCCGCCGTGGGAATGCCGCAGCATTCCAGCCATCTGCCATCCATCCCCGGCCACCCCCTGGGGCAGGATGCGGTTATTGGTGACAGCGCACGCCCCGAGCCCCCGGACAGCGCCGGGGCCAGGTGGGGTCTTCACACCGCCCTCTCCGGAGCCGCGATCACCCCGCACAGCGAGAATAATCCCACCGCACATCCACGGCACCCCGCGGCTTCAGATCCCGCTTTTCCCCAGCGGCTCCCTGAGCTCCGGCAGGAAGGAGCAGGCGATGAATGAGCTGTGCCAAATCCTCGCGAAGAAAACAACCTGTGGTGCACCCGCCGCGGAGACGGATCCCCATCCATCCCCAGCTCCATCCCACCCCCATCTCCGTCCGCATCCCCACCCCGTGCTCCTCCCCGCCCCGTCCCGGCGCTGCCCCGCCGGAGATGCGCGGGCAGGGACCCCCCGCTCCCGCTCCCGCTCCCGGTCCCGGTCCCGACGGGGCGGCCCCGCGGGCACTCACCACCGCCGCCGCCGAGGCTCTCCCGCAGGAACTGCCCGCTGGAGAGGTGCTGGAGCCCGAAGCTGCGGGCGATCCTCTCGCACACCGTGCCCTTGCCCGAGCCGGGGGGGCCGAGCACCACGGCCCGCAGCAGCTTGGAGGCCATGGCCGGCTGCCGGCGCCGGAGCGCTGCGGGGCAGGACACGCGTCAGCCGCCCCGGCCGCGCTCCCCCCGCACCGCCCGGACACATCAGCAGGGCGGGGGGACCCCGCGGCCGCTCCCCCCGCGCCGCCCGCCCGCCCCTTCGGGCCGCGGCACCCTGGGATTTGTAGTCCCGGAGCCGCCCGCGCATCCCCCCGGCCCGACGGGGCCCCCGCGGCTCCGCACGCCCCGGCCCGGCGCGTCCCGGTTCGCTGCATCCCGGCCCGGCGCATCCCGCTCCGGCACGTCCCGGCTCGCTGCATCCCGGCTCCCCGAGCCGCGCCGCCCGTGGAAGCGGCTCCCGGGGCACGTCCCGCACGCCCCGCACGGCCGTGCCCGCTGGGAGCCGGGGGGACCCGCGGGGCACCGCGACCACCGGGGCGGCCACCGGCTGCGGCCGGCGGGCACAACCCGCTGCGGACGGGCGGAAAACGCGAGGGTGCGAGCTGTGGATGCACAGCTGGAAAAGCACAGCCCGGGAATGTACAACCTGTGGATGCACAGCTGGAAAAGCACAGCCCGGGGAGGTACAGCCTGTGGATGGCACACACACACACACACACACACACACACACACGGAGCCTGGAGGTGTGCACAGCCTGCCAACAGCCTGGCACCGCTCAGCCCGCCGTGCCCAGGGGCTGCTCGGCGCTGGTGACACCGCGGCGGGTGTCTGTGTCACTCGCTGTGCGTCTGTGTCACCGTGTGTGTTCGTGACACTCGCTGTGTGTCTGTGTGTGACTCTCCCTGCGTGTGTGGCTCTGCGGGTGCCGCTCCTTGTGTGTGCGTGTGTCACTGCGTGTGTTCTGTGTGTGTGTGTGTCCCTTCCTCGGTGCATATGTCACTCCCTCTCTGTCTGTGTGTGAGTGTCACTGTGCGTGTGTCACTGTCACTGTGCGTGTGTCATTGTGTCACTGTGTCACTGTGTGTGTGTCACTGTGCGTGTGTCACTGTGCGTGTGTCACTGTGTGTGTGTCACTGTCACTGTGCATGTGTCACTGTGCGTGTGTCACTGTGTGTCACTGTCTGTCACTGTGCGTGTGTCACTGTGCGTGTGTCACTGTCTGTCACTGTGCGTGTCACTGTGCGTGTGTCGCTGTGTGTCACTGTGTGTGTGTCACTGTGCGTGTGTCACTGTCACTGTGCGTGTGTCATTGTGTCACTGTGTCACTGTGTGTGTGTCACTGTGCGTGTATCACTGTGTGTGTGTCACTGTGAGTGTGTCACTGTGTGTCACTGTGTGTGTATCACTGTGTGTGTCACTGTGTGTCACTGTCTGTCACTGTGTGTGTGTCACTGTGTGTGTCACTGTGTGTCACTGTCTGTCACTGTGTGTCACTGTCTGTCACTGTGCGTGTGTCACTGTGCGTGTATCACTGTGTGTGTCACTGTCTGTGTCACTGTGCGTGTGTCACTGTCACTGTGCGTGTGTCATTGTGTCACTGTGTCACTGTGTGTGTGTCACTGTGCGTGTGTCACTGTGTGTGTGTCACTGTGAGTGTGTCACTGTGTGTCACTGTGTGTGTATCACTGTGTGTGTCACTGTGTGTCACTGTCTGCCACTCTGTGTGTGTCACTGTGCGTGTGTCACTGTGTGTGTCACTGTGTGTCACTGTGCGTGTGTCACTGTGTGTGTCACTGTGTGTCACTGTCTGTCACTGTGCGTGTGTCACTGTGTGTGTCACTGTGTGTCACTGTGTGTCACTGTGCGTGTGTCACTGTGTGTGTCACTGTGTGTCACTGTCTGTCACTGTGTGTGTGTCACTGTGTGTGTCACTGTGTGTCACTGTCTGTCACTGTGTGTCACTGTCTGTCACTGTGCGTGTGTCACTGTGCGTGTGTCACTGTGTGTGTCACTGTGTGTCACTGTCTGTCACTGTGCGTGTGCCACCGCGTCTGTCACTGTCCGTGTCACTGTCCGTGTCACTCCCCGCGCTGTCCCGGCGGTCACGGCCCCGTTTCCGCACCGTGCCCGTGCCCGAGCCCGGCGCGCGCCCCCGCGGGTGCCGCCGTGCCCGCGCTCGGGGGCGCGCGCCGCTCCCCGGCTCTTCCAACCGCCCCCCCCGCCGCCCGCCCGCGCGCGCGCCCCCGCGCCGCCCCCGGAAGCGGGCGCGGGTCACGTGGGCGCGCGGCGCTGCCATAAACACGGCAAGATGGCGGCGCTCACGCCGCCCGCCCGCCCGTGCTGCGTCATGTCGCGCCCCGGCCCCGCCGCGCCCGCAGGTGGGTCCGGCCCGGCGCGGCCCCGGGCACCGCGGGGTGGGCGGCGGGGGGGCGCGGGGCCGGCGGCGCCGGGCGCGGCGCTACCCCGTGGCGCACTCGCATTTTCGGGGGGTGCGCGGGCGGGGCCGCCGCCCCCCCCCCCCCTGCCCCGGGCGGGTCCCGGCGCTCCTGAGGGGCGAGCGGGGCGGGGGGCGCTCGGCGGGCATTGGGGGGTGCCCGTCCCGTCCCGTCCCCTCCCGTCCGTCCCATCCCGCGGGTGCTTCCCCGGCTTTCCCCCCTCGCCGTTCCAGGTAAGCTCGGGGAGCGCCCTGGGAGCGAAGTTGGGAGGGAGCGGCGGGGGCGGCCCGGGCCCCGCCGGGCTCCGCCGCCCCTCAGCGCGGCCGTGTCACCGCCCGGCACGCCGCTGCATGCCCGTGACCAGGTGTTTGTGCTCTTCCCTCTTCAGGCTCGCCGGGATTTGTGTTCGAAGCGCGCTGGGGAAGATGGAGATGAGGTTTGTTCCCCTCACGAGCCCGGGCGGGGTGAGCGCAGCTCGCAGCGCCGCGGGATCCTCGGCCCGTGCAGGGGTGGGGAGGGACAAGCCCCGGGGCTGTGGGCAGGGAACGTCCCCAGTGCCATCGCTGGGATGCTGAAGGAATTGTGGTTCCCATGAAACAACTGCAAAAATACCACCGGCCCCAAAGGGGCAGGAGGTGGAACTGGAGTTTAAAAACCGACCAGGCCAACTTAAACGGGTTTTGAAGGTGAGAACTGGCAGCAAACACTGGAAACTGGAGGGTTTTATTTAAAAGTGTTTGGAAATTTGCAGGACCTTAGCAATAACAAGAACAAAAATGTGTGCTGGACTCCAAAACTAATGCGGACTTTGCTATAAAAAAGGTGTTTTTTTCCAGATAAATGGAGAACCTACTTGAGATTTCTGCATTAGGTCTGTGTAGCTTTAGTCTGGCTGAAGCAAAGCAAAAATCAGTGTATGTGTGTGTGTGTGAGATGCAAGACAACAAACTGTATTTGTACTGGGGGAAGAGCTGGATCCTCCAGAGAAAATGGCATCAGCCCTTGGAACACGGCTGTGACTCTGCGGTGCCAGAGGGTGCTGGGGAGGAATTGTTCACCCTCTCCTTTTAAAACCCTGATAAGGAACTGCTGGAGCACGAGTAAAATCCTGATAGAGTGATCAAAGTATGCTTGAATTGCAAAGCAGTGATTCTTCTCTCATCACCTCAGCCTGTGAGATGTAGAATTCCCAACCCCACACTTAAGCCATGCTGAAATCAGTAGAATTCCTCACCTGGAATACCAATGCTGGTGTGAAAACACCTGGGAGTGAGAGCCAAGGGCTCGTTGCTCATGCAGCTCCTTTCCTTTTCAAAACCCACCCTTGCACGGCCAGAATCCATTAATATTTTTAGCAAGTTTTTGTTGTGCTTTCCTAGCAACAGCCAATTCCTTAATGATTAATCCCCAAACGGTGGCAAATCTGCAAGTTTGGGGATGCATGCTGAAGTCATCTGTGCTGCCTGACGTCAGCATTGCATAATCTGTTGACTGTCCCCTTTTTATGTAATGTATGTTTGGAGTTTGTTCGAAAATGTGCAAATGTTTTTTTTTTTTTTTTTTCCCCTGCGTGCTGCTCCTCCGGTATTCCACGTTTGCCTCTCCATTGCCCTCTGGAGTTGCAGACTTGTAAGGCAGCGTTTTCATGGCTGGATCCAGCCGAGTGCTTTGTGTTTCTCTCTTAAA